>NC_060272.1:41068953-41425285 GCF_021613505.1 Equus quagga | reverse complement strand
CATACGAGGACTATAGGAAACTTGATTTTCCAAGTAATAAATATATTCGATTGTTCGTTATTGAAAAGAAAAGTCCTTCATCTCAAGGCTAGTTTTCCTTGGCCTTGTGGGCATCTTACTTTAGACGATTTCCTTTGAAGTTATTCATCAGCTATTGATCACAACTCAAGTGCCTGTAATGAAATACTTTGATTGGGGAAGAATAAAAAGGACACTTTGGCCAAAAGACAGCTAAGATTATGTAAATGAGGAGTCATTAATTTTAGCTGAGCCGAAATATGAAGATTAGAGTATGTATTTGAACAGGAGAAATATTCTTTAGGGGAAATAATTTAACTTAGAAATACTTGAAAATCTGGGAGTTAAAGCAAGACCATGAAACCCAGTGGCATCATCATTGTCAGCTTTAAGAATGCCCCCATGTATAATGGGTTATGTAGGGTGATAAGGATACAAAGATATTAGGCTAGATTCAGAGACTTTCTTCAAAGTTCTTATGATTCAGTTTAACCTTGGTTCAAATTCACGATCAACCACTTACTGGGTGCGCAAATTTGACAAGTTCATTAATCTCACTGAACTTCCCATTTCTTCAACAATACAGAGTAAAGAAACACTTAGATCCCAAGAATTTTGTTAGGATTGCATCAACTGGGCTATGTAAAGAGATTAGCAAAATATCTGGTAAATATTCCATGCTTCACGAACATTAAAATGCTAGCAGTTATCGTAGTGGTAGTGGCGGTAATATTTACTAGCTATAAAAAAACCACATATCTATATACCCAAAAAATAAAGCAAACGCAGAGTGCCAAATGATGTTTTACACAGTAGACATAGATGAGAAGTTGTGACTGAAGAGTCACGGATGGAAGGTATGGAAGATAAGAGGCCAGTCATTGCTTTTATTCCTTACTCAGTGAAAACTTTGGAAATAGAATTGAGATAGAAAGAGCTAAGAGGCAGGGGAGTTAGTTCTCAGAGCTAGGACTAAAAGGAGTCAGTTATCAAATGGCTCATGGGTGCTGTCCATCAAGCCAAGAAAATGGGTTATTGAGAAATATCTAGCTCAGTCATGGGGCCTGTTATATTTTAGTGCTATGTTGGCATCAGTCCCCAGATGTTGAGCTCAGTGTCCTAAGCCATTAGGAAAACAGATGTAGGATCATAGGGTTGGGATCAGTGCTTTGAGCCAAAGGTAAGGACAAATCGAATAAGTAATCTTTCAAATTAATATGTGATGAGATTCCTTTAAAATTTTTTCCCTCAACAAATATTTTAATTTTAGCACTCCCACCCACTTTCATATATGGAATATACCATTGATGTGAAAGGGGTGAACTTAGCATGACAATATTTGGTCCTCAACCAAAACATTTGGCAATAACATGGTTTAGGAAGCTAAGCAGTTGCCACTGAGGACAGGATCAGGTTGATAATTCAACTTCTTCTGCCATTTCAAAAACTACAGAACATCTTTGACTGGGTTCCTTTATCCAAATATTTGTGCTGTTGACTTATCACAGTGTTGAATGAGGAGATCCAATGATGATGAGGCCCTTAGAAGGAACAAGTGACGGATCCAAAAAAGCAGCATGTAACATCAGCTATTAAGTCACAGCAACCCTCAAGGACACGACCTTGTCTTAGTTTAGGCAGCACTTAATTTACTCTGCACTTAGAGAGAAACACTCATCACTTTTATTCCTTAGTGCAGATCAACATATGTATAAATGAGATTACATAGGCTCTTTTACTAAACTCAGATAATAAATATTAATTAATTAACTCATCAAGGGAAGTAACCCAGAGAGTTTATCAAGATGTAAAGGATGACGAATTAGTAGCAATGGAAAAGAAACACATTCCTCTCTTTGCTCAGGTCACTCACTTATCTTCTGTGTGCAAAGGGGATGTTTGGCAAGGTTTTATCCAATCACCATCAATTAACATTTATTGAATGCTTCATGAATGTATCATTATGTATTGAATTGCCGAGCAATGTAATAACGATTTACTAGTTAAAATGTTTGTAAGATTTAATGTATTCTCCTTGATATGCCATGATAAGCACTTTTTGTTCATCCTAGAAAATTGTTCTGCTTGTTTGTCTTTACACCAATTTCTTGACACCAGTCTTCACACTAATTCACAGTAGAATTTTATTATCTGTGTTTTCTTGTTTATTTTCAAGGCACTATTCAAACTAAACACAGGAAAACTCCTTTAATTTAATTCTTCTTTTAAACTTGGAAGTGTATGTGGTGATTTAGTTTCAAGCTATTTTTGTTTTTGTCTGGTCTATTTTGAAACAGCTAGGCAACAACTGCAGTGCAGGAGATGCTGCTTTAAATGTTATTTCCACAGGCATAGTGCTGTATTCAGGAAAATTGGTAAAAAGCTGTTGAAAACTATAGACATAGGTAGATGTCTTTTAATGACAATAAGTGAAGTCAATATTCTGGTTTTGAAATGTAAGAAAGGGCTGTGAATGCACCCTATCATAAAGTCATTTCCCACATCAGAAACATACAAAGATGTTGAAAATGCATAGCTCCTTCAGTGTAAGTATGTGACCCAAATAACGGCACTGCTTTCGGGGACAGGAGAATGAAATTCACAATTAAACCACGGACCCTACAGCTCAAAAGTAGAGTGTTGTGAAAACAATCCCTGGCTTCAAAAATAACACATAAGAGCAAAATCTGTGACAGTCAGCTGCTGTTTTGATAGAGATCACTCATTCTGCCCCCAACCAAATTTTCAGAGGTTTGGTTTTAGGGAGATGATTATACCACCCAAAAGTGTCATAGTAGTTATAGTGTGCTCTGATATATCTTTGGGAAACATACTATTTCTAAGTAAGCCCTTGGTTCAGGGACAAGATCAGAATTGAGATTGAAAGCTTTAGCCATAAGATAGTCTTCAGGCTTTTTCATTTGTAGGATAGAGCGAGATGTGCTGGTAGAAAACATGACTTGACAATTGATTTACTGCACAACTTCCTGGAAGGAGGTTTTTCCAATTCACTGGAAAAATAACATAATATTTTCTATATTGCTATCATCAACATTTACAGACTTAGGGAATCGTGGCACTGTGAAGGACAGCAGGAGACTACACATTTAAACTGATTATTTTACTCTAAAAATAAACTATATTCATGTACACATTTTACATTGTTATTTTAACATATATTTCCTGGTCCGAATGATAATTAAACACAATTGTATCAAAGAAAACAATTATTTAGAATTCAGAAACAGTTATTTTCTTCTGTCTCCAGTTTCAGTTTACCCAGGACAGGTTATATGACACACTCTGCGTCTCTTTGCAATCATCTTGTCATTTTTTATAAAGGTAAGTTTTATTTCAGGTCCCTTTCTCCAAGTAAGTATATGAGTTAGCAGATATCTAAGAACAGAGCTTGATTAGCGAGTTACTAATAGGCTGCTTTGCTAACAAACAAACATCAATTTCCTCTTCTGGTACCTGAAAATTTCACTGTCAAATACATTGTTTTGAGGCAAGACACTGGCCTTTGAACACCGATGTTAAAATGAATATGTTTGCAATATGGGAATAGGACGTTAAAAATCATTGCCAATGACTAATTCAATTTGTCTTCTAGCAAAGAGCTCCAGGCCTACCATATAGAACATGCATGTTCTGATGGGATGATGGAAAGATATGACAGAGGGAGCATATTCTTGGCAGAGTCAGGGCAGATGCAAATTTGAGATCTCCCTTCATTTAAGGAGACATGAGCGTTTTAGGAGAAAGATGAAGTAGACAAGTTAACAGAATGCCAAAGGAGAGTGTTAGTGTCTTCTTTATATTTTCTAAGGCTAATTCTGACCACGGACTTGGATTGAGACCATCAATCATTCAATACATACATGCAGACCTGCATATATAGATAAATAAGCAAAATAACTTGATGACTGTCAGAAAAGGAAATATCTTCTCATTTAAAATAAATTTAAATTTATCACAGTCATTTAAAAATACCAATGGATTTTCTGTATTTTTAAACACTGAGGGTTAAAAATTGGCTAATGGCTAGCCATTAAGATAAGTTTAATAAAAGCAATTGTTGCTTGGTTTGGCATTGTACACATTCCCTACACAGACTGGGAGGAGACTTGTGAATGAAATCTGTTTCATTTAACATATAACTGGAACTAGAATGCTTTTCTTTTCTTACTGAAAATTAATATATAGCTTTCTTTGCACTTTTTACTAGAATGTTTTATGTCTTCTATTATTTATTGCTATGGTGCAGCAATTGACTTGATTTGATTTCATTTTGAGTACCAGAAGAATGCATTGTATTCTCCTGATACCAAAAACAATAATACCTAACCTTTAATCTTTTAAAGTAGAAAAGCATACAAGATGACAAGACAGCAATGCTCTTTGCTGTGTGTGAGATTTACTTTTACTGTAAAAGATATATGTTTTCCAACTCGGCAGCCTTTATACCCCTCCTGAAACACAAAAGCATCTTGTTTTCTGTATTTCAGTAACTCTACTTCAGAAATGGGTAACTACAGGAATATTAATATAAGCATAATGTATTCGTTTTTTATTGCTGCTGTAACAAATTACCACAAATCTTGTGGCTTAAAACAGTTCAGGTTTGTTATCTTACATTTCTGAAAGTCAGAAGTCTGACCCTGTTCTCACTGGGCAAATGTCAGGGTGATGGCTCATATTCCAGTGGAGAATACATCATGCTTTTCTATTTTTAAAGACTGCCTGCATTCCTCAGCTCATGAATCTCTCTCTCCGTCTTCAAAGCCAGCAATGTTGCATCTCTTTGACCATTCTTCCATGGTCACATCTCTCTTAACTATTTTTTTTAATATTTTATTTTTTCCTTTTATCTCCAAAGCCCCCTGATACATAGTTGTGTGTTTTTAGTTGTGGGTCCTTCTAGTTGTGGTATGTGAAATGCCACCTCAGTATGGCTTGACGAGTGGTGCTATGTCTGTGCCCAGGATCCGGACCAGTGAACCCCAGGCCAAAGAAATGGAGCATGTGAACTCAACCACTTGGCCATGGGGCCAGCTCTCTCTTAACTCTTATTCTGAACCTGTCTTTCACTTTTAAGACCTTATGATTACATTGGGCCCACCCTCTTAATCCAAGATAATCTCCTCATTTCAAATTCCTTAATTTATTCACATCTCCGAGTCCATTTTGCCGCATAAAGTGACACGTTCACAGGTGCTGGGAATTAGGACATGGAGTTATTGCTAGAGGGAGCATTATTTGCCTACTGCACAAACAAAAATACACACTATTATTTTAAATCACAGTAAATTGGAAACTACACATCAACAGAGAATAGACTAAGAAAATTTTGATACATAAACGCAATGCAACATTACACATCTGTTACAAAGAACAAAGTCAGCCACCTATAGAATGGCATAGAAATTGGATAATAAAATGTATTAAATACAAAGAAGCAAGATGTTCTCAAGTAGACTTGTTAAGCTGATTGGCTCTGTGGATTCAGATCCAAGTCTGTATATTGACCTTTTATAGAATGATATTTATATGTGTTGAGGAAGAAGAAAACTCCAAAACAAATTAACCTGAAATACAGCAACCAATGTATTGCAGCTTATTTTTATTAAAGGTGGTATGGAGCCTGTGATGTTAAGAGTATATTTTTTCAGCCTTATTCTTGAGCATCATCAAGTGCCAGAAATAAAGAAGAAATTCAGTAGTATTTTACTTAAAAATAAGAAAAGTTATTTAATGTTGATGATTTACACATGAAAGATTCTGAGATTCAAGACTCATAGACATTGGGTTATGTCAGTAATTTTGGAGATAATGAAAATTGGAGTTAAATTATTTTTGAAATATGTTCATTCTTTACCACAAATTACTTATCCTTCTTATAATCCATGGCCACATTATCGGAATCATTTATGCTCTTAACTTTGAGCCCTTTGGAGTCTGCTGTATGCTTAGTGTTTCAAGGAACATCTGCTATAATCTTACTTGGATTTTCAGCACTTGTTGACTTCTGCTCTGAACATCAACATACTGATTTCATTCAAACTCACAAACAGTGTCTTACTTTATGTCTCTGTTTCCCAATTCCCAGGTTTCTGACATTGTATGGGTCCTTTCCAGCTCATGAAATTTTTTTTTTCTTTCTCTTTCCTTATGTTCCTTCTTTATGGGTTATAGAGCAAGAGTACTACTAAAATCCTTACTTATGAATCTGAATTGTTAAGTTATATAGATAGCTATTGGGAAAATTAAAAGGAGAATATTTCATTTGTTTTGTTGAGATTCTGAACTAATTTTAAAATGTCAAAGTATTATTTTTCCCATTGTACTATTTCCAGGAATATTTTTCTTTTGGCTTTACTTTAAGATAGGCATGATAGTTAAAATTATATGATAGAGTGCATTTGATAATTTACATTGAATGAAAAAAAGGTTATTATTCTACAAAATTGATAGTCAAGAGAAATGGAATAAAACAAAAAACCCCAGTACTTATTCATTTGCTACTCAGCTTAAATAAGACAGGGTTATTTTAATAATGCTTGTTAAAACTCAAGTCTAAATTTAGAGTTGTGATGTTCCATAAAATAGCTTACACACAAATATGATGATTCTCATTCACTTAAACACAAGAATAAACGTTATAATGGCCACAAGGAAATGAAAAACTAATTCATTTGAAAACAGAAGAATTTCCTATTACAATTTTAACATAAGATTTCCTTTTGAGAAGAAAATGGATATTGCCAAGCTTTCAAGACAGAAATCATTTGGATAACTTTTCAGTTGCTGTGTACTAGCAATCTTACCTTCAGATGATTATCTAAATTTTTTCCCTATTGTTGTTAATTCTGAATGTAGAATCGTGGAGCTAGTGATGGTGCATACACATCTTATATTTTCTAGTATGTTGTAACAAAATTGAACCCTTTGGATTGGCTTTTTGTATATAAACTACATAACTAGAAAGACATACATTATATTAAATATGTGCATAAAGCAAATGGTCAAATTTTGCCCTCGAGGACAAATTCTAAATAATTAAATTCAAATTGAGAATGTACTTGCGAAAGTAAGAGGATGATTAAAATATTTTAGATTATCCAACAACTTGAGCTCAGATTTAGTTTGCCAATAAATCTTCTAATCTCTTTGTTGTTTGTTGTTGCTTTCAGTAAATGTGTTAGCAGTCCAACATCAGTATGTTTCCAAATGGCACATTAATTTTTTATACTCTGAGCTAATTTAATTTTTTAAGAACAAACTGGTCCCTCTTGAAAACCTGACCATAGAATGAGTGTCTATGGGTTCAGAAAGAGAGCTACAAACCTGAAATATGGTGACCTTACCAATCTTCTCAAAACAAAAACAGAAACAAAAAAACACTAGAAAAAAATCTCCTTGCCCAAACCAACTCTGTCACTCTTTCTGTGTAGTTGTGTAAATGTGCGTTCTTTAACCAAAACCTCTGAGCCTCAGTTTCCTCATCATTTGGCAGAGCTGTTGTGAAGGAAAAGAGATAGCATGTATTAATTGCCTATCACATGCCCATTTTAATGATGGCAGGTATGGCCTCATTCTCTAACCAAAGGGTTCTAGCTCAGCATAAAAGATAAAATGTTTAGAATTGTGGTAAGTCTGGGTTTTTGTTGTATGGTTATACTTCTTTTCAGTTCTCTGAGAGCACAAAGAATCACCATTATCATTTCTTTACTGAGCATCAATTATATGTCTTATTCTAGTCGTAGAAAAACAGTAGTTAGAAAAAAACTGGCACAAATCTTGCCCTCATGAATCTTATTTTATGGTGAGGAAGAAAGACAATAGACATAATAAATAAATAAAAATAAGTGATTATCTCACAGTGATAGGTCTTAGGAAAAAGTAAAGCAAAAAATAGAAATATGAAATATTTGACGCTGGATTTGAAATTTTGGATTGGGTGCCATGGGAAAGTCTCACTGAGGTAAAATTTAATAAAGACTCAGAGAAATGAATGACTGAATGAATGAGTTTCGTGATCCAGCCTGGGAACCTATTAACCATTCGCTACATTTACTCTATAAGAAAATTTATTTTGAGTTCTAAATAATCATCTTAAAAATGAACACAAACTGAAATATGTTGGAGTCGAACTATACTTTCTAACTAAACTGTAAATTTCACTAGCATCATTTGCTGGCTATTCCAAGTTCCAGTTGGCTTTCAAATAGTCAAAAAAAGAACAGTCAAACAAGATCAATTTAAAACTGCCAAATACCATTCAACGTAATCACCCTGTGGCAGCTATAGCAAGAGTGTAATGATATCTAAAAACGTTTAACATTTTTGATGGTAAGATATACCAATGACTTTTTTATTAATTATTTTATTGATCTTTTGTAACTACTGCAAATCTAAAGAAATACATGAATACCAAAAATGAACTATTTTTCATTTTTGAAGAATGAGAGTTTCTATAAAAATGAGAGTTGACAATGATGTCATCTTCTATCCTCTTATTGGATGTCCAATCACAGAAAGGAGGGCAAATTTCATCTTGTATAGCTATAACTCATTAAGTGTCTTTGATTATTTCACAAAAATATACTGGTTACATAAAGTTAAATCATTCTAACCCTTAATTGAAATAATTTATACAAATTTTTTAGAATTGATGCTTAACTTGGGAATAGATAATATTTTTGTGTTATTACCAGAAAAAGGTTTATATCAAATTTAATTTTATTATTTATTATGTTTACTGTTCTTTACTATAGCTCCTTGTATCCTTCAATCCTCTTATATTTCCTTTTCTGATATCACCATTGTTCAATATCTTTTCAAGAAACATAAAATCATTGTCCTAATTAGTTAAAAAAAATGTAATGATGAGGAGCTACCATAACCATAATCCACATGTAAATCCCAATATTGGAACATTTGGATTAGTTATTCTTTCAGATTATCTCTGTAATGCTTCCTTACTTTTAACTATTTCTGATATATACATTTTTTCATAATATAACTAAATCTTAGCTGTGATTGAGTAGATCCCTCCACCCCTATTTTCTAAGACCCTAGGCCTGCTCCTCCTCAATAATAAGGGCAGTATGGAGAACGGTTAACGCCTCCCTGTTTTACCCAGTTAACACCTAATCATCCTCCAATCTATGTTCAAACCTCTTTCTCCAACAGGGACTCTCTTTCTCTCTTGAAATTTTGTTCTGGTTCTCATATTCCATTGTTCTCAGAAAATATGCCATTCTATTGTAAGTTATTGTTTAGGAAAGAAGACAGAAATTAAACATATCATCAAATAACTGCATAAATAGGAATTGCTATAAATGAAAAGAAAAGAAACAGAGTGCATGCTCTCTTGGTATCTCCATTGCTTAATACAGCTTTTGAGATTTGATGACCAGATGGATAGTACATTTGTGAGCTTCTAAGAATGGGTGGTTTTAAGGTTACCTGAATGGTTCCATGTGAATTCAAAAGAAAATTAGATTTTACTTTTTCATCCTCAACTGTTTTCTTTCCATTGGTGTGAATAATTGTGTTTTGATGCCTATAAACAGTTAATAGTGTCAATCAAGTTGCAATCAAGTATGTTAAATATCTGTGAAGCAAGAGGTCCGTGGAACTTTTGAAGACTTCATAGCCCATAACATCTCTGTGTAATGCAAGGACACGGAGAGTGAACCCAGCTAAATACTTTTTTTGTACCTTATTCTTTGAACTCTACTTATTGCTTATGAATAATTGATCAATTAGTTTGATTATCATTTCTTCATCCTACAAGTTATTCTAAAGGGGGTAAAATTAACATATTGTTGAAGGTTATTGAGGATCCCTAGGTAATGGATAGCTAAGTATGCTAATGCTATAAAATATAAATGAAGTTATAACCTTATACTGGGATACACGTTTCACATAAAGAAAAGGATATTGCTTATCAATATTGTTTTTTTTAAAAAATTGCATATTATTTTCTTGGAATGGAGAGCAATTTCACAGTCCAATAATGTAATAATAATGGAAATAAAAATAATAATATAATCAATAAAAGAATGGTATATGACTACATTTCTATCTGTCCATCATATACCTATCTATCTACCATTTATCTATATATCTGTCTATCATCTATCTATCTATATAATTTGGCTTACCTAGCTGCTAATGCAATTTCCTTCTGTTTTTATCACATCACCACTTAAATTGAAATTATATTGATGGCTATTCACTGAATGTTATAATAAAAATATGATTTGTCATTTTACGTGGCTTGAGTCAGTTAAATAAAAGACTCCCACCTGTCTTCTAAGTTCTCCTTCAAACTTAAATAGCATTACCTTTTCTTGAGAACCAAGGAAACATCAAATATTCAAATATTTTAAATTGTTTAAATGTTGTTAACTCACTGTTACTACCTCTCCTCAACCCCAGCACAATAATTTACGGGGTATGGCTGAGCATAACAAAGTCAGACTTCAGCAACTGATTCTGAGTTTATCCAGAAGCAGTGGTCATACTGCTTCTATTGGAGAGAGGAAGAATAATAAGACAGTGTGTAGGATCACCTGGATGTAAGGACAAAAAATTCAGTATCTTTGGAGCAAAGAACAATGAACACATGTTTAGACTGCTCCTGTCATAGCAAGAACACTTAAGACTTCAGCCCCAAGTCATCTGTCCCTTGGCATCTTTCTATTTCTCTAGACTGACAGAGATCCCTTGAACTTCAACTCTTGTAATACACATATGGCTAAAATTTTAAATTACTTCCTATTAAACAGCATCTGCTATTTATACTTTCTGCTATCCTGAATATATTTTTCTTTCAAAACTGAAGTGTTAAACTACCTCACCAAAGTGATCAATATTTTCCACTTCAAAGTTATAAGTTTTGTGGCGTTTCACTAATGCTGATTAACGGTTTACTTAGATTTCAGAGACACATGACTTAAAAATGAGGGATTAATAAGAAGAACATGTAATAATGAGACGTTTGTTTACCTGAAAATAAGAGGATGCATAATTTAGTAGTCAATATGTCGTATTTATAGTATGCTTGAGCCATATATAGTTTATAATTGGGTTTCAACTTAATAAATTAACTCAATAATTTACATGGCACTGCAAGATGTTATAGTACAAATCGTATACATACCTAAGTCATCATTCTGTACATCTTTGTCTGTAATGTGCTCTCTGTTTCCACAACACTCTACTTCCCCATAATAAAAAGTCTAGTCTTTATCCAATTCCTCTGAGTATAAACGTGTCAATAAATAATGCACAGACAAATAAATACAACAACAAACAGATACTAAGAACTGATAGATCAATATGAATGTGCATTAGTGTCCTCATTTCAGAGGTGGTTTCACTTAAAGAAAAGCTCCACTTCACATTCATGCCTTGCCTGCTTTCTTCTTTCAACATCTTCTGCTTTCATAGATATAATAGTATGAAGGAGCACTCGGAATCTTTAAGACATTTCATAAAGCTAAATAGAGATAGTGGATTCTTCCTATCTGCAATAGTCATATACACTGCCTCAAGAATTAGAGCCACTGTGTATTGTGTAAAGTAGGATTAATAAATAACATACTTATCCTATCAGAGGGAATCAAGAGGGTGGCTGCAAAGCATTGAGAATATGTTTATATCTCTGATTTCTAATTGCTATTTTCCAAATTTCAAATGATGAGCTCTTAATTTATTTTGAGAAAGCATTTGCTTTCATCCGGAAGATTAGTAAAATATCTGCTAATATAACGAGTGCTATAGAAAGTAGTTGTGTTTGTTTGGTGAAAGCAGAAATCTTTGTTACTTAGTCAACATGTGGGCTGCCTACTGAATACCTTCAAAGAGATAATTGATATTCAGTCTTGGATAAATCAATGTGTATAATCAGTAGGCCTGTTGTTGATTCACAATAATAAGAGCAGAAGAGACCAGAGGGGTCGATTCATTTTTGCCTTTTCATCCTCCTCCAATAAGCAGAGGATGGGGTTATGGGAGTGGAGGGAGGAGGGGAGTGGAAAGGTTTGGATGGGGATTAATCCAATCTTGGCTTTATAAATGGGGAATTGTATCCTGGTAAGATCCTAAAATGGCCAGGTGGATCCATCTCACAATACAGGCAGTTTTGCTGACAAAACTCAAATTCTCAACTCTATTAGCTGTGATTTTTCTCCCCAGAATTGCTTGGATGTGCAATGTCAAGATTTATCTCAGGAATTCTCCTGGTGATACAGTTTCCTGGATAACCACTTTTTTCCTATTGACGTGTTCTCCTTTCACATATGCTCATCCATTTACTCAGCTATACTCAGTGGTAGAATAACCCTAAAGCTAAAGAAGATTAAGCTTCGCACTCGAACACGTCTTTTCCAAGGCCTGAGGAAAAGCCAGAACAAAGTGTCCACATAGTAATAGATTTCAATCAAAATTTGGAAATGAAGATATTTATTTCTGAAAGAAGGTCTTCCAATATAAACTTCAGACCCCTCAAAACCTGAATCAGCTGCTGGTTATGGTGAAATATGGTAGTCCTTGACTGGGAACCATTTTGTCATATCATGGTGATTTTTCCTGTGTATATTCTGATCTTAAAGCTTAAGTTTCATGACATGATCCTATTTTTTTATTTTAACTTCTTAGGGGACTCTTCAAGGTATTTTTCACTTACTTACACCATATGGTAACTTTAAAAATAAAATGAAGCTAGAATTTAAGCAGTGCAGTATATATCTGGCATATGAGTGCAACTTTGCTTAAGAGTTTTATCAACCTCAATTTATTTGCCGTCTGCTGTTTAAATGGCCCTAATATATGCAGGCCATTTTTAACATGCCCTGCAAAGTTCTATAATCAGCTCATGGTTGGTCTTTTTGTTATTTTTCTACCTAAAAACTCTTGCATATTCTTTATTGTGCTATTTTCTAAGTAGGTACATATATCAATGTTAATGTCTATTCTTCCTAGATCTGATTCTCAGAACAAAACTTCCTAAGTGTGTCATATGTGCATATTGAGATGCCCAAAACAATTTATAAGTAAGCAGTCTATTTATTTATACAATCCCATGCTTCTCAAAGAGAGCAAGGTGGAGATCATTTTGGTATTTCCAAAAGTCAGCAAAATAATCAGGGTCATTGGAACATAAATCATTGTCTTTTCATAGTTTAATCACTTTAATAACTATATGTTGTCCTTCACATTGAAAAAAAAAAACCCCACCAGTTGAAGAAGGGCTCATCAATTAGATTTGAAAGACGGTAAACTGATGGGAAGAAGGAAAAATAATTGTCTTCTCACCATTGAGCTTATTTAAAATATGCTCAGGGTCAAAATGCCCTGGACATACATATTTTAATTACATTTTGTAGACAAGTGAATTGGGGCTCGTATACTTACCAAAATTAAGAGGTAAGTATAAGGACTAGAATTCACATTTAGCTTATTTTACCTTTAGATCTATTCAAACTATGAAGGAAGGTACTATGCATTCCACTTTATAAAGTGCTTTCATACATGTTGTGTTATTTATACTTCACAACAATCCTGTTGTGTCAAATTTTTGTGGACGTGCAATTGAAGTCCAGAGGAGTTAAAGCGCATTTAAAAATATTTCTTCTACACTCCGCTGAGCTGGGACTTTAACCTAGGGCTCCAGATGTAGTTGAATCTGACTCCGTAATCCACCGCACCATGCTGCTAGAAAAATAACTCATTTTATGTGTATGTCTTCAAACTATGAATAATAAAATTAAAAGATAATAAAATATGTTTTCACTATCACTTGTTTTAAAATTGCTAACTGCTAAAAGGCAAAAGAAGACATTAAAGCCATCATCAGAGGATAATTTCTAGAAAGCTTATGATAAGTTGTCATGAGAATTACAAGCAATTGTAGAGGGAATAACCACAAATTATTTTGATGATTCAAAGTTTACGATGAGACAAAATCACTCTAAAAAGCGTTGGTCCCCAAAATAAACACCAAATTTAAGCATGTCCTATGGGGATAGACGGTCTGAGCTTAAGCATGGACTGTAAGAGAAGAGTTTTAATATTCCCTTGAGCAAATTTATTTTTATCTTCCCAAAGCCTTAGCAGTACCTGGTTGGAAGCATGGGGCAGCTGCCCTGAACCGTGAGTGTGAGACTGTTTCGGGTGCCAGCCTGGATATTAGTTAAGACAAACTCCAAGCCTATGGCGGAGTGATAAAAAGGCTTGTTGAATTATTTTCTGTCTGTAGATTTTGTTTTTATCTAAATTTACAAAACTTAGTATGGCTTAACTTTTTATTTCTTATCTTCAAACAAGAACTCATTATGTAATGCAGATTTCCATAATAAATTCTTCAGATGTAAGAGAAGCAAGGGTGGTTTAACAGAGCGCTATTTGGTCCTGGAGGTAGCTATAGCTGGGCATCAATCCAAGCTCCACTACTCTTAGGTAAATAGCCTCATTTCCATAAAAATAATATCTCTCGTTTTCATAAAAATGCTAATATTATGGATTCAATATGAACATGAAACATGATTAGTGCTCAATACAAGGTGATGATAGTAATGAAGAAGACAGGTAAACATTTGTATCACTTCTCTTTAAATAAATAATTTGAAAAGGATTCTAAACCTTTCTCTAAACAACTATAGTGAGGTTGTTTGGCATCAGAATGCAAACAACATAATAACTTGAAATTGATTCCAGATCTTTGTCTAAGCAGCTATAGTGAAGTTGTTCAGCCAGAATAATTAACAACAAATAAGGGGACAAGACTGATGAAAGCACCAATGGTTTAAGTGAAAACAAGCATGGCAGTTAATAGGATAAGGAAGCATCTGCAGACCTAAAGTTATAATTGACTTCTCCCCTCTCTTCAGTTGACCCCAACTTTCAAGCAAATGCTTGATTGCTCAGCCACCATGTCTGAACACTTAGGAGACCAAAGGCAAGAATGGGAAAAATCAATACTGATTAATAATCAATAATATTATTAAATGCCTGTAATTTAGGACTAGGACTATTTCCTAGATTTTATTAAAAAGCATTTATGTTAGACAATATAAAAATAAAGTAAAGAAAATATCAATTTAGAGATAAAGCAGAAGCAATTTTTTTAAAAAACTGAAGGCACACAAACATTTTCTTTCTTCCAAGAACCACTAGAGTCCTAATTAAATGCCATATATATCCTACAAATTTCTGCTACAAAATGTAAAGTTAAATGAGTTTAGGGAGTATATGTGGCAGGAGACCAAACCATTAAATACATTCTGTGGAAAGATTTTTAATTTTTAGATGCAAATCATCAATGAGAACAAACTCTAAGAACAAGTAACATTAGGATATCAGTAAATTCTGGCACAGAGTAAAGTACAAGAGAGAAAGTTATAATAATGAGAGTAATTAAAGAATATAATAGTAACTTGATGATGGTACATTGTGGGCTCAAAAATCCAAATGAAATTGCAGGTATATGCATGGTGGAATGAGATAAATAGCAATAAGTGAGTCCATAACATCTGAGCACTTACACTGAATCCTGCCATAACACAATGTTAGTGTCACTGTCTTACACAGAGGAAAAATCTATACAAAATGTTCCAAATGTTATGGGTGTGTAACCATTAGTATTCATACAAAAATTATTTGTACATCAGGAGTTCTTTTCACGAAGTATGGACGAAACCATCCTGCTGTTATATGGGCTGTGCTAATCATATTTTACTAATTTTGAAATAAATATAACACAATACTCAGAAACAATGTAATAAAGTTATGTTTCCTGAAGTGGGGACTTCAGAATACCAAGCCTTACAAAGTGTACTATAGAAAAGTGTGCTGAGATCAAATATATCTTGGAAATTCAGCATATCATATTCCCATGTTGGACTTCGTAATGCACATTAGCATATTAAAGTCTGTGTAAAGTCTTGCAGTGAAGATATCTATTTATCTTTACTTATTCTAGTGTGTTTTTTTATCATCTATTAACATTTAAGGGATGCACAATATGCTTAGCAAAATGCTGATTTAAATTATAAAAGCTCTCTGAGTATATTTATATTAGATCTTGGATATTTCAGTGTTTTTTCTTATTATGACATGACAGAACTCATGCTCTCGCCACAACCATATTCTGATTCAGATAAAAACACCTACAACTTAGAGAACGATTTATATTTTTTAAGCACTCACAATGCATTTAATCTGGCAATATTCTCCTGAAGTACTAGCAGTTGCTCAAATCTGAAATCAGCAGCCCTCATGCTATGGATAGATCTCTGATAGCCAATATCATTCACACCTAGTAAGTAAATTCTGCAATATTTTTCTAAAAACACTGAAATCTGCATCTTTCCTTATGCCCTTCCACAATCTTCTCTCACAGTGCTTTGCTCATTCTACCTCAAGTACCACAAATATCTTATATCTCCCCAAACCTCCAAAGACATGAGCCTCCAATGTATAACCTTACTGTGGTTTCTAATCATTTTCTTCAGGAATAAATTTATGAACACAGACCCCAAAGGGACATCCTTGTCTGTTTCCTCCTATTGGGTGTCATTTATCTTAAGCCATTATCCAAATATACTTGCTTTAAGAAAGACTCTCCTTACTTCCTGCAGAACTTAGGGTGACCTAGATAATCATGGACATTTGCCAGAACTGTCATCATGTGTGAATGGCCTCATAAAAATAAGGGATAAGTGCTTATTGCATTTTCTTAAAACTGAGACTATATTAGGTACATGAATATACCAAATTAGAATGTGCTCCACACTAATTATGTAGTTAGAATATAATGCATTTAATGTTTTGCTTTTGACAAATAGCTAACATTTATTGGTCATCTTATTTAATGTGGTAGGTACGATTGTCCCCATTTTACAAAGGAGTAAACTAAATCTCAAAGAGATTGAGCATATCATTCCAAGTTAAACAGGTAGTAAGTGTTGGAGACAGACTTCCTGGAAGCCATGATTAATTGTACCATGTCACCCTTTCCTCCACTCCAACAGTTATTCACTGGACTCAGTTGGTTTAGGTAGGCCAAGCAGAGTTCCTTCCCTCTGAAATTTTCCTGTGGGAGGATTCCTGCCTCAGTGTCAGGAGTGAATGTATGATTTTTGGGGCAATCATTTCTTCCTTGTGGAGAAAGACAATTGGAAGAGAAAGGAAGACAACAAATGTGATAAGAAACAATGAAAAACTCCTGTTTCTGACTCTTGCAAAGTTTTGATTTCTGCTCTTGTGTTGAACACATACCCATGCATTCTCATAATGAATGCCCTCAGAATTTTACTTTTGCTGTAAGTAATTTACATTGCTTTTTATTCTATGCAACCAAATATTTTCTAATATTCTAAGTCTGCCTGATTCTTTGCCCTATATTTCATGGCCTTCCTTTTAAATCTCCTTCCCCTGCCTTTTATCCTAAAAAAAGAAAAAGTCAGAAGGAACTTTCTGGACGTCTGAAAAGGAAAAGGATCCACATGCAACATCTTATAGAAAAGGAATCACCCTTGACGAAATGCACAATCATTTCTAATTGAAATTTTTAGAATAAAGTGCTCAAAAAGGGAAGAGCATTAGGTTTTACAAATTCAGGGAAATGGTGTAAAAAAATTATACCAAAGGATTTGTACGCATTTGCTATAACTATAAATGAGAGTTATCTCAGTGCTCTATTCAAAGATTCAATTGCAAATAAAGTCAAGTAGTTGTGCAAAGTATTGACTGGTTTAAGGTAGGGACTTAGCTTGGAAGCCAATGGCCTGCAGAAGGAAGGAGTAGGGCAGCATCATAAATCATAACAGAAGAAGACAAAGGACAAGGAAGCAAGACAAGGAGGGTAAAAGAAGCCAGATAACAAAGGATCCAAGCAGAAGCCAAAGAGAAAGGGGTAAAAGGAAGGGCAGAGCAATAAAGGGAAGGCTGGGGATGCCAACATGATGCAACATGCCCAGAATTCTAATGAAAAGCTGCGGCCCTGGAGAGCATAGAGCTAAGGAGACACAGTAAAAGGCCACACAACCGTCGGACAGTTTTTAAATGTAGCATTCTGCCAGAAGGCTTGCAGCAAGTCTCACCCCACAGAGAGTCCTTTAAAATTTAAAGTATGTGGCTTTGCTTAATTTGAAGTTATTCTCTAAAAGAAGGCCACAGGTTTAGGGAAGAAAAATCTGACAACAGGATGCAATGAAAGAAGAAAAGAGGAGAAAGACAGAAGTGGGCACAATTACAATAGCAGCAGCCTAATCAATTATGACGTTGACAGTGCCCAGAAATTTTTTTTTCCCATTACAAAACCTCCTGATTCATTCCAAATGACCTTGGCTCGTAGTTATCTCCACATGACAATCTAATACTTAGGATTTACAAACAATTCATTTGATTATTTTTCACTACAGGTGTTATTTAAGCGAGCCAACAACAATATTTGAGTCAGCTGTGTCCTTGCAGAGATGAGTTAAACTTGAATCAGAAGCATCACGGGAAACATACAAGAGCATAGGGCTTGAAATTGCCACTAGGAGTTAAGAAAGCCATTCCCCTGCCTCATCTAATGTAGCAACAAGATTCTATCCACATTGACATGCCTGTAAATCTTCATATTTCCACCCTTACCTTTTCTGCCTACATTTATTCCCATGGTAATCTTATCTAGAGTAAGAGACTGAATATGCAAACGGACAATGGCTAGACCACTTATGACAATAGAACTCTGACCCACGTAAGATATCTAGGAAGCCAAGTCACAAACTCTGCAGAAATTGTTCCAGAATGGTCAGTACTTTGTCAACAAATGCTTGCTATTTTGCCACCACCCACCTTCCTTCCAACTCAAGGGAGACCAAATAGAAAGCCAACTAACCTTCTTGAATGAACCACATAAGAGGCCCCAGTTTTAGGTAGCTCACCTCCAGCTTCCCTGTGCCAATAACCTCCAATGAACGCATATCTGAACTCTTCCTTCCTCCTCACTCCCCAATGCCTGTTGTAAAGCTTTCCTACTCCCCCTCCTGCCTTGAAGTCTGCCAAACACAAGCGATGGCGGCTGACTTCCTGGACATAATAAGCTCTGAATTTATAGGCTCTCTTTGCTCTCATTTGAGTGGTCTTTGTATATTTCCACAAACAAACACTTGGGATTAAAATACCATATAGATGCTAATGACTCCAATATTACATTTCTAGCCCAGGCTTCTCTCCTGAATGCCTGGCTTTCTCCACAACAACTATACTTGAAAATTTAATGAGTTTGTTCAATTTAAGTTGTGCAAAAACATCCGCCCCCCACACACATTCCCTGAATGCTCTGCCATTCCGATTTCTTAAGTCCAATATCTTGATATAACTTGATTTCTCTCATTCTCACACACCTTGCACCAAATTCAATAGCAAATTTTGAAGGTTGGCTCAACCTTCAAAAAGTATCCAGAGTCTGTTTAAATTGCACTATTTTACCATTACCTACCTGGTTAATTGTCTAAGCTATCATCACCTCTCAGACAAATAACCAGAATAGCCTTTGAACTGAATTCCCTGTTTCTACCCTCTACCTCCAGTTTCCTACCAAAAACACAGTCAGAGTGATGCTTTTAAAGTGTCAATCAATTTGGCACTTCTCCACTTCCCTTTCCTCTCAGAATGAATGTCAAAGTTTTAAAATTTTCTACAAGGTCCTCCATGATCTGGTGACCAACACCGTTTTCCCCTCAGATACCTCCCAGCCACAGCTATTTGGACTGTGACAGTTACTTCTCGAAAGGCTGAGCAGTGACCTTTGAGAGAGTTTGGTTAAAAAAAAGTTATTAAAGAATAAATTTTAAAAGAGAATACAATCATAACTCTCATAAAAGTATAAAATAAACTTGTGTCAAATAATTTATTTACCTCCTTAACAAGGGAACCAGTAAGATGTTAAAACTTCTTCAAAAGAGAATCAACAGAACAGAATCATATCTAGAGACTAAGAGATTCCGAAATAAATTTACAAATAGATTCAGATCACAACTATCCACAGAAACAATTTTTTTTTTGTATAAGGATCATTTCTATTCTTATCATCACTTTTTATTTTTTATCACAACCTTATTTTTATCACATTTATTATTACAACTTCCAGAGTTTTAAAACAGCCCAACACAGTGAAAGGGAGAAATAATCTAGACGAGTGAGCAAGAGAGAACATCTCCTAATCTTTTATTTCCTTTTTTTTTTAATTTAAAAATGTTTCAAAACTTCTCCTGGCAAAAAAAAGAGCGAGAGAGAAAGAGAGAGAAGGAATGATGGAGAGAGAGAGAGAGAGAAAAAGGAACATTTATGTAAGCATCATAGGAGTGGGGGTTGAATGTTTTTTCTTTAAAATTTGCAATAGGCAACAGGGAAAGACCACACAAGTTGAAAACAGAGCTAAGGTGAGAAGATGTATTGTGAGAATCCAGGAAATCGATAAAGTTGCAATAGAGAGGAAATAGAGTTGAGTTAAAGGAGGCTGACAAAAACTTGAAGGTAGTGAAAAGTTGCATGATGAACGGTAAAAGATAAAGCAATTAGATGGTAGAAGAGGCATACAAGTACAGAGAGTAAGAAAAATGGAGAAGTGAATGAAGCTTTTTGAAACATAACATTAGGGTGTAGATCGAAGACTGCTTGCTACTCTAGTCCCTAGAGTATGTTTGAGTCATTGAGTCTCATGGTTATGAAAATATACTCCCATCTCCATGAGACCCAGCTGTTCCAGGGCTTCCGTGGGATTCGTGATCCACTTATTCCCCAAATTACTTCAAAATAATCTTGCAACACTTGAGGTAGCTTGAATTAGTCTTTTTTTTCCTTCTGCATATCAAAAGACCCCAAATATAGCGCTATTCATGTTAGTATCCAATTTCTAGCACACTTCCTGGAGTGTAGTAGGTGTTAAATAAATGTTTGGAGAACTGAGCTGATTTGAACAAATTTAGCCAAACTTTTCAACATTAGTCAATCTGGATTTTAGAGACTGCCGAGAATCTCAAATATATTTACCAATGGCAACAAGCTTCTAGTCACGTTTTCAGCCTACTTGCTCAGCTCATTTCTTGAATCTCTTTAAGTATTTGGATTGTTTAAAAAATCCAAAATGCTTGGTAAATATTTAAATATTAAACTTAACAACCTCTTTCAAATACGGTAAGAGAATTCAGAGTTTTCGATTTGTCATCTGCCTAATGGCGAAATTTAAGCCTCTATTGTTCATTGTCTATCTTTCTTTCTATTCTCTATTTCTCAAAAAATAAAACTATGAAGAGATTTGCTGAAACTAACACACTAATCAAGGAAAAAATTCCCACTAGAAAGCACTAAAAAATATTGAGTTTTAGTCATGAAAAAAGGAAAGTCAAATAAAAATAGATTACACTTTCGTAGATAGTATTTTACTGTTTGTGTGTGTGTGTGGATATTAAGGATATGGTTACAGAAATAGAAATACAGATAGATATGACATGCAAACCTGAATTATTCTCATCCTCTCTTTCATCTTACCTTTTTCCTCCAAGAATAATACTTGATGTGGAAATTAATATAAACTGAGTACAAAAGAAAAAGAATTCCTATGGTTCATTTTTCCAATAGGTACCAGTATCAGGGAATATTACTTTATCATTGAATTTAAAGAATTTTAAGGTCTGTATAATCTTGGAGCTTATAAATCCACTGGCAGTAGGTTTTCAAAATACTTTTAGAATCATCATAGTGGCAAGGAACTCGTTATTTTGATAAGCAGGCATTTTATTTACTGACAACTATAAGTCTTGTAAATTTATTTTATATATTAATTTAAAATATGCTTCCCCATAATTCCTACTTGGTCATCCAGAATAATAAAAAACAAACATAATTTTCTTTTTTGCATGATAAGCGCTTACATTTAAGTAAAATTGTTACGTCCTTCCTAAAGCATCTCAGTTCAGTTAAGCATCCTTCACATTATATGATGTACATACAATTCACTATTTTAATTGTACTGTTTGATACCCTAATTTTTCAGCATTACTTTTCATTTAGAGAAAGAATTTCATACAACTTAACTCCCCTGTACTCTGGAGTTTACAAATAACTCTTTGTTCCTGAATTATATTTTCAACTCTGTGAGGCCTATGAAATATATAGACATGTCAATTAATGAAACCTAGAAGCTTCATTAGGGATTTTTTCCTTTGCTTTTAATTGAGATTTTTTTCTCTGTCTCTCACTTTCCTTCTCTTTCTGTCATCATGTTTACTGTTATTCCTTAGGAGAGGTTAATTCAATTCTCCAGGATTTAATACTTTTCAAGGAAGATCTTGCCCATTCCTAATTTGCGCAATTGATTCTTTGATTTAAATTTGGTACTCTGTATTTATCCCGCTAAGGTGTCTTTTAAGTTTGATTCTTTGTTCAACATAAAAATAATGAATCTTTTGACTAAGCAGGCATCATAGGTGGGGGACTTCCTTAACTTGATAAAGACTATCAATAAAAAACAAACAGTTAACATCATACTTAATGTTGAGAAACTCAAAGCTTTCCCACTAAGATCAGACACAAGGCAAGGATGTCCCCTCCCACCACTCCTTTCCATTATGGTACTGGAAGTCCTTGCTAATGCAAGAAGGCAAGAAAAGGAAATGAAGGTACATAGAGGGGGAAGGAAGAAATAAAAGGATCTTTGCTCACAATTGACATCATCATCAATTACCATTTATTTGCTGATGACATAGGTTTGTATCATCAGTTTAGAGATCTCTTCTGAGCTCTCAGCCTATGAATCAAACTGTTTCACAGGTGTGAGTGTCTATGTAATATCCACTTGGATGTCCTAGAAATCTCTGACATCCAACATCCCTAAAAGTAGACTCAACATTTTATCCTCAAACCTGTTATTCTTCTTGTATTCATTTGATGAGTGAAATAAGATAGTGTTATAAGCTTACCAGTCATGTGACACCCAAATGAAAACCCTGCTAGACATCTTTTATCTTCCATTTCCCTCTGGCTCAAAATTCATCGCAAATTCCCCTTGGATCAGGCGCATATCATTTCATTCCAGTGTTAGTACAATAGACAATCAAGGGCTCTCCTTGCCTTTAGTTATGTGCATACATGTGACTGAGTATGCATTCTTGAATATCCACTATTCTGCTTCCAGGTACATTTCCATAAAATGCAAGTGAATTTGTGTTACTCCTCTGTTTAACGATCTTCAAACCTTCTCTTTAGCTTCAGTAGGAAGTCCAAACTCTTAGAAAAATTATGCAAAGCTTCTGATGATCACTTCAACCTTTATTTTCAGCTGCCTACCTTCGTCTTCCCCCTCTGCACACTTCACTTCCTACCACACTGAACATATCGCTATTTATTCTAGTTACTAACTCACATTGATATTATTGCTCCTTCTGCATGAGAAAATTCTTTCAATCATCTACCAGTCCAATTTTGCTTGTCTAACTCCTATTGTATTTTCAAGGTTGAATTTCTCCATGGAGACTTTCCTGAAATTTCTTGACTTTTTATGCACTGATTGTCCTCTGTGATAACCAAGATATTAACACCTATCACAATGTGCTAACGTAAGTCAGATCTCTTGCTTGTCTGACTTGCCAAGTAGACTATGGAATGCTTGAGAGCAGAAAATATGGCATCTCATTCCATCTTAGTCCTTATAACCTCAAAGCCTATAGAATAATATATGTTTAAGAAAAATTTTCTGAATAATTATCAAATCATTCTTTTGTGTTCATTTCATTTTTAAACATATTTCACCAACTACAGTGGACCTGTTGATCCATTGTGCTTTCTTTGTACAGACTTGATTTTCTGTATATTCTTCAAAATTCAAATAATCTATCTATTTAATTCTATTAACAATATTTTATATATTCATTCTACTTTTCTTTGCATCCTGGAATCTTTCTTTTTATTCTTTTGTTTCTACTTTACTTTTAAAACTGGAGATATGGGGAAATCTTTCTGTCATTTGAAAATATTTGATATTCTTATATTTCACAGTATATTTATAAATTTCATAGTTAAAATCAATCTTTATTTTAAACCTCTACTGCATAGGTCTGTGAAAAAACTTAGATAGTACTCTTAGAAATGTTTTGCTTCTCTTCTTAACCTACTTAAATACCACACAATTTGCAGATCTCCACACTGCATCTCTTCCTCAAGGAAATACTAGCTGCCTTTGTTTTGAGCTGGATTCCTCTAACCTAGGCAGACTCCCAGGGCACCATGCACGCCTTCTTTATATCAGTTACCATAGTCACAACTGTATAATTGTATGATTACTAATCTCTAAGCTCCATGAGGAGTAAATGTCTATAGTACTCTCCATTCTTTATCTTGTACCTTGCATGGTGACTAACATGATTGGTGGGTACACTATTTATTTATTTATTAATATGCCTAACTCCAAAGATGAATGGTTAAATGTGATTCAATAAAAACCTTTAGTCTTAGAAAAGAATCTTTCCAAGAGAATGACCAGTTATTTCTGAAGTCAATAGAAGAGGAAACGGTAGCAATTGGAGGAAAAAACACTCTTGTTAGAGGTTTATTTCCAAAGAAAAGCTTTAGATATTGAAATAACCTACTAAGGATGTTCATAGAATTTCTTCTCTACAAGCATCATATATTTATATAAGATTGGTAGTGAAGTCAGACAGTTTGTATCCAATTTGTGTCTGAATATGGTTCTAATGAAAAGAAAGAAGATGGCTTTTTAGGGTTATTTTTGGCCTTTAGATTCTGAATCTGTTTTATTTTACTTCTGATTATGGAGTTGTTGAATCATATGCTCAGGTGATACTCCATATTGTTTCATTAGCCTAATAAAATAAAACTTTGTATTTTCTTTGCAATAGAAATGTAAATTATCTGTACCATATTAAGTTTGTAAATGTGATTCCCAAGCCACAACATGATGGATTATAGTCCCACTGAGCATTCAATATGAGCTCTTGCATGGAAAGGAGAAGGAAATTCACTTTGAACTGAATTGAGATAAACATATCTCATAAGTGAATCAAGTTTCAATAATTCACAAGCAGTAAAACCCACAGTAAGTCAAAGGAGATATATTATAAATGCCATAGCCCAGGCCCAAACTGGTATTATCATAATATTAAATTATATATCCTATTTATCAACAGATTTCTTTTCCACACCTTTCTTGAAAATACGATTTGAAATATTTTATATCAATATTAAATAAAGTTGCATATTTTATATCATTATAAATAGACTCTGCGATATTTCTTAAAACTTTGATGTTGCTTTATTATTTTTTGTGGACCATAGGAATGTCACCATATGTGGAAGGCTATCAACACTAGTATATTTGCCTTGAAAAATCAAAATATATTTGAAAACAATATTTTTTCATATATTTTCTTTTTTACACCCAAGGTATACTTTTGATTTTACAATAAAATGCAATCTTTAGCTTTTTAGGCAATAATATTCTAAAAAGACAACCTGCTCCTATCATCTGTGATGTAATATAAAACTTCATGTCTACATTGATCTGGCTTATACAATATCTGGATGTGTCCATATGGGCCTGCCAATTTTGGAAAATAATTTAAAGTTATTCAATTATTGGAATCTATTTGAAGTAACAGACAAAATATCACCACCCCAAAGTGAAATGAATTTAACATTTTAAAAATTATTTTTCAAAGTCACTAAAGTCAGATTTCCAAATCCTAGAAACCTACCAGATACGTTCATTGTTTTGTCTCCTTTTCATACCTAAGTAAGAACTGACGTTTCATTTCTCCTAAACTGCTTAGCTATGTCTTCAGATTGTGTTACTATAAGACTAATGGAGTCCTTGAATTTTGAACAGGCTCATTTGAAAATTTACATTTTTATTTGCATATTGATAAATATATGAAAATTAGCCTAAGATTTTTAATTGACCCACATCTTCAAAATCTTCCCAGAAATGTGATCTGTGAGAGAAACTTTATGACAAGTACTACTTGAGGTATATTACCCACCGAGTTCTTGTAGCTCACTTTACCTCAACATGGTCATATCTGATACTTACTATCTCTGATACTAAAATGGAAAATTACAATTTAAGCATATATAATTATATTTCACTAAATTAAGTGTTTTAACAGAAACAGGTGTTGGTTACACCGTCAAGTAAACAAAGAAAGCCTTATAGGCTGTGATGTAGACCATGATTTTTATACAGATTTCAGACCTGGCTCTGTGGCTTTGAATCTAACCTTGAAAATCCTCTGCATATAATTTTATAAACTTAGTCATCAGAGAGTGTTTTCATTTACATAATTATCCTATTGAGGATATTTCCATCTCTCACAATGTCCCTTTAACTATGACATCAATTCCTCCTTGTAGTTCTATTAGGTATAGCCACAAATTATTTCTTTCACATTTTTAAATTTAAAAAGTGCTACTCAATCACCTTTAGTTAATTGTTTAGATCACCTTCCTTCACACTAATCTTTTTTGATGTATATGTTTATTAATCTTGTAACTAAAACCACACAAACTAGAAACCTGGTGCCAAGAATTCATTCCCCAAATTGGCAGGTATAAGCTATTGGATATAAGCTCGTACACTACAAATTAATACTCAAGGCAGATAGTTTGATTCTGTATTCAGATCTCAATAAATTTATTTGGAAAAATTTTACAGGTAGATAATGTTCTAACCTTCGTAGGTATATGGAATTTTAAAGATTAATAACATTTTATATGTAGAAAAAGTTACAAAAGTTGGCTTTTTTATAGCATTAACACTCTAAAGGCCATATGGCTATCAATCGAGCTTGCAGGTATCTTTATAACATTAAGAACATCATTATAATGTTGACTGTTGGGGATTATACTTTGAAAATTTTCACAGCAAGAGCAACATTTTGTATTTACATTCATATTTTATATTATTTCAATAATCACCCTACCAGGTTTTTATAAAATAGCAATGCAACAAAACCAAAACAAATCAACCTATTTGTACAATTAAGGCAACATAACTGTGTTGTAAATAATTTGACCATGCCCAAAGAGAGATCTGGGCTTTTTGCTCGGCTTCAGGGAGGCAATTCATGTCATACCTCATAGGAATGTCTTTGTTTAGGGCAGGAGCTGTTCACATCAGATGTTATGGTAATACTCGCCATAATCAGTAGTCTTAGGAAGTGGGCTGGCCAAGCTAGAAAGACCAACCATGATTAGGATGAAGGCTTTGGGTCATATGGTATAAGTCAACCTGGTGAGTTCAACAATGTGGGAAATCAATAAAGCAAGCAAGCAGCCCTACGTAATGAAACCCCAATAAAAACTCTGGACATCTGAGTTCTCAGATGAGCTTCCCTGGTGGCAATATTCCCTGGATATTGTCACACATCAGGATGGGAGGATAACACATCCTGAAGACATTAGAAGTTCTGCATTTGGAGCCTTCCCAGATTAAGCCTTATGAGTCTCTGTATTTGGCTGATTTTAGTACATGTCCTTTCTGTAAAATAAACGGGAACTGTGAGCATAACAGCTTTCACTGAGTTATGTAAGTCCTCCAGTGAATTATTGGCCCTGAGAGTGGTTTGGTGAACCCCTCAAATCTGCAAGTGGTGTCAGAAGTGAAGGCAGTCTTGGGGACTGTGCCCTCAGAAGTTTCAGTTTGGCAGCTTGCCTATCTTGTAACATACTACTAATGTATAGTAAATATTGATTAATATTGATATCTACTTCTGCTTAGTTGCAAATTTTTGAAAAATATTTAAAATATGAATCTGGTAAAATAAATAGCAACAGCTCTAGGTACCGAGTACTAATTACATGCTAGGCAGTGAAAATGTATTAAACTCTTGATTTGTAATAGTCTGTGAAATGCATGTTGTTATGCCCATTTCCAAAGAGGAAGAGAAATAAGTAATTTTCTAAGATTCAACACCTAAGGTGTGTGGTAAAGCCAGAATTTAACACCAGCTCCATTTCAAATCCCACACTCAGAATGACTATCAAATGCAGCCTCTCCTTGTTAACACAGCTCCCAAACCTCTTTTGAGGCTGAGTTGATTAGGACTGAAATATCTTAAGGCTAAAACAGTATGAAATTTTGATTACCATGATTAGCTAAAATACAAAGAATAACTTGTTTAGTCACATGAATGTAGCTCTGGACACTTTCTGGGAACCAAAAATATCATATATTTGTTAGTTGCAAAATTACATCTACAACAGATTGTGCTATTGACTTCTCAAAGTTTTGAGAGTATATCAGCTAATTAGGGCAGCTGTGAGATCTCAGGAAGATTCCACTACCTTCACTTGACACAACATACTGCCAAGATACTCCAAAATATAAGTTTAACTATCAAACACTTTCAAAGTCTTGTGTAACAAAAGCTTGTTCTATGAATACAGGGGACGTTTCAAACTATTAAAATCAGGAGAGGTTTATGAAATATCAGGAAATGTCTCATACACCAAAGACCGGGTATATTCTGTGCCAAACACAAGGCTATACTCTATCACATACGTTCACACATTTAGAGGTATACATTGCAAAGATTTAATGAGATGTAATATGTTTGAAAATATTCAGTATATATGCTGAAACATTATAGTTACTCAACAAAAGTTAGTTGAATATATTAAATTTTTGATTCTTATATGTTAGATTATCTATTAAACATAATATACTATTACAGTTTAATATATTTAGAATATTTATATTCTTGGAGACTGAACTTCGGGATTTGTTAGGGGCTGAACTCTATCTCCCCAAAATTCATATGCTGAAGCCCTACTGTCCAGTATTTCAGAATGTGACTGTATTTGGAGATAGCGTCTTTAAAGAGGTGATTAATTTAGGTGTTAGGGTAGACCCTAATCCAGCTTGACTGCTGTCCTTATAAGAAGAGGAAATTTGGACACGCAGAGAGAAGGGGATGTGTGTGCACAGAGGACAAACCACCTGAGGGCATGGCTAGAAACAACCAGCTGCAAGGCAAGCAAAGAGGCCTCAGGAGAAACCAAAACTGACCACACCTTGATGTTGGTCTTCTAGCCTCCACAACTGTGAGAAAATAGTCACCCAGTCTTATTTTGTATTTTGCTTATAGCGATATTTTGTTATGGCAGCCCTAGCAAACTAATACAGCCTTCAAATGAAAAAAAAAATGAAGTTTTCAGGGTAATACATAATTGGCAGTTCAAATGCTTCTTCAGAGCTTGAAAACTGGTCACTGCTACAATAGTTTTCAATGCACTGAAGCACGAAGCTCATAATATCAGTAGGTGGGTCTACTCTATTTACCTTGAAGCTACCATTTACCTTGGAGAGTCTCACTGCTCTGTGTGCTCATGGAGTTCCCATTTCTTGAAACACACACTTCCTTTACATCCGTCTGAATCCAATCTGTCATGCAAATGCTAGCTTTCTCCGTAAAGACATAACTAACGACTCGATCCCCCAGAGATCTTTCTCATGAATTGACCCTTAACTACTACCTTCTTTTTCCCGTAACTTCTCAGGATCGTTTGTCTTACTTATAAAGTAATATAAAATGTACTTTCCTGAGAGAAAAAAGGACTGGAGCCTGTATTTTTGGTATCTCACACAAGACCCAGGATAGCACCTTACATAAAATAAGCAGGAGAATGACGTGAATTAATGAATAATTTTAATAAAATATTAACAAGTGAAAGGTAGCATAAAATATTTTTAATTTGTATTCATTCATCAAATAATAGTCGTTTTTACAGAGGTTACACTGACAAATTAACGAGTATTCTTGTTCATTTTCTTAATTCTCGTTGCCATATAAAAACACACAGTTGCTCACATTTTGGTGTCGCCTGGTTTCCTATTATGCCATTAGCATAGTGTTTCAAGATGGATAAACTTAGCCTGACCACAGTTGTCCAGTCCTTACCCACAGATGTGTGGTTCTTCTTTTTTTTTTTTTCTCCCAAAGATTGGCGCCTGGGCTAACAACTGTTGCCAATCTTTTTTTTTTTTTTCTGCTTTATCTCCCAAAACCCCCGCTGTACACAGTTGTATATCTTAGTTGCACATCCTTCTAGTTGTGGGATGTGGGACGCCGTCTCAACATGGCCTGATGAGCAGTGCCATGTTCGCACCCAGGATCCGAACCCTGGGCCGCAGCAGCGCATGCGAACTTAACCACTCGGCCACAGAGCCAGCCCCAGATGTGTGGTTCTTGATGCTTCCTTTGTTGGGGATCTCTTTCAGAATCTGATTAAAAGCTATAGGTTTTTTGCCCCAAAACTGGTATACACACACACCTTTGCAATCAGTGTCAGAAGTTCACAGACTCTCCAGAGTCACGTGTACGAGCACCATCTTACACACTCCGACCTTAGAGAGATGAACAGGCTATTGTGATGGAGATGACTACTTGCAGGCAGGGAAGGGACATGTGAGAATATTTTCCACTTGAGGAAATTTGCAAAAGTCAAAACAGGACATCTCTTACAACTAAGTAATTCAATTGATACCATTTTGTCATGTCCCATTTCATTGCTTTAAGCAGATAGGTCTTTTATTTTACTTTTATTGACTTAACTTAAAAAATCTTCGGTAAGGAAACAAAAACCAAATGCAGCCATGAGATACAACCGAAACATGTTTAAGACATAGCACCTGCCCTAAAGTGGCTTCAAGTCTACTGGGAAAATAGATATGTCCACAAAACAAAACAAAGATACAAAAGGGAAAGGAATGTGAGGTGCTAAGTGCATAAATAGCCAGGCAAAAAGTGTCAAACAAGATTACCGAGATTACTGGTGTTCATGTGAAATCCACCTCCAGCACTGTGACTGAAAGTAGAGTCCTACAAGTCTGGAGAAGGAACTTCTGACGGCTATGCCTGAAATTCCTAAACTGTAAACCATTTTCTTAACAGTCTTCAACTCCTGGGACACATATTTGTCATTTTCATAATATTCTATTCATATTTCCTGAGAGAAAGATATTTTATGACTCTATGAAGACTAAGTAGTCCTGACAGATTAAAAATTCTTATTCTGTTTATAAAATAGTTAAGTACTTTATATACTTGGATCAAATGTCCAAAGTTATAAAGATGGACTCTAAAATATGACTTTGGAGTAAAGGTTAATGGGAATATCAATGAATCACTGTGTTTTGAGAAGCCCAAAGCTCAAGGAAAGGCATACAACCAATCTCTTATACTAAACATTATGATTGTGTTAACATTCCAACATCCATCACACCCAACACGTATTCGCACAAAAAAATACGCTTCCTATACTTGGTTAATTACATATAAAGTCAAGTGTGTCATTATTTTATTCGGCATGGTAAACAAATGGCTATATAACAGAACAAATCTTTATTATATTATACCCCCGATGCTCCTTGTCATACACAACATAAGTACAAGAAAGAAATCCAGATATAAAAAATCACATTCTGTTCAGTATGTTTTTCTTCCAAGGTAAATATGGATAGAATTCTAGACTGAAAGGAAATATGGCTTCTAGTCCCAGTTGGACCATTGACATATTGACTTTCATAAATCTGACATCTCAAATTTATATTAGTTCTGGCATTTACTAGCTACTTCCTCACATTCAGGAATAAAATGAGATTGCTGGTAAATGTCTTAGAGAGAAAAGTTTTTGGTATCTTTTCACTTTTGTTTTCGTTTCATTTTATTTTTATATTCACCCGTATACAATGAGTGTATACTTTAGGGCCAGACTGCTTGGATTCAAATTCATGCTTCCATGACTTATAAGCTATAAAATCTTAAGTAATCTACTTTTTGCCCTATGTCTCAGTTTCCTCATCTGGAAAATGGGAATAATAGTACCTGATTCATAAGGATGTTGGGAGGATCAAGAGGGTTAACACATCTTCAGCAATTAGAATGATGTCTTGCATTTAACAAGGATTAAATAACTATGTGTTATTGTTATTGTTGAAGATGATGCCCTATTCATTTAAAAATGTTATTGATTCTTTTCTAAGTATTATACCTGCAGAGATTCATAAGCGACAGAAAAGTCCCTTCTCTCAAACCCCTAATAATTTCCTTCTTGTGTTAAATTCATCATTGCTTATAAGACAAGCAAAAGGAGCACCATCTCAAAATGTGACCAGAATAATAGGGTTTATTCAACAAATAGTAAATTGCTCCTGAGCAGGAGGTTTCCTAATTTGACTTGAGAGATCAACCAAGCAGGAGCGAGCTGGTTCCAACACCTCAGTACAATGCTAATGATTTTTTCATGTTGAATTAATAGGATTGAAATGTTTGTGATTTCAGCAGCTGTTGGGAACAGTGGGAGAGCTTCCACCAACACACTGACAGCCTTGTGCCCCTTTCATGGCTGTGTTTAGATAAAACAAGAATGCTAACAGTCTGTCTAGAGTATGCTAATCTTAAATTAATAATAATTATTTCCACCAAAGGCAGATATCGAACATCTCCTCCATCCCATGGAGAATTTGTACGTTTTTTTATGTGTGCATGAAAGGGTAATTTGTTGTGCACGTAAAGTAAAATTTATGTTTTGAAGCAGGTGAGTGGCTAGTGCTTAGCTGTCTGATTAATTATCACAGCAAGAAATGATTAAGATTTGCCAACATGGAGAACATTTTTACTTTGTTCAAACACATTATTACCCCCTTAGATCCTTTCACTGGCTTCCAATCGCCTCTTGTTTAAAATGTAAATGTTTCCTCTACATCTATATTGAGTTTTTCTCCTCTCAGAAATACAACTGCTAACTAACTGATTGATTTCTATTATTTCCCCAAATACGCTGATATATTCATTTAAATCACTTTTTAAAATTTCATTTTCTCTTCATTCACTTGGTCTTATCTGTGTGTTGCCATATAACTTTCATTTGTCTGTTCCTTTAATTTTAGATTGCAAAGAATATAATGGGAATGTTTCTTTGTAGTGTACTTTGCTAACAACACCTAAAAATACTTCAATGCTACTAAAAGGAATAAAAAGAATTTTCAGGTATGAAAGTGTGTTTAAGGTTAATTTTAGGAATAATAATAAACAGAATAAATAACAATAAGCAGAATAAAGAGAGAAAGGAATGATGAAGCAGGAATCAAAAGAGGATGTAATGCCATTACTAGTAAAAAATCTCTGAAACAAGTAAGTACAAAAATTTGGTTGGAATTCCTAAAAAACTGAGAAAAATGAATATAAGTATGTACAATTTAATTTGTATTAAAGAGATTTAGGGGTCTTTTTTCTAAAAGGTTAAGATTGCACCCATCCTTCTTTCAATATGGAATTTGGCATCAAACTTCTTCAAAAATAAATAGTAATATTTTCACTTTGAAAAGGCAAATTAAAATCAAATGTATGTAATCAAAATCAGGTTAAATTTTTCTCACCGCTTTGGTAAAAAAAAAAAAAAATCAATGTTTTGGAGAACCAGTATTAGAAGAAGTAAGAATAACGTTTGGCATTGTTTGCATCATAAGTCCTTTAGATTGCTAAATGTGATTATCCTTCCTCCCCAACTTTCATGATTTGTTAGATTTCTTGCTCATGTTCCCCCTGAAATGGCAAACTGTAAAAACAATTGTTTAAAGATTTTATGCAGAAAGATGCATTTATAATAAAAAACAGGATGCCTAAATCTATAAATACATAGCATCACCCTAAGTCTTTTCATTAGAGTATTTTAATTTTGACCAATACAAATATTTTGTTCAAATACCAGCCCAGAAAGAAAGACGATCCATAAAGGCTAGATACACTTATAAGAGAGCATATAAAACTGGAAATTAAGCTTTTGACAAATAAATTGACAATTAAATTATTAAGTGGTTTTCTCCTCTAGTGTATTGTGTATATACATATACATATATAATCTAAAAATAAAATATCCCAAATGTACATTTTGCTAGGCATTTATCTAAGATAGACACACACATGCACACACGTATACACTGAAGTGTATGTATGCATGTAACGCTCGCATTATAATGGAGTCTTAAGATTTCTGCTTCATAAAAATATGAAGATAATCACTAATTGCAGTGTCTAACCTCTAGAACTGCACTGTCAGACCTTGTTCATTACGCAGTAATTAGAAAGAGACCATTAGCATCAATGCTGTGAACTTTTCAATGTAGTTCAGGATATAGTGTGGTATAACCAATTAAAACAAAAACATTTAAGGAGGGAAGAAAACCATTAAAGCCAATTCATTAGACCTTCATATTTTGGGTTCAGTGGTACCAAACATGCACATTCAAGCAGAAAAATGAATTGCTGATTTATTCCAAAGGATACTGTAAATTTGAGAGGTAGGATAGTTTAGAGTACTGATTATACATTGACAAGGCTAGCATAATGATTTAAACAGCTGTGTGGAATTATAGAAACCTAAACCAATGGTGATAGATAATAAAGTGGATTCTTTTAGAACTATGTTTCATTATTGTTTGGACAATTTTAATGAAATAAATTTTATTTTATGTATATCTTGGCTGGTTTATGCAGTCATCAAAAGTCAGATTTGTTTCTCAAGTGGAGGAATGCACAGTAATTAAACCATAGCACATCACAAAGTGAGGTTAAGGACTCACGCATCACCAAGAAAATTCTCTAGAAGCGGCCATGTATTTTCAAATGCCAGTGTATGTTTGCTCTGATGAGACCATTCTGCATAGCTGTACTTTAAAATTTTTGCCACTCTGTCTCTACTGGAACACGTAGGAGTGTGATGTGTTAGCAGGGCAGACCCATATACAGCTTATTAAAAGTTGCTCATGGTGGCTCAGGAAAAGAAACCAATAAGAAAATGGTACAGTTATTTGTGAGACCCGGACCTTCTTTCACAATCATCATTATTAAACATAACATTACTGAAGGATACACATGCAAACACAGATACATGACACACTCATCTAGATTGTTGACTCTTTACCAGCATAAAGAATTTCATCTTCTTAAACTTGATTACCCACCAATAATGTGATATGGGATGGGGAGCATTCCAGCATCATCTGCAATATATAGCAATGACTGTACCTATTTCAAATTCTTCCAGTATTTTTGACAATCAACAGCTATGATGATAGGATGATCAAAATCTACCTGCACCCTCCTGTACTCACCCCAGGAGGGATAACAACAAATATTATACCAAATCCACAATCATTTATGAAGTACTTACCATGCACCACGCAATGATTTCTTTCTATCTTCACAACAACCCAGACATAAGCATTATAGTTTGATTTTGCCTGTGAGAAAACTATGGTTTAGGGACCAAAGACATAATCATATTAAGAAGGGTTGGTACCATTGGAATTCCTCTTAATCCTCAAATCACTTATCTTAACCAAAGTAGAATGCTGTCTTTCCCATTCCCACTGGTAGCTCAACACCAGAATTTAGAAAGCATGTCTAAGATACTTTTAATTAAAAACACCCAATGCCTAAAATCTGGGCAAATCTCTGTTCTAAAAGATGGACACCCACCACTTACCAGCCACATATCTCTAGATTCCAACACAACCCACTGTCTTAAGCTCTGCTTCAGGAATAGAATGAACTAGGAGAAAAAAAAATCTACTTCATAATCACCAACACCTGACATTGACCCACCTCTTCCGTACTAGCTCTAGATTCTACAACAAAAATACATTGCAAGAAGGAAGAATCAAGGAAAAGCATAAAAACAGTGTCGGTACAATGAGAAGCGTTTCATCAATCTCTCTCTCCCATACCCACACACACACAAATCAGACGTAAGATATTGAATGAAAATAGCTATCACCTATTCTCAGATAAATAGGAAGGACATCATTACTATTAAACAAGAAGAGAATGATGGGAACTCTTTAAAAGGAGAAATAACCAAATTAGCCCATCAATAAAAAAAGTTAAATATATGTAACAAAGTACACTCAGAAAACGCATATAGAATAGAAAAACAATTTTACAAAAAGTGGTTTGCATGATTAATAACAATCACTTAAGTAAGTGGCAGTTTTGATTACATCTTTGCTTTAAAATGATAACTCTTATAGCAGTGTCAAGGCTAAATTATAAAGAGAAACAAAAAGAACATTGAGACTACCACAGTGGTCCAGGTGAGAGATCATGCTGTCCTGAAATAAGAAAGTGGCAACAGAGACGAATAGAAAAGGATTTATAAGGTATTTAAGCAGTAAACAGACAAGGCATGATGACTGATGGACTGTGGAAATTGAACAAGAAGGAGAAATAAGAGATGCCTCTAAGACTAATCAGGTAGATGTAGTTACAGGTAAGATAATTCAGGACTGGCTACATAGCTTGTAGAGCCGAGTGCAAAATGCGGGTCACCTTGTTCAAAAGTATTAAGAATTCCAAGATGGCAACAGCAGAGCATTAAAACACCATGGGGCCCTTCTACACATAGGTCCCTGTGCGACTGCATGGGCCACAAGTCCCTGGAGCCAGTCCTGAAACTAATTCACCAATTTCCTGAAACATAAAGCAGAGAAGCAAAAGAAAAGAAGTTAGAAATATTAGTCACCCAGTATTTTAAATAAATTCCATGTTAGAAAAATAGGATAAACAAGAGTGAATCTCTACATGGCCTCCTCTTCTGTCCCCATTTGGCCTTTTTCCACCCCTGGCTGTTTGAGCTTTCCTTACAAACTTTGCCTCTTACCCCAGGATGGGATAGACCTCCCTTCAAGGTCTTGGCTTTGTGGGAGAGCGGCAGCCCGCCACCACTTTGTTGAGATCCCTGGGTCTGTTCTCAGTGTCTTAGCAACAAAAAATCTGTGTGTGTGTGTGTGTCTGCAGAGGAGAATGAGCGAGTGTCACTGTCCAGCCTTCTTCTTCAGCCCTGCATTCCCCAATACCTTCTTTGTTCTGGTAGGATAAACTTCTACTTCTTGCAGCATTGCCAAAAGCATGGGACTTCTTGTGGGTAGGGGGCCAACTGCTAGCCTCCTGCGGCCCGGTGAAAGGAATCATCCCGCTGTGGTCTACGCTGCGTTCTGTAACTGGGGTCGACATCAGCTTGTCAGAGGTTATAGAAGAGAAGTGGGGAAGCCTTCTCAGCCTCACAGATAAGTGAGGCAGTGACTGCCCGGGCACTGAGACACAACCTGTGTATTTCTTTGCCTCAGTCCAAGATGAAAAACAAAGCACATCCCCTTTTCACTCAAGGGAGTCCTCACTGACCTCTGAGAGAGAGACGGCTTTCTAACACAAGTCACACGTCTTTGTTTGTGTGGGCACAGGCAGATGGAGCAGAGGGGATGAGGACACGGGATCTGGGCAGGTGGAGTTACAGTGGACACTTCCTGACAAAGGACTATAACTCCCCAAACTGGGATTAGGGAATAAAACTGCTAGTGGAAAGTGGAAGAGTAGAGAAGGCATCTCTTCTTTGTGTAAAAGAGACATAAACTATGAATTGAAATTTCTGCTTTTGTCTATTGCGCCTCCTATCACTGAAGCTGCCTTTGGTTTTGTGACAATAAAAAACCATGCCTCTCCTCCAAATCCATCTTTAAAAAAGAAAAGATAAATTGTAAAAGCATAAATTAGAGGCCAAATGAAAATTTAACTACTATAACAAAATATGACAAACATAATCATCTTTAAAATTAACCCATTAAAATAAAAAAATATATCATGGGTTGAATTTTTTTGATCTAAACATGTTCTGTCTAAAATAAACATAAGGAGGCTTAGAAATAAAATTTTAGAATAAATATAAAAATGAAATGAGCATAGCTATAGCCATAAAACATTAACAAAAGGGAAGTAGGAATGGCTATATAAATATCAAACTAACATTTAAACTTTTTGAGGCCAGATGATGTGTTTCCTTATAGTACTTATAAGTATAATGTATGGCAATTGTTTAAGACCGAGTGAGTGCACCATTATGAAAATGGATTCCTAAGACGTGAAATATCAGAAACACAGGGAGCACTGAATTCTATATAAAACACTAGCTTACAACAAACAGCTAACACCAGTCTCAAACATTCTAATCTTTTATATTTTTACTAAGTTTTCCCCTCTGCCTTCTAACATTCCCACCTCCTCTTCAGGGCCTCCAGTTTTCTTTGGCATCTATATTTTATAATACCATAGGTACATTGCAAGATCTGAAGCAGAGCAAATAGACTAGCAATTCATCAAATATATTTTATTTCATCTTATAGATACATGAAAAGGAATAACATTTTGCCCCCTGGCACAATTCTATCTCCTATTCCTGTTTGGATCTCCCAACAACTTCAAAGAGAAGTTTTCTCTGAGAGTAGTGAGCAAGGTTTGTAATGTATAAATCTAAGTTTTTGAAAGTCAAGACATAAAATAACAATGGTTCACTTTTTTAACTAATAAAAAAGGTCAACAAAAACAAAAAATAAGTTTAAAAAATCCTTCCACTATTAACATATGTTTACTTTACTGTAAAAGACAAAATTTTACTAAGTTCATGCACCTATAATGTATTATTTGTGCAATTCTGTGTTGTTAAAAATTATGTCTCAGTAGAGTGATGTAGCAACTGAAATGTTATTCATTCTAAAGCAACACTGGTCAGTAGAACTTTTTTCAGTCCAATCCTACACTGTCTAATGTGGTAGCCACTAACCTCATGTGCCTACCTAACAGTTGAAATGCGGCAGGTACAACTAAGGAATTAAACTTTAATTTCATTTAATTTTTAATTAATTAAAATTAAAATTTAAAAAGTCCATGTGTCTAGTGGCCACCATATTGAACAGCACAGTTCCAACTGTACTCTTCCAACTGGGGATTGGCTAGGCAGGTGTGCAGTGAAAAGTGAAACTAGTCTTGAACTCATGGAACTAATAACGTAGTGCTGGTAAAAATGAACAAGTAAAAGAATAAAATGAGAACTGATAAGAAGAAAAGCACGATTGAGAAAAAGAGAAGATTTACTATGACTGGGGAAACAGGGAAACCACAGGAAGGGTTTGAACTTTAGGCCTAAAACTTAATGACAGGAAAGGTCTAACCAAGGAAATAGCCCAAGGAAAGGACATTGGTGGCTGAGGGGCAGCAGGAACCAAGGCCTAAACATCTTGGCTTTTCCTTGGAACTGAACGAAATAGATGGCTGGGACAGCGTGAGAGGGAAGTAGAAAGGAACAAGCCAAGGCAGAAGAAATAAGCAGTTTCTAGTATATGTCAGGCCTTGGTATAGTTAAAGAGCTTGGGTATTCTTTAAATTGCAAATAGAAACTATCGCATTTTTTAATTGGAGAGAAATATTATATTTTAAGTTTAAATTTTTACTTTCATTGCCTTTCGCAGAATGAAACAGAGAGCTAAAACGGGAACGGGGAGAATAGTTAGGAGGATATTGCAGTGGTCTCCTGTGATAAGCTTCCAGCATTTAAAATGGAAGAGGAAGAGGATCTAAGGACACACAAGATGGATTAGGTTTGGGGACTAAGAAAAAGAGAAATCAGGGTTGAAGCTTCAACGTGTAGGTAAATGAATCTCAGTGAGATGGAGAAAACTGGAGATAGAACAAAGTTCAGGGTTCAGCCACATGTTTAATTTTGACAATTTTAATGTGTTTTTGAGACGCTCAAATGGAACTCTCAAGTAGGCCATTGGAGCCAGAGGGAGGATCAAGAGACAATTAGGAGCTGAGAATTTAGTTTGGAGTCTTCAACAGAGAGATGATGATTTTTTTTCATTATGATTTAAATTTCCATATTAAATTAGGGACTCTCTTCAGGGCTTCATTTCCATAAAATTTATCCTAATCTATTGAAGTAATTTATATTTTGCCAATCCTTCTCATTTATTTGTAAGTACTATAAATTTTTCTCATCTTTATTTCCAAAAACTATTTGATAGGTTGTCAACACAATTTTTGTTAAAGGAGTCTTGCTCTTAAAATAATATAATGGGGAGATGTCGTCTAATTAAGAAAACTGGCTCAGAGGACCGTGACTGGAGGGATAAGGTGAACAGAGCAGGCTGTGTATTCTACTCTCTCTGTGTCCTTTGTGCCAACTACATTCCCACTCTCATAGCAAGTCTACCTATAAAATGTTCCAATGCATTGACTCAAAGCTCAATGCTGCTTAATCATTCTGGATAAAAGATGCTATACTCCTGCTTTAATCAGTATGTCAAAAAGTTACAAAATGTGCCATACTTTGTTTAGCTATAAGGCATCTAGACAATCAAAACTGTGAAAAACACACATGGGGACAAATAAATTTTGGGAAGAAAAGCTTTCTTGTATTAACAAATATTGAATCTTCATATGTTTCTGTTAGTTTTAGATATTCATTGATTTTCAATGAAGTAAACAATCTTTATTTTTTTTTCTAATTTGTGAACTTCTTAATTAAGTGGCTTCTTAGCCTTTTCTTCATTCTCCTTATTGGAAGAGCTGTGTGTGTGTGTGTGTGTGATGTTGCTTGGGTCAGGAAGGGGTAAAGTCATTTCTGAAGCAAATCTTGTAGTCCAGAGCTTAGAAGAAACATTTTATGAAGAAACTGAAAATAATTAATCATGCTATACTTAATCTACACATGCTTTAGGAATTCTGAATCCTTGAGAATTTCATAAAGAAACGTAATTGCTGATCACCTATTTTTATAATTATGTAATAAATACATAACCCAGATGAAATGGATATAAATGGAAATACATCAAGCATTTACATTAGAAACTAAAATGAAAAATTTAGCCCTTCTAGATCAAAATTATAAATCATACTGGTAACTCATTTATTCCTCTTATTTTTGGGAAGCACTAACCAAGAAAGAATTGCAGGTACATATTTACAAATACATATGTATACAGGTAATATTCATATTCTAAAGCAAGTTGAAATTTATACAAAATGATATATCTCTAGAATTTATTTTTATGTAAAGAAACCTCATCAATGAGGAATGAATTATGTTAATTATAACACACTGAAAGGAATTTGCAATAAATTACTTCTCTCAAACTTGTATTGTACTTTGGGAGTATTTAGTCTTTGCTTCCTCTATGAAAAGTCAATATTCAAACAATCCCCAAAACTGTAATGCATAAACCAAAAATTTGCTGATCCCAGAGTAGACATATAAAAGTTCATAATCACTATAAATCAAATAAAATCATTTAATTTCTCATAATATTCTTATAAGGCAGATATTATCCCCTTTGTACTGAAGAGAAAACTAGTGCCTATAAACATCAACTGAATGTCTATATCACACACGTTAGCAGACTATAAATACTTTTGAGAGCTAGGACTGTCTTATTCTTTTCTGAACCTACGGTATGTGTTAAGAGAGTGACTGACATATCATAGGTACGCAGTGTGTCTGCTTAATTGAAATGAAGTGTTGGAGCTAAGAATACAAGTGAGTACTTTTTGGCATTAAAACTCACCATCTTTCCACTGTGTTGTATAACACTCTACTGAATAAAGGGATACATTTTTTTGTCACAAAATATAGGTATCCTCTACATTGCAGATCTCTCTTGCTTTAATTTTCTTCAATGTGGAAAAGCAATTTGGATTTTCTGAAATGCATATTAACTTATTCCAAAAAAAACCCATCAAACTAACTGAAATTGAGGGTCTAAGGTGTTGGGCGATGGAGGTAGACGAATCCCTTAAAATCTATCATTTGAGGAAATAAATGATATATGCCGCGGACTTGGAAATGTCCAGGAAAACAAGGGTGAACAAAACAATAGGAGAGCACAAGGAAAAAATTCCAATGAGTAAGAAATTGACACATATGGAGAAATTTTCCAGTGCATGCTCTTGAATCTAGATTCATGTTGTTCCCATGGCTATGGATCAAGAGGTCTCTGCATTTGAGCAGCTTTCTGTGCATGTCAAAATTCTTTGCATCTGGCGGGCCCAGTAGTGCAGCAGTTAAGTTCATACGTTCCGCTTCTCGGGGGCCCGGAGTTCACAAGTTCAGATCATGGGTGCGGACATGGCACCGCTTGTCAAGCCACGCTGTGGTAGGCATCCCACATATAAAGTAGAGGAAGATGGGCACAGATGTTAGCTCAGGGCCAGTCTTCCTCAGCAAAAAGAGGAGGATTGGCAGTAGTTAGCTTAGGGCTAATCTTCCTCAAAACAAAAAACAAAACAAAAACAAAACAAACAAACATTCTTTGCATCCCTTAAAGCTCTCAAAATGGTGCCTTATTAACAATAAGTGCCCCCAAAATGTGGTAATATCTTGGTTAATGCCATGGATCTGCAGAAGGCCCAGAGTAAAAGACTACGGTACTCGAAGGAGTGAAGATATGGCTGTTTGAAATTGCCTAAAATTAGACTTAGATCCATAAACTCATAATTAAATGCCTACTGCTTGTAAAGCCGTGTATTTAGTGATTAAGGGGAAAAAAAACTTGTAAGTTCAGAATTATTATGTTTAAAAAATTATGAGGAATATAAGTAAGGTGAATATGACAAGTCCTAACATATTAGAACAATGAAAAATCAAGGACTTCTACATAAGATAAGGTTAAGATAAATGGATATTTTGTAAGACATGAGTTAACTTATCAAACTGTTTATCATATAAGGCTATGAAGTCTGAATATGTAAATAGTTTTAGGAATTCTATTAGATGATACACCATCGTTCACTATTAAAGATAACAAGAAGATATTGGCAAAAAGATCCATAACCTCTGATGTTGATATCAATGAGGTCAATAAGGTCTTCTGTAGAATAATCTTTGATGCAATACCAGTCTGCATCTAAGGCTGCATATCATGGGAATGTCAATTCAAATTCCCATGCTTCCAAGATTCATTTCTGAACCTTATACTCATTTTCAAAAATTATATTTGTGTCTGTGCCAAGGGGACTGTGGCCGATACTGGTAATTGTACATCAAATTCTGTTATCTGCTTATTTTATGGTACTAGAGTTGTAGCTAGAAATTATTGCCCATCTAGGGAGCATATTTTCCAGCACTCCCTGAAGCTAGGTATAGTCACGTGGTTGATTTCTGGACCAACTTTCATGTTAGATCCTCAATGCTCATTCCCTCTGTTTTTTTTTTAGAGTGACATTGGAAAACACCAGTTGAAGATGGCAGAGCTGTCCTTATCTTGTGTCTCTGAATAACTTCATAGAGCACAACAATTCATTGACCTTCAATAGCTATTTTAGATCATTAAAATAAACTTTTTTGTTTTGCTTTATTCTTATTTTATTGTATTCTTTAAGTTAAGGAATTATTTTTAGGTCCCTTGCTAAAGATTTAGTTTTTTGGGTTTTTTTTAAAGATTTTATTTTTTTTTCCTTTTTTGTCCCCAAAGCCCCCCAGTGCATAGTTGTATATTCTTAGTTGTGGGTCCTTTTAGTTGTGGCATGTGGGACGCCACCTCAGCATGGCTTGATGAGCAGTGCCATGTGCATGCCCAGGATTTGAACCAATGAAACACTGAGCCGCCTGCAGCAGAGCGCTAGAACTTAACCACTCGGCCACAGGACCGGGCCCTAAAGACTTAGTTTTAATTAACTACCACAGTAACATAGTTCTGAGAATTCAGGCCCAGGTTTACTTGAATTATCATCATTGGGTTGTTTCACTCATTTATTCATTCAATCAATTTCTGTGTGTTCTCATTAAAACAATGAAAAATTCCTAGAATGTGTAAATGATGGAAAATAGACTACAGAGTTTCCCTTTCAGGATATAAGAATGGAATTCAATCATGACATAAAATACGGAGTCAAACTTACATAACACATATGGGAATTACATTACTTCACCCACCCAAAAAGGGAAAATATCTGACTATTGTTGAAAGAAAATATCCAGTGCTAAGTATTCAACATCTTCATATGCACCAGCTAGTGTCAAGTACCTCAAGACTAATTAAACCAAAATGTTTCCATGTAGATGAAACAGCAAAGAAATGTAGAAAATGAGATTTCACCAAACTCTGAGCACATGAATTGTGCTCTTCCAATTTTTTATTATTAAGAAACTTAAAAAGCTCAAAAGCTTAGTCTGAAATCTTTACTGTATTCTTAATGGATTAGAAATCTAAATGTCAATAATTATCTCAAATACAACCAACATTATTACACGTTATTGGTGTGATACTCAAGACAAAGAATATGAAAAGTAAAGAGATTGTTTCTAAGATGTATATCTTAAAATTTATTTCTTTGATGTTACAAAACATAATTGTGGCAAGTTATTGGGTCAGTTCATGTCATATAAGTATCCAAATTCATTAGCTTAGAACTCTTGGGAACTGAAAGAGAAATTCAATAAGTAAATCTGTTCACATTTAAATTTAGAGTTCAGCCTTTAAGGCAAATGTAAGGTAAGTCATGTTTCAGAATTATAAGACTACTTAATTTTTTGTGTATATATTTATGTGTATGCATGTATATATGTGAATTTTATAAAATAACATATTTTCTCTATAATCTATATTCATGAGTAAAGGAAGACATAAATACATATAAAAGTGGAAAATAGCGTGCAATTCAGACAAGGCAACATGCAGAAAAAAAACTATATTTAACTGGTAGCAGTTGTGTTGAAAGATAAAATCAGAGTCAAACAAAAGGCTAGATTTAGTGGCAAGGATGTGAAGTACATAAGCACAAGGGAGAAGAAAACGAGGTTGGATTAAGATAAAGATGATTCCACTAAGGCCTATAGCATTTTAATTCCAGATTTAAAATATAGCTGACATAGCCAAATATTTTATACCTGTGACCCTCCCCCACCCCATTTTCCTGGAGATAGTCGAAGAGAATTCCAAAAGAGAGGAAGAAGAAATTGTGCTGTCACATTGAGTACAGAGGGATGAGCAGGCATCCTTATTAAAAGTGTGGCATTTAGTAGGAGAGGTGAGATATTGTCAAGGCTGACTACAGAGATCTCATAGAGAAGACAGTCATGAGAGTTTATTCTTTCAAGGATTCCTGGGCCAAGGCATTCTGGCCTAGATCTCAAGTTTTATTTTATGGTAGGTCTCACAAATGTAATCTCTTCAATTGTTAAAACTAGGCAATTGTATGTAGGGTCTGCTATATTATATTTCTCAAGAGGTGGACATAAGGACAAGGTCTCGCCTATATAGTGAAAATAAAAACCGAATAATCAATTACACACACACAGAAACTTGCACATGTGCATCCAAAACCAAGCAGTAACCCTTGAATCTCATTCTGTCTTGATTTTAGAGAAAATTTTGAGTTAAACAAAGTCAGGGTCAATTAAAAGATAAGACCCAGGCAACAAGGAGCTTGTGACTCAGGCAGGCCTTAACTCTCTTCAATTTGCTTGTGTGATAGCCATTAACATTTGCATGTAAAACTTTCTATATAGATTATATGAGGTGTTCCAATTCCAGACCTTGAGACAACCGTATATCCTTAAGATACACTCTATTAAGCTAAAGGTTAAATAGTTTGAAGAAGGGGACAGGCATTCTCATAACATAATACCATTTTATAATTTAGCTTTAAAATGTCTGGTTAACATGATGAAACGAGAAAAAAATGAAAGAAAGGAGAACAGAAATATTCTACAGCCTCTAAAGCAGATCTGTGGAATGGAGTTCAAAGTTATGGACCAAGGATACACTATGACTATAGAACAAAAAAAGAATAGCATTCCTTGCATCAAAGCTTTGTTAATTTGCAAATACAATATATACTGTTATTCAAAAGTTTATAAATAAAGTAATACTAAGGGAACTTGGTTCTATTCTTTCGTCTATTAATGAAGGCAAATTTTATCATTTACAAATTATTTTAAATTATCCTAAAGATATGTTTAAATGGATAACACGCTCATAATTTTAGAGTACTGAAGTCACAATATTGGCTATAATGGAGTAATGGAAAGCCAATGAGATTTTCAGTCAGAACACTCAGGTTCTAGCTATGAAACTGACTAAGTCTCAGTATAGGAACTTCAGTTCCTCTGTCTGAAACTAGCAAACATCATCTACATCAAATATAATGAAATACACATATTTGTATACTTTAAAATCTTGTTTTGAGTTGCTTGCTCAGAAATCTCAGATTTATTATTTAATCTTCTATCCCTTAGGCTTATTGAAATACAAAATAAAATCATGGTTGCAAGTTGCTTAGAACAGCGCCTGGTGCAGAGGATTCTGCCCACAAATATTAGGTCGTGATGTCTGTATGGGTTTTCTAATAACAGTTATAATCTGTTTTGAGACCAGTCTGCCAGAATCCTCAGGTTTTAAATCCAGAAAACAATCAGCCTCCGGGAAGCAACAAAGAATTAAATCAAGATTCTAATGATCATACTCCATGTACTGTGATTGGTTAGTTCATTAACAATAATAAAATAATAGTAATTCTACTTGCTTGACATCGGCTAGTGAGACTTTTCAGGTTGTGATGTGACAAGAGACAAAACTTACTGCTAGAGATGGAGGGAAGAAAGAAGAGAGCAGAGAAGAGAACTGGAGTTAAGAAAAGCATGAAAGTGTTTACAAGTAGCAGCTTCTCCAAGGATGGTTACTAGAGATTGTGACAGGCTCAGTCCCTGTGGCAACTTTTAAGAGAGCCAGTAATGAAGAGAGATCCGCCAGACCAAGGTAGGCTAGGCTGCTGCTTAGGAAAGAGAGGTGACAAAGAGCTCTCATGAACACTTGACACACGAATATAAGGCACACCTAATCATTTCCAGACATAACTGAGCATTAGAAGAAAAAGAAACATAAGCCAAGATCCCAACCTTTATATATCAAAACACAATCCTTACAAGCATTTTAAAATTGGAATGTGCAGATAATTCTAATGAGGAACAGTAGCAGCAGTCTATAGATCTGAGTTTAGAAAATGGTTTATATTTCAGAGAGGAAAAGAATAAGACTAAGAATGAGGAAGTGGAGGAGGAGAAAGAGTATGAGGAGGAGAAGGAAGAGAAGGAAGAGGAGAAGGGAAAGGGGAAAGAGGAAGGAGGGGAAAGGGAAGGAGGAGAGGGAGAAGAATGCTAAAAATAGTTTTAGTCAGTCTTGACAGCATTAACTATTCCAGCATTCTAACTTCCATGTGTTTGGGAAATTCAATTATTGGGATGGGTCAGTCATCAATGGTGCCGGATGACTGAAGATTACTCTACAACAGCAAGCCCAAATACAAACTGAGATTTTAGTTTCCTCAATAAATATGTTCCACGCCTACTATCAGCTACTGTAACATGGTGTTAGAGTACCACGTAGTGGTTTCATTCAATAAACTTTTAGAACATCTAATGCAATTGTCACTTGAAGCTTAGGTAAGGTTCCACCTCCAAAATATGTAAAACAACAGTGATTTCAAGTAAGGTAAGCCATACAATCAACACCTAATGGTTTGGATGGAGATGTTTAAAATCTTTTTACATAAACTGACTCCTGGATCTGATCTAGAGTCTAAAAACATAATTGAAGTAGAAAGATATCCAAAGAAAGGTTGTGTCAATCTGAAAAGGGTATGTTTGACAAAGGAGCCAAGGAAAAGGAGTCACTGAAACTCACATTGGTAGTGACTTCCAGGCACAATGAGGGGAGATGGCACCCCTAAGACCAAAGGGAAGATTTTATGGAGAAAGTACAGATGCATTAAATTTAAGGCAACATCTTAGCCTAAGTCCTTTAAACAGATCCCACTGTTGGAATTCCTTGATCACTAAGCAACATTCTGGCAATTTACTCTCCATTCAGTTTCCCCTCTGAGTAAATTCTGAGTCAAGATAATCTGAATTGTGCCTGAGTTAATGTTTGTTCAGGTATTTTTCATTTAAGCTTAATTACCGGAGAATCTGATTTACATACTTTTCTCTTAGTTCACGAGAATGAGCCGAAGACTAAAATTGACACCCATCCTAATAGCGATATATCCATTGATCCTTTTGAACTTCTACTAAAAATATCTAGCAGGTACTTCTCAGGAAAGGAGTTGGTTATGCTGAGCAGCTTGAGAGCAAAGGACCAGAATCTCCTCGATTCTTTCAAATAATAGTCACGAGAGGGTGGAATTCAGGATAAAGTGAATTATGTTGAACTGTGCTCAATATAGCTGTTTTTTCCTGAAGTCCCAAAAGAACATCTATAGTAGTCAGTCTTGTCTATGGAGGAATCCCAGCACATAGATGTTAAAAATGATCCTTCTTTCCCTTCTCCCTTCCTTCCACAAATATTGAAAGCCTTGTGAATATACCAGGCAATACAAAAAGAGCTGGAACTGCAGAGATTCCTAAAGCTAAGTCCTACATCCACTCAGTCTAGTAGAATGGACAGACTTGAAAAGTAATAATTGCAACAGAGTGTGGTAGTTGCTATGAGGAAGGAATATATGGGTTTCCCAATCGACTCTTCAGGGGCAAAGGCAAGGATTGAGAAAGTTCTAGACTCAAGGCCTCATTTTATCATTCTAAAGTTTCCAGGTCAAAAAAGATCTATTTTAGTTCAAACCTTATATCTATCTAGGTATTTTTTGTATATTTATGACTTTTATTGTTGTTGACTTCCTGGAAAACTATGGCTCCCCATTAAATGTGTAAATTTTCCTCCAATGGCAACAGTAGGTATGATCAAAGGCATAAATAATAAAAGAAACCAAACTAAATTTATCATCTCCAGGTGTTAGCCAGGTTTTCCAAACAAAAGTTAAATTTACACTTATTTATATCAAGCTAAGCCTACATAACAAAATTTTTGAGGTAATTCAGTCCTCATGAAACCTAATTTCCTAAATTCCTGTAATGTCAATAAATTTAAAGATAAAGTGGTTTACATTCTTTCTCTTTAGCGAAATGCTCTTTTTCCCAGTGAATAAGGTAGGCAGGATGTGACAAAGGGAAGTCGACTACTCCTATAAAGTTGTACCACTTCTGGATCTAATGAGAATGTTTCACTTATATATAAAACAATATTTTTAACAGCTTAGAAAGTTGGCTGGAAAAAAGAATTACATAGTTTTATATTTTAATCTATAATTTCAAAGGGTTTTCTTGATGAACTTTGAAAAGAATGCAAGAGTATATAAGGTACTAGAAAGCAAATATAAAAGAAACCCCTTGCTGACAAAGCAACCTTTTATCCTTCACACTTTATCTATGGCCTGGAGGAGATTTAAAAGGCAAATGGCACCGGAGATCAAATGTCTTCCTTCTAGAACTCATTTTATTATATCTTGATTTAAAACATAAATTAATAACCTTAAAGGTAATAAAGTTAACAGGTAAATCACATAGCAAAAAAACCCCAGTTAATTCTATGCCGATTTTCACATTCAGGGAGATGACACAAAAGATCAGTGAGATTTAATGAGAAAAATGTTAAAACTTATATACAAGGTATGCCTCATCTCACTTTGTACATGTTTGGATTTAATTTTCATAGAGAAGGACTTGCATTTCTATCTCTACTCAGAAGCAGACTCTGGTTAAAAGTATTATCTTTATTAAATCTCAACCAGCCATCGAACAAACAAGTACATTTCAAAGTAGCATTCCCACCCTGCAGGGTTCCAGTAAAGGAAATAATAAAGTGAAATATGGAAAGAAAAAAAAAAAAAGATTGTTCTTTGAGAGGAAGAGATCTAATTAAAAGAAGGCCCTAACAACTCCATGGATTAATTGGGAGCCAACTGAGATAATTGGAGCTATGGGAGTATGATTACACCCGTCATAAACTGCTTTTTTCACAAGTATATGTTAAGTGCTTGATGCTTTAATTGGGTGTAGCACTACAATGAAAGTAGGGATGATTTAAAAAAATTAATATTTGGGAAGGCAACCTCCTAAAGTTCTCTGGCATCATTAATAGCTATATATTTCTTTTTTCAAAGATGCAATCCTCTAGGTTTCTTGGAGCCACTTTGATAACAGTGTGGTTACAATTCTATCAACCAAAATATACTTATGCTATTAAAAGTTGACCTACAGACCACAGGTAGCTGCTCTGCAATTAGAAATTCAACAAGATCATATCACTCTGTGATTGAAGTTAAAATGGTCTGCTTTTTTTGAAGGCGATATACTTAAACATTCACTACAACAAACATTGGCTTTCAATTAAATGATCTTCCAGGAAGCAGAACCACAGAATTATAGAGCCTCAGGGAAACTCATTGATCATTTATCTGGTCACACTCCTATTTTTACAGTTGAAGGGTCTACTTGAAGACAGATGGTTGAAAGTTTTAGAACAAAGTGAGATCTTTATTGGGGGCTAGAAATTGTGAGGACTCATTTGATGGAGGGAGGGTATTTCCTTTTAAAAATAAATGACTGAGAAACAAATAGTCATTTGCATACATCTCAACACCTTGTGATTCTATAATATTTTAAAAACAAATCTCTATTAAAAGAAGTGTGGAGGAGGCAAATTGAGAATCACTCTATTTGTACTGGGAAATGGGGTTGCTTGTACCATTTAATACTGAAAAGTTGTTTTAGCTTAGTTAGGTAAAAAGGCAGAAACAATATTCAACTCTTACTATCACAGAAAGAGTAGAGTATGACCCATATCCCCTAAGTAAGCAAAGAGGTCAGCTTAAAGAGTAGGTTTAGTAAGATGTAACATCTGTCGGTTTTGGTAGCATGCCCCAAAGTCTTAGATCAGTCCACTCTTTTCCCTCACGAAGACTAATTTGTAACAGTGTGCTGGATATTTTCCCTTCTCACCTGCTTTGTGCCCAGAAGGCTGACCCCTATAGATGGTGTCAAGAGGATCCTCCTGCCCTTTGTCTTCTTGTTGGGTTCAGCCAAAGGGACATTAGTAGGGGATTGGATGGTGGGCAGAGAGACAAGTCAGGGTAATTATTGCCACAGATTCCCTCATCAGAGAGCTACTCTGGCAGTCTTGTGACCCTCCAATCAAGACCACAGGTTTTGCCAGAGAGCTTCTCCTACTGTAACAATAGCGCTCTCCCTCATCCTGGGAAACTCTTTCCTTTTTGGCCCATCAGGCAAAAACCGACCCTTGGCCTCCTTAAATCTATTTTAAACACTAAAGCCAAAGAAGCTTTTGAAAATTACAAATATGGTCGTTAATCAAGCCTAAATTCTGAACTTGAGTTCCAAAATGCAGTAGGTCCTGGCTTCTCCTATCACCCCAGTTTCACCTGAATTACCTCCTACTTCTCCTTGAGGACTCAGCCTAAATGTCATGTGCCATCTAGGTTTGCACCCCCACTGTGTCCCTGTACTTGTTCATAGCAGTCATCTGAATTTTAGTCATTTGTTTACTTAGCTTTTGACTTACAGGAAAATACGGACCACTTTCTTTCTTCCCTCCCACCTCTCTCCTTCCCTCCCTTCCTCCCTTTCTTTCTCCCTTCCTTCTTCCTTCTTTCCTTCCGTCCTTCCTGTCTTCAGACTTTATCATTCAGTCTTTCTTTCAGTTTGTCCTTTTCATAAACATTTAGCAAGAGCTCACCCTGGTCCCTGCCCTCCTGGATATTACATTTTGACAGAAAAGGAAAATGTTAAACCATTAATTGCCCTACTAATCATTTAATCATAATCATGCTAAGGGCTAAGAGGGCAAGCTTTAAGGTCATATACCATTTTTGTTGTATTAACATCAGAACCAACAGAAACTGGCAGCTAACAGACCTGTCATAAATTTAGGAGGCAGTATAGAGTTTTTGGGTTTGTTTGAGATTGGCAACTAAGCTAACATCTGTTGCCAATCTTCTTTTTTTTTTTTCTTTTCTTCTTCTTCTTCTCCCCAAAGCCTGCCAGCACATAGTTGTATATTCTAGTTGTAGGTTCCTATGGTTGTGCTAGGTGGGATGTCACCTCAGCAAGGCCTGATGAGCAGTGCCATGATCACGCCCAGGATCCGAACCAGTGAAACCCCGGGCTGCCGAAGCGGAGTGCACGAACTTAACCACTCCGCCATGGGGCCAGCCCCACTACAGAGTTTTGAAAAACAACATTGGTTGTGCTGTCAGTTCTAATTGGATTCAAATTTTGGACTCTGGCTTTCTTTACCTATGGACACTAGACAAACTGATTTACCTTCCTAATTCTCAGTTTCCTAATTATAAGTGAGACATAAAATTTTCCCTCTGGAATTACCCGAAGTATTAAATGAGAAAAAGTTACATAAATCACTAAGAAGAGAACCTGATAGACATGTAGAGCTAACATTATAGTAGTATTTCTAGAAAGGCAAAGATATCTTGGGCTATGTACACAGATTTGTAAGAAAAAGAAGAACAAAAAGATCCAAAATAGTCTATATCTTTTCTATTTTTAGAAGACTATCACAATTTAAATTAACCATAATTAAAACTTCCCCCAAACGTGGAACAATTGAATTTTAAGCAGAGGCATAAGGTAGCCAACATTCTGGCATAAGGAATTAGAAAAAATATTACATTAGCTTCAGAAATATAGCTTTAGGTACGAGAAGCCACCTGGCAAATGCAATAAAACAGCTTTATTAATACAGTGTGTTTCATGCATAAATCTGATCAGATTTGCTCTAGCAATCATCCTGTGTGCCTCGAGACACCTGCAGTAAGAGAAGAAATCGTGTTTTTATACATTCTTAAAATTCCTATCCTCTGTGGCCTCTGCTGAGTGTAAATTTGCCATACAAAGTTAAGTGATACCTGTTTATCAGGAGCAGGCTTTGTTTACATGTAAGTGTTCAATTTCTAGCTTATTCTTGCCTCATTTATAAAATATTCCTGAAGTTTTTTGCATTTGGTAAATATTAACCACATAAAAGCTGTGTATTATTCTTTTATAATTATATTACTCTTTTGTATATTATTCAGTAATGAACTCTATTACTGAAATATTTGCTTGAATCATCTCTGAGAAAATTACAGCAATCAGAAACATTGTCTTTTGATTTTCTTTATTTTATACCATGTAAACTTATGTATAAATCACTCTTAACTGGTGTTAATCTTGGTTTACATAACGATATCTCTAAGTGTCACAAAGGGGGCATCAACATAAGCATAATAGAACATTTTAACAAAATAAGAATAACAAAAATTAAAACCATGAAAAGCTCAAAGTTAATCTTATAAGTTTGAAATACTATATTTTTATTGTTCATTCTCAAATATCAAATTATATAATGTTTTTCAAAGCATACCAACGTCATAGGACTATCAGTACTTATACCTAGTATATTAGTCATTAATATTTCTCTACCTTCTGTGCATAGATTCATGTTGTTTGCTGGAAAATAAGCCAGGAAAAAATGTCTCACAAAAATAATTTCAGGCATTTAAATTTAGTTGATTACAAAAGGATGCTAGCAACCTTAAGTTTAGCTTGATTAGACATGAACTGAATAAATTAAACTAAATGTATAAGTTGTAGAATTCCAGTTTTTGTGGTAATATGAAGTATCCATTCAACCCCATGACTGATTCTAAGCGAGCCAGCTGGTGTGTCATCCATGTATGACCCTTCCCATCACATCAAATACAAAAGAAAATGGAAATGATACGCTTACTCAGTGTTTTCCAATAGAACTTTCTTCAATGATGGAAGTGTTCCGTATCGGTGCTGTCTGATATGATAGCCTCTAGCCACAAGTGGCTATTGATCACTTGAAATGTGCCTATCGTAACTAATGGACTAAATTTTTTATTGCACTAAATTTTCATTAATTTAAATCTAAACAGCCACTTATGGCTAGCCGCTATCATATTGGACAGCAGGGGATGGTCTGAATAATTGTCCCTGCACCTAATCCTGCAATTTCTTAAGTTAACATTTTCATCAAGAAACAAGACAAATATGTCCAAATATATTCCTAATAATCTGCTTTGAGTTGCAGAATATGACTCTTCCTGAGTCTCTTTAGTAAGATTCATAAGGGACTAAAGGTCACAGGAGACAGACCTGCTATTATGAGAGTCAATGTCTGACTCACCACATCTTTTCCTGGGGGAATAAAAAGCCACCTTGCAAACCTAACCTGCTCGCACTGTCCCTATGTGAATCACCGTCTGCTTCTGTGATGAGAGGAAGAAGGCAGTTTCCAAACAGATGGTTTATCATTGTGCAGAAGAGAGAAGGGAGAAGCGATGGAATCACTTCCTTTTTCTGCTCATCCACTAGATTTTAACTCCAGAGGGAACTCATCAGCAAATTTTAAAAGATATTTAACATATTTCCAAAGCATATAAAATGGACAGATTGAGGATGCCGTGCCAAACATTCTGCACTGTGTTTATATTTTAGTCTTACTTGTTCTATAAAAGAAGCCTATGTATTTATTGTGCTTCATCAAGGTACCAACACTTGGGCATTGCTCAGCCCTAGAGTTTTCATATTGATCCCTCGAGGTGATTTACAATACCCTAAATGACGTATTGTTATTATCACCTAAGCATTAAAGTGGCCTAGATTCAAGTAAAATCAGTACTCAGTGGGCAATAATTCTATTGTGTATAATTACAATTGCCCATGCCCTCCTAACTTTTAGCCAATGTTCATATTCACTCACCTTCAATCAGACAGCTTGTTTTATCTATTCAACTTTGGCTACTTGGCTCCCTGGAAAAATTTTCCATTTTATCATCAGCCAGCTTATTACTTTTCCTCACTTGATTTAATTTGGATATTATTTTCTAAGTATATGACATTGAATTCCTTTATAATTATCAGATTCTATCTGCATGATGATTAAGTTCCTATTTTTTATGCTGATTACTGCTAATGCTTTATAAAAGGAAGAGTCTTTTACCTGAGCAGCTTTGATTTATGGATTATGAACTAACACAGTGTTTCTTTCAAAAATGACATAACATTTGTTTGCTTTTTAAAAAGGATCACTTTTCAAGAATAAGAAGTGGAATAAAGAGATTTATCAGTGTCTCAGGAAGCAGGGCATGTATGAGGGAAAATGAAATCACTTTGCATTTTCAAAATGCCTAATGTTGCTTTCAGAGTTGGGTAGAGTGTCCATATAATTTATCATCCAGAATGGGACCCTTTTGAGAGTGAAATAAGGCTCTGTTAACAATTAATGTGTAAACAGGGACTGTCCATGGAAACCAGGATATAGTGACCCTGGATTTAAGAGGACTTGGATATATCATGGGAGTTCCCCTTCAGATGGAGACAAACCCCCAGGAATATAGTAATCCAAGCCTCTCTTGAAGTGACGCCTGAGCTCCTCTATGTTACAAGGGGGCCCATTAGCCTACCATGTTGGAGGCCCCCTGGTACAACTTCTGTTTTTATTTCAAGTCTTCTGGCACACTCCCATTGATCAGGATCTTGCTCTGTTTACTGTATTCTCTAAAGTGTCATTACCAAACCCCATTTCAAAATTTTCTCCATTCTTCAAGAGCCTACTCAAACATTCTGCTATAGACTGAATGCGTTTCCCTAAAATTCATATGTTGAAACCTAAGCCCCGAGGTGATGGTATTTGGAGGTGGGATCTCTGATAGGTGATTCATGGAAGATGGAGTCCTCACAAATGGTATTAGCGCTCTTATCAGATGCCCCAGAGAGCTCCCTTGCCACTACCACCATGAGAGGACACAGCATAAAGACTGCCATCCACGAACCAGGAGGTAGCTCTCACCAGACACTGAATCTCCCAGTCAATGAATCTGCTAGTGCCTTGATCTTGGACTTCCCAGCATCTAGAACTGTGAGAAATAAACATCTGTTGTTTATAAGCCACCCAATCCAGGGTAGTTTTGTTATATCATCCTGAACAGACTAAGGCATCATCTTTCCTCCCCAGTATCATCTCCAGTAACATCTGTGAAAATATTTCCTCTGGCCCCCAGGTTTGGACTTTACATTTTACCTCTCATTTTAGTTAAAGTATATTCCTTCATGTTGCAGTTGATTATTTACATATCATTCCTCCAGGATGGCAGAGTGGTGCCATTTCCTTGTTTGACTCTAATGATGCTTGTCACAGTGTATTTCCACATAGTAATTATTGAGTTGGTTAAAGAGATTACTGAGGAGGTATTTGAGGAAGTTGGTAATTAAACAAGAAATACACTACTAACTCCAGTTATTGTCTACTATGTGCCCAGGACTGTGATGAATGTTCTAAAATATTTCACAGAACTCTAAACTACACATAACTAACGTGCCAATGAGGAAGCTGCTACTCAAAAAGTTAACTATTACATCCTGAGTCATAGAGCTACTAACTGACCAATCTGAAATTCAAACTCAGGCCTGCCAATTACAAAGAATGCAGGAATATAGCCAGCAGCTCTGTATGGTTCTCCGTCTACTCTCTTCTGTTAATACTAACCATCTTCCCTGGGTGGTGGACCTTGCCTTTCTTGCATATCTTCTTATTTACAATATAGATTAAATAAATAATTTTTAGTTTCCTTAACATTTCCCCATCTTATAGTACATTTAAGATTTTTGAGCTTTAAGGACATGATTTTTACAAATTAAGCTACTTTTTTGTGTTTATCTTTAGTTCACTTCCAGTTTATCCTATCAATATTTCACAGTTGAAGAAAATTAGTTTGTCAGAGAGCTCCCTATGCAGTCACCTTGATTTTGGTAGCTATTCTGCTGATCACTTCCTCCCTGGGATTATTCATAATTCTACAGTACAATCACATTTTTCACATTTCCATTCTCCTTGGGCAATATTTCAATTTAGAAAGGTTGTCCATGAAAGAAAATCTCTCTTTTATTTTAAATTTTATTTTTAAAATTGTATTTCCTAAATACATGCTTTCATATTTCACTAGGAACAGCATCTGTGTCTTTATACTTTAAACCTGACCCTAGGAGACCATGCAGAGTATTGAATGGAGCAGACCCTGGTTGCCAATCCAGGGTTCAAATCCTGACTGCGTGCCCTCCTGCTGTTTCTCAAGCATACCAGGTGCTCTCTTGACTTAGGAACTGGCATGTTCCCTCTGACTAGAATGTTCTTTTCCCAGATAATGGCCAGCTTTCTCCCTTTCCTGGGATCTTTACTGAAGAGCTATGTTTTCAGTGATATTCAAGACCATTCTGTTTAAAATGGACTCCTGCACCCTACTCCCTACTCAATGTCCTTACTTTATAATTCTTTAAAACACTTATGAATGGCCAATATACTGCATTTTCTAACTTATTTATTTCTTAGGTCTCTTCCATAATAGAATCTAAGTCCTAAGAAAACTTCTGATTTTTGTTTAGCTCAGTGCTTTATCCCCAGTGCCTAGAACAGTACCTACCACATAGTAGGTGTTCAATAAATATTTTTTGACTGACCAAATCAATTAAAAATTTCCTTTACAAAAATTGCACTTAATAAAAAAATATTTGTTTCATTTTTTACCACATCACGTGCAGTTTAAAAGACCCATAAACCTTAATTGAAGTAATGGCATGAAGCTGTAATTGTGGAATTTTAGACCATGCTAAGGAATGGAAGAGGGCTAGGTATTTCAAGAGATTTTGTCATTCTAATTTACTCACATGTGACTCACTGTATGAAGCAGTCAATATTAAGTAGCACAAAACTGAGTGGAACTTGCTAGAGATACATATTTGAGTATAAAGAAATCATGAAAAGAGATCTCCTGTTTCTAATTGTCCAAGTTACCACACCGACTTTATTTAGATATCATTTGATTTTATTTAAATTAAGGTTAAGTTAAAATTAACTAACAAACAATCAAACAGAAAATGACTTTTGTTGTATTAGCGCCACGCATATCAGTCACTCCACATTCTGCCCTTAACGGCACAACTGCACTAGGATTCACCTCTTCCAGGGCAAAGTCAAAACATGGACAGAATCCAACTTTTAATCAGCTGTACAGATGGGTTTATTTCACGAATATGCTATGTTGCACAGATGGAAGTTCCTGAATGCCTAACAAGGTGTTAAAACTGTTACTGATATTACAAAGGAATTAAAAATCAGCCCAGGAAATTATAATTAGTAGGGGCTTGGTCTCTGAGGAGTGCATTAGCTCAGCACTTATACCTCGTCTTTGGCAGGAAAAGAAAACATTTGGGGAGAAAAATCAAAAAGAACACATTAGGCTTACACGATGTCAGATTTTATGAAATATTTTTTGGCCGTGTAAGGACTTAGTAACTTAATAACATGCTAAACTGGTAGAACATAGGAATTCACTTCTTTTCAAAAGCATTTCAACATCACTTATTATTAAGGAAATACAAATGAAAACTACAACGAGATATCATCTCACATTTGTCAGAATGGCAATAACTAACAAGGCAAGAAATAAAGGATGAGGCTGTGGAGAAAAGGGAACCCTCATACACTGCTGGTGGGAATGCAAACTGGTGCAGCCACTACAGAAAACAGTATGGAGATATGTCAAAAAATTAAAAATAGAAATACCAATTCCACTACTGAGTATTTATCCAAAGAACATGAAATCAATAGTTCAAAGAGATTTATGCATCAATATGTTCAACACAGCATTATTCACAATAGCCAAGATGTGGAAGCAACCCAACTGGCCATCAATGGAGGAATGGATAAAGAAGATGTGGTATATATATACATATACACAATGGAACACTACTCAGCCATAAAAAAGACAAAATCATGCCATTTGCATCAACATGGGTGGACCTTGACGATATTATGCTAAGGGAAATAAGTCAGACCAAGACAAACACCATATGATTTCACTCATGAGGAAGATAAGCAAACACATGAATAAGGAGAACAGATTAGTGGTTACCAGAGGAGAAGAGGATAGAGGAAGGGTGAAAGAGATAAAGGGGCACCTATGTGCAGCGATGGATAAAAACCAGACTATTGGTCTGAACATGATGTAGTCAATATATAAACTGATGTAAAATAATGTACACCTCAAATTTACACAATGTTGTAAGCCAATATGACCTCAATAAATTAATTTTTTTTAAAAAAGTGTTTCAAGGGTTTGGATTTTTAAAATTCCATCCTATCTGAAATTAACTATAAAAACAATACTTCAATCATGAAACTAGTACATAAGTTATGAATTTATTTTAGTTATTTATTAAGCTACTTCAATAAAATAAATCATGCAATAGTCAATTTAGGATGAAATGGCTTCCTGTAGGGCTCAAACAATCAGCAGCCTCTAGGCACTATCTAAAAGTTTGACTCAAACACTGTGGTTCCTTATTATGAGATCATTTTCTTCATGGAAAATAACTGGTAAAAAGATAAGTATTTTCATTCTTCTCTTCAAGTAAATCTGAATATACTTAATTTCCTGGATTCAGAGTTTGGTATTTTCATTTTTTGCAATTTTTTTTAACATGAACATCTTGCATCACATCACATCTCACGTTCTTAACATTACAGCTTGCCTTGGTAGTCCATCCTTCCTCCCACTCCCATTTTCCCTCCTCCACCAACTGCAAATGTTGAGAGTTTATATTCATTCTATTTATGAAATGGAAAATTCCTAATTCCCACGAATTAGGAATCTGAAAGAATTTTAATGGCATAGGCATACTTAAATTATTTCCTAGTCTAATAAAAGAACTAAAAAAGCAATGAGAGTTTAGGAGACATGGCTGTCAGCTGGCTGAGTTATTTATTTGGGGAGACTGCAGGCTAATGATGTCAGTTATGGCGACATGAAGTCAATCAGCTTACAACCAGGCTGCCCAATATAGTAGCCAGTTGCCACACGTGGCTATTAAACATTTGAAATGTGATTAGTCCAAACTGAGGTGTGCTCAAAATGTAAAACATACATTAGATTTAAAAAAAAAAATCTAAATATCTCATTAATGTTTTCATCTTGATTTCAAGTTGGAATGATAATGTTTTAGACACATGGAATTAAATAAAACACATTGTTAAAATTAATTTAAATTAATTTAAAATTGCATATGTGGCTTGCATTAGGGGCTCCCATTATATTTCTACTAGACAGCAGTAGTAGAAAATTTATTTAGAAAGAATATCTCAAAAAGGGAGTGTCCTGCAAGAGGTAATTACACATAACTTCAGTCAGATAAATATGCTTTCTTTTCTGTCAAATGGTAATGGATATTATTAATATTTCTAAATTAATGACCCACTATACAGCTATGGCTCATTTAACATAAATTAATCTAAACAACTTTGCATTTATGTGTTTTAGTGTTGTTCTTCCCATTGCAAGAACACAAACTTTTTCTAAAGCAGCAAGACTGGTTCAGGACAAGAATCAAAGTAGCTCCATAGGCCATTTAACTCTCTGAAGGGACCCATACATGGTCTTAATCACTCCTTGGGTTTCTGCTTCTCTCTGCATGCAGCCTCTGGCTTTTTTCTCTAGTCCTTGTTTTCTTGACTCCCTGTACTGTTTTCCTCCTTGTCCTTCTCAGCTTTGGCCATTACATAGCCCCAAAGGGCTGCCCTCTACTCTCTCTCTTCATGTGAATTTTTTTGCTTTTGTTCCCAGTGTTCTCAGTCAATTCCCTCTTTATTTCATAATTCACCTTTCCTAGAGAGGGAATCTGATTGTCCTCGCTCATCTTGTCATGCTCTGCCATAGCTCAGAGGTGACTGGCTAACCTCTGTATGTTGCTAGGACATGGCGAGCTGGCAAAAACATTAGACACCTAGATCGTACCTCATCCCAAGCTATAAGCAGGCTAGTTCCCCACTAAAGCGTCATGCTATCCCAGGTATATCATGACCAATGTCATTTACAATAGAAGAAATGAAATAAACCTAACTGAAACTAATGAATAGTGCCTTCTACAAAAATCGGAATCTTTGATGTTTACCAAGAACACGCATAGATTTTAATGGTTATTATTTTAACTCATTCAAGTATATTTAAGAAACAAACAAAACTCCACACATATTACAGAGTGAAGACACAAAATGAAGGAGGTAATCATATTGCTATACTTCTGATCAATGGTAATACTTTCATTTGACGTTATATATACTTTCCCCCAAAAGTTATCACCTTTTTTCCCCATATATTTTCTGACTTTACAACACAGCAGTATTGAAATATCCTGAGTATTATCAAACTGTTTGCAAGATTGCATATTTATTCTTTTAAAATTCATTTGTAGTGATTGCTGTATCATTGATTATGATTTAATTGTATCTCCAGGCTGAAATATAACAGAATAAATTTCCAATTTCAAAATGGAAAAATGGGGTTATATAATTGAGAAGAACTTCATAAAGTTTCGATTAAACAAAAATTTCATTAAGGAAAGGATAGTGGTATCACAAACATCGATACTAGAAATTTAATTATGTAGAAAAAGCTGCTGGTTGCCTACCCCAACAGCCACCTTTCTCTTTCACCTGATTAATAGCACTGTTATGTTTAGATAGCACATTGCCACCACACATAAAAGACTAGACCTGCCGGTATCTCTTGCATCTAGGTATTACCAGGTGCCTAGATTCTGGACAATGAGATATTAGCAAAATGTTGTGTGAGACATCTGGGAAGTCACCTGAAAAGCAAATTAGAGTCACCTATTTTCCTTCCTTTGTTCTTCCGGTTACCTGGAATGCAGGAATGCCGTCTAAAGTTCTAATAACCTTCTAGGACCTATGGTGAGCTTGAGAATGGAAGCCGTATGCCAGGATGTGGCAGCAGTCTCTGAGGCCACTGTGAAGAAATCCAGAAACCCTGGACCACCCATCTTCAGACTTAATTTATGTTCAGATACGTAAAGCTTGATTTATTTTAAGTGATTCTTATTTTGTGTTTTTCTATTATATGCAGCTGAATCTAACCCTTATTGATAGAGTATTACTAATGTTACAGTCATGTTCATACTTTATCTCATATAGGCATTTCCCCCAAAACTTATAAATGTAAAACTCTTCTATAGGTGGCTCCATAAATGTTGTATTTTTCTAAAAATGCAAGCTTTCAGGCGAGCAAGTACTTTATCAATACAAAACATTTAGACTGCAAATAGCATTTTTATATAGCAAGATCAGTTAAAAAATTTCCTGAAGTCAATACATCTTGATACTATTTCCAAGAAAAAAATCCTACTTAATTACGATGTTTGCACTTTCATAAACTATAGGTAACCTCTAAGTAATAAACATCTATCTTAATAATTTTTCTAAACTTTAAAAGGCTCTGCTGCATATTATCTTCCCTTATCTCTCATTTTTGAAACTCCTCTTTAGTATTTCCACTATTATTAAAAGTTATGATTCTAAGACACACAAAAATACTAATAATTGTAATTCTTTTCTTTAAAAAATGAGATGACACTAATTGCATTTTTTACACCTGCTTTATTCACTTAACGTTGTAGCAGCTTCATTAGCCATGACATTAAATATTCTCCAAAAGTGGATAAATAACATTCCACCAACAGTTTAACCATGTTTTACACATCTGTTAATTTATCATTGCATACTATAGGTTTGTCTAATGTTTTACTATAATGCACCAAGATAACAAGTAAATAAATCCATGTCCCCATCATCAATTACACCTTTGGAAAACTGATGAGTGGAATTTTAAGTTAGAAGACATGAGTGTTTTTAATACTAGTGATGAATATTTTCAAATTGATCTCTTAGAAGAATGTATCATTTTGGCCTCCTTCACTGAGCCATTGCCCAGATAGATCACTTAATTATTACTTTTATTTTATTGATAATTTTATTTACTTTGCATTTATTTGACTATTACATTTCTCTTGGTTTTTAATATGGGAGAGGTAGAATTATCCTAGATGGATTTACCTCAGAGAGCATATATCTATCAAGGCAAGAAAAATGCCATTGGTTTTTCTAGTCTACTTCAGAAAATTTCATTCTACTGATAAGTGACAGGACATCAGCAACATTAAGATGAAAGTAATGCACGTCTATCATTCTGATCTACCTCCTCTTATTCTGTAATCCAATAGAAAGCTGCTGGCAAATGTGAGTGTTAATACTCACTGACTATTTCACCATTTTCCTCAGTTGAGGAGCATGATGATGGAGCAGGACATGTACAGGTCATTCTACATCACGATTTTCACTCACTGATTACTGTTGAGGTTTTGTGGTTTCTACCAAAGCAATTTAACTACTTGAGACTGTCATTTATCTAGCTCATAGCTCTAGAGAGAGACAACAAATGATAAATTTTGGAGTTTTTGAAATAATAGTAATATTTTAACTATAGAGCATTGCCCAGGTGTCGTACTGTTACTTCATGTTATATTATCTCATTGAATTTCTTACATTCCTTGTGAAGTGAGATCTTATACTCTACATTCATATTGCTCTGAGAGCTTAAAAATGTTTTCCTGGTCACACAGCTAATTTGCCACAACAGTAAATTGATTGAACGGCCAATATCCATTTCTCCCCCTCCATTTAATAATAGATCCCTGGTATTATTTGAGGTCTCCCCATGCTACCTTCAGCCACATGCATCAATGGTAGCTAGGTACAATTCCAAGCTCCAGAGTGAGTCATCCTAAGAATCAGCCATGTGGAATTGCCTGGTGACTGCTCCTGATCAAGGATTGGACCCATTATATAAGTTGGTCCTATTGGAACAAGGCTTATGCTCTGTGCTTAGGGGAAGAGGTTTGCCTTTATGGACTCCTTCCACATATGAAGAAAACTACCCAAATTGTTGCTTGTGTCCATCTTGTAACCATGAGGAGAACTAGAATGACTCTCATGCTAAATGGCAGAATATAGAAGAAAGTTCTGGATTCCTAAGTCACATTGAGTTGTTGACCTGATTGCATCAAAATAACTAAGTGAAGTACAAGTTTTCTTATTTTCTAAAAAGTCATTTTGAATCAACGTTTCTGTTATTTCCAGCCTAAATCATCCAGCCTGTTCCTCTGGCCTATCAGAGTCAACAACCATGCTCTTTCAACTGCTCTAGCCTTCCAGAAGGTAGGACTAGCTCCAACTGGGGGAAAATTCCATTCCCATTGAGGTAAATATGTGACTTAAATGTAGCAAATAGCTTAACGTTTTAAATTGGAAACCAAAACAAACAATAAAGCTGTTCATGTTTGAGAAAATTTAACCTGATTAAATTTCAAAACATAAAAAAAAGGCCTTGACATGCATATTAAGGAAAGGAAACAAAATTAGAACCAATGATGAATTACAAGAGATGTCTAAGCAATGCATTAAAAAGGATAAATAAGACAACACAGATGATAGTAACAGATTCTCAAAAGCAAATTAATAATATTTATCTGACTTCCAAACCTCAAAGGTTTAGCCAAAAACCAATCCTAACTGAAAAATTTAGATGGGAAGCAGAATGAATTATGGATTTCTAATTTGTGATCTTTTGTCACAGAAATAAATCAAGTTTGCTCACTTTTGTGCTTTTGTGTGTGTGTGTATGTGAGTGTGTGTGTAATCAAGCACATGACTCTCAACTACATGCAGTGTTGTTTGGTGTAACGCCAGTCTCTTTAGCTAGTAGCCCTGACATACAAGGTTGGAGCGAGACATAGTAAAGAACACAGAGCATTTTATATGTGATATTGTACTGTCAATATTTTTCCAGAGGGAAGACTCTTTTTTTTTTTTTTTTTTTTTGGTGAGGAAGATTGGCCCTGAGCTAACATCTATGGTCAATCTTCCACTTTTTGCTTGAGCAAGATTGTCCCTGAGCTAACATCCATGCTAATCTTCCTCTATTTTGTATGTGGGATGCTGCCACAGTGTGGCTTGATGAGTGGTGCATAGGGCTGCACCTGGGATCTGAACCTGGGAACCCCGGGCTGCCAAAGCAGAGCATGCAAACTTAAGCACTATGCCATGGGACTGGCCTCCCAAAGCGAAGACTTTTAAAGGATAAATGTTAAGAAAACGCTAAATTTGGATTTGCTGCTTTATTTTAGTTATTACTGAATGATGCTTTTGAACTGTCACCCAATGCGTCTCAAACCCAGCTAGTTTTCAGAATCACCTGGGGAGATTTTTTTCCCCAACCACTTAGGGCCTCAGTGTGCTTTATTTTAGTTATTACTGAATGATGCTTTTGAACTGTCACCCAATGCGTCTCAAACCCAGCTAGTCTTCAGAATCACCTGGGGAGATTTTTTTCCCCAACCACTTAGGGCCTCAGTGCTACAACTCCTCACTGTCATGGGGTACATAGGCCTTGTATATTACTAATGCACCATAATAAAGTCTTTGATAATGAGGTATGTTAGCAACTCCTCAAGATATAAAGATACAGAACTTGGAAACATACACTCTCATTTGTTTTTTCACTTTGGCTCATGCTTGAAGCAGTTAGGGCGACAGCATGGGCACAAGACACCCAGTCTTGGGGTTAAGTCCCTGTTCACCATATTGCTATTTGGCAACCTAAAGTAAGTTATATGATTTATTTCACTGTCACCTTCCTCATCTGTAATAAGGTAATCATAGTATACATGTCATAGGGATGTGACTGTTAAGTTGAATAGCATTTGTAAAGACATTTAATGACGCCTGGAACCTTTAGCCTCTCCCTATTGTTCCAAAGTTAAGTTTTGGAATTGCTTGCCGGCTCGCTGACTTCCATTCTGAATTTCAGGTTGACATTTTAGTCTATTACCTCCCAGGCTACAAAGAGAAACAGTTTTTTTTTCTTCCTGGGCTTCAAGTCAATATCTTAAAGACTCAAGGGAAAAATCAAAACAAAATAAAGCCAAAAATCCCAGCAAACTAAACTCATCCTACGCCTGTCCTCACAGCAGTCTTATTGAATGAAATCAACGGTTAATCCCTGTTGTCTTCCCTCTTCAGTCTTCCTTCTTTCCTGGCAACACAAGACACAGGGAGAGTTTCCTGGAGGTAAGACTTCCACTCTGACTAGGAGATCCAGAATTCCCCTGGTTCTCTACAAACCCACCGGACTTTTAAAATCTTTCTCTTCTTCCTCTCCTGGCCTTTACCAGGAAGGCTCAGCAATCCTAGCCACCCAAGCAGCAATTACAACAAACATTTCCCATTTATGAGTGCTTTCAATGTGTCAGGGTCTGACAAGCAAGACATTTACAGATGCTGTCCCATTTAATCCTCACAAAGTCCCTATGGATTATGGGTAATTCAGACCCTGAGGAACTTGCTCAAGTTGAGTTGGGTGACATCTAGCAAAGCTGAGATGCGTGTAAATGTCTGTTTGACTCTGTAGCCCAGATTCGTAACCCAGCACTCTTCCACCTCAAGGCAATCTCCTAGGTGGCTTACAGTTCCTATTAGCCAGGCCATTAACAATCCAAGAATTTCTGTATCAACTAGTGCCTGCTGTTTAAGGGCATACTGAAATGATTCTTTCCTTGGCAATTAGGCAAACTTAAATTTTTACCTCCAGCTTATCAAACTAGTCTCCATACAGTAAGGCACTAATCGATCCACAGTGATTTTTTTTCAGTTAGGAAGACTTTTGCTCAGAAACTAGCCTCTACTTGCAAAGCAACTGAAGATACTTCCAGACTCCAAAATGGGTTACACATGTCCTTTTTGGCTCTGTAATCTCCATTAACAAAACAAAAAAAAAAATTTTTAAAGATTGGCACCTGAGCTAACATCTGTTGCCAATCTTCTTTTTTTCTCTCTCTCTCTCTTCTTCTTTTCCCCAAAGTTCCCTAGTACATAGTGGTATATTCTAGTTGTGGGTCCCTCAGCATACCCTGATGAGTGGTGAGATGTCTGAGCCCAGGATCTGAACCAGCAAAACCTTGAGCCACAGAAGCAGAGCACGTGAACTTAACCGCTCAGCCATGGGGCAGCCCCAATAAAGCAAATTTTAAGATTGCATTTACCCCCAGTACTCCATCTCCCCTGTTCCTGCTTCCTTGGTCTGGCTACCAGTTACTGTCTTCTAACATACCATGTAATTTCTTTTCTTCTTCTGTTCGTTACCTGGCCTCTGTCACACTTTTGTCAGTGTTGTTTGTCACTATATCCTCCACATCTAGAGCAATATCTAGCATATAATAGGTGTGCAACAAATATCTGCTGAATTCTCAGTAAACACAAGTGAATACTGAACAGATGTGTCTATTGTTTGGTAAAGAATTCTGTTCATTTTGAGTAACAGTGAAGTCTACAATACTGTGAACCGCGATTATTTCCAGGGCACCCGTCCCCTAATAGAATAGCTGGATTGTAGTAGGGTACTTACCAGGTAATACTAAACTGTTTCTAACATGGCTCTACCAATTTTTGTTCCATAAAGCAAAACAATTTCATTGAAGGCACATGCAGACCACTTGGCATTGTCAGATTTTTTTAAATGTTTTTCAATCTGATAGGTGTGAAATGGTATTTCACCATTGTTTGACTAGAATTTCCTTGGTAATTAATAAGGTGGGACTTTATTTCATACAGTATAAACCTTTATTCTTTCTCTTTTGTAAAATTATTTTGCCAATTTTTGCCCAATGGATTATTGTTTTTTTCTTATTGATTCATAAAAGTTCATTAAATACTTTGCATAGTAATCATTCATAGGTTAAATAAGTGGCAAATATCTTCTAGTTAATGGTTTGACTTTTCTTTCATTTTTGGGTAACTTCTCGTAAAGAGAGGTTCTTATTTATTGTAGTTAAATTTAGTCTTTATCAGCATGGTTTATAATTTTTGTGTGTTTTTAAAAAATTCATGAACTTGACTTCTAAAAGTTTACTGGTTTTGCCTTACATATTTGGATTTTTAATGCATATGGGGTTGGATCTATATGTATAGTGTGAGGCAGGGGCCTAGTCAATGTTTGTTTTCAAATGAATAACCAACTCACCCATCAATATTTATTGAAAGTTCTATGCTTAACCCAATGGTGTGCAATGCCACCTTTCTCATATATCAGATATCCCTGTTTATTTTTCAAGGGTCCAATCTCATATATAATTTCAAACAATATTTTTCCATGTGGCCAAAATCCTTATATATATATATTTGTTTTTATATAATTTAGTTTTTATATATGTTTTATATATGTTTAGTTTATATATATGTTTTTATATAATTTATAATATATATTATATATATATATATGTTTTTCCCCCTGAGGAAGATTCACCCTGAGCTAACATCAATGCCAGTCTTCCTCTACTTTTTAGTATGTGGGCTGCCAGACAGCATGGCCGCTAACAGAGTGGTGTAGGTCTGCAGCTGGACATGGAACCTGGGCCACCAAAGTGGAGTGCACTGAACTTAAGCACTAGGCCACCAGGGCTGGCCCGATCCTTAGCCATATTTTTAATCTGTGAACCTTTATAGAGGATTAAAGAAGAAATGGCATGTCCCTCAAGAATCTGATCTCCTAAACTGTTTTTAAAATTGTATCTTATCTTAGCCAGTCAATGTGGGCTCTCTATGGGAGGTAAATTTCAATAAATAATCAATCAAACATAACGTAGGAAAGTTAATGCTCAAATGCAAGACAATTTCTAAACAGGCAATTTACTATTACTATGCAAATTCTCCAGCTCCAAGCCTGTGGTAAGGCAGGCACTATTGTGTGAGGTTAGCTATCATCTTTCACCACGCACTGGATTTATTGCAAGAGTAGGTGGAGTGACTTTGCTTTCTATTGTAGCTTTGTTAATCTGCAATAATGCAAGAGCAAGCCTTTGCAAAGAAACACATCAAGAAATTAATACATTTTAAATAAGTACAACAAAATCAAGGTCGGTAAGTCATAAAACACAGAGCATTTAATGTTTGACAATTATTTTATGTTTTGAATTTGTGATGAAATAGTCCATATATTATAACTGGGCGGTATTTTACAAAAATAATTAAGTATGTGTTAAAAAGAGTGCTCATTACTTACGCTACTCTGGTAGACCCTTCAAGTGAAATAATTTTACGGTATTGGCAATGTTAAAATGACTAACTCTGCAGGACTTTAAAGCTTTTGTAATTTACATGCACACATATAATAACATTGTGTTATAATAGTTTTCTAAACATATGTAGACCACACTCTCTTAACTCCTTCTCTATCATGTGGACTTTCCTACAATAGAAATATTATAGTGTATCAATTACCACCCAAATATATTAAATTATGCTCCCAAAAATCTTTGTTCTAGTGACCTAAAGTCAATAGATACTTATTCTAAGACTCTTAAAGACCTGGGTTATGAATTTTACAATGGAAATCAATAATTTCCTATTCAGAATGTTTACTTTGCTCTACCAGAGTGCTTTGCAAATTTCACTTCACAAAACTCCAAGGGTCTATTAAGGTATATGCATGTGGTTTTATGTAATGCAGTCATTGAAAATATTTTTCTTGTTGGTCAATATATCACCTTCTGGATTTATTCTAGGGTCATATGAAGAATTCCTCAGTAATAGGAAAATGTATTAATGTACGTAACTGGATAAATTATTACAAGGATATGCCAGTTAAAAATTATGTGAACATAAGCTTTTACTAAATATATAACACATATATATGTATCAGTTCTATGCAGATAGGAGAAAACAGGCCATATACATGTGATTCATTGTAAAACTCAAGCCTATGATAATTTGTTGTATTAATACAGGTTACCTTAGAAAACTTCTAATCACTAAATTGACTCTATACATGTGCATGCATGTCATATATACATATACACACATGAATGACATATAGGTATATACAGACCTGCATGTGTAGGTCATATATCTATGTTGTATATATGTCACATATGCTATATATACAAATGTACATGTTATATATAACATGCATACACACGTATAGAGTCAATTTTCTGATCAGAACTTTTGTTCAGACATATATTTGTGATTTTGCACTTAAGAGTAGGATGCAAAACAAGTGAAACACTACATTAGAATACTCTGAATAGTTACATACAGTGTGTTGGTATCCAAAACGTTAAAGAGAATCAGTGATATAGCTTAGAAATAATGTCAACAGTGAATCAAAGAATGAGTAATATTTTCCCCTTAGTAGATCGGATGTCATTATGCTGGGATCCTTTGTGAAACAAAACAAATAAATAAATAAAATTATTAAAGTTGGCTTTTTCTACCAATTTAACAATTTCACAATACTGCACATGTAATATATAAAGAATAGGCAACATGGTACCTTATAATGCATTGTCATATGATAGTCAGAACACCTGGCACCCGGGGCTACAGTTAATCTATGAACATCTACCAAGCACAAGGCACCCGTCTTCAGCAAACCTGGAGTCTATTGAGTTACTGTTAATTAACCTTGATTATATGTGCGCCTCAAGACCACCACAATATACATTTACCTACGCTATTTCATCAAATACTAGATTTATTGAAAGAGTGGATAGAATGAATTCATTTTGCTATGGATAGATGGAAAGAGAATATTTCTTCTAAGAAGATACAATCTAGAAAAATAGAGCTAGAAAAGAATTTAGTGCTACTCTAGATGAGTCATTGATTTTACAGATGAGGAAAAGTAGAGCTCAAGAAGTAATTAATTCTAAATACCACCAGTAAATTGACTCTAGTGTACTATTCATTCACATTACCACTGCACTGAAATATATCTAAACAATCCTCATACTGTCTTTCAACATTTGTAATGTCTTTATTTATTCATTATTAGTGCCAAAACACTTAATTGGAGTATTATGAAATGATTTATTCTTCCATCACATTTATCTCTCTTTGTAGAAATCTATGTGACTGTATCGTATAAAATCCCAGAGAAGACAAAGAGGTATGAGGAATGGCTATTAGAACCTAATTTACTTCAGAAAGAATTGCGCTGAAAACTTTAACATCTGTCGTACTTGATTATTGAAGCTTTATTTTCATTGGCTTCAAAAAAAAATGCTGCTACATTCAAGCAAGCAGATTAAATGTTATTAGCTTTAATACCTTTTAAAACAAGTAATCTGTTGAAGTGATAATGGAATTTAAAGTAAGTACATTTCATTAAATTGGTTGTTACACTATTGAGGTGTCCCTGTTGGCCACATGAATCTCTAAATCTGACATTGCTAATTACAATTATAATAAATGGTGTATGTATACATGATTAACTTCACACTACACTTAAATCAGATGGAAAGGTAATTGAAGAACTCCACTGTAACGTATCATTCCAGCAAAGAAAAACTGTGTTTGCTATCTTATTTGTCTTTAAATTAAGAAATAGAGGTTTTTCACATAAATGCATGAACCCAGTAAAATCAGAAATTTAGACTGCAATGATTACTTGCCAACTTATTATCAGAAGAAAGGCAGGAGGACTCAGAAGGAAGGAAAGAAGGAAGAGATGACGGAAGGAAGGAAGGAAGATGGAGGGAGGGAAGAAACATTGATAGAAAAGATCTTAGAGTAATCTTTCCATGTTAATGCACCCCAATTTAGGTTTTCAGTTACTTAGCCTTGAAGAATTGGCTCCACTGTTGTACATGGCTGGAGGCATAGTTTCAATACTTCTTTTTGTGTCAAGACACCTGTCTTTTTACTTCGGTGCCAGAAGGGTTTAGCATCTTGTCACTGAAGCAACACAGCCTGCACATTTATAGGTGTCACTCACTCTACCATCTGTTCCTTAGGATAACAGCCACCACTATCACCCAACCTCCACCTGAGGCTTTAACAATTTCTGTGGATTAAAGTTCAGATCTACAGGAAAGAACGACTAGCAGTAACATAGCCATTCAACTTTGCTTGACCTTAACTCTCCTGCTGTCAATACTGCATTGCAGCCTGTTAAGTTGCTTCTTCATCCTGTGTGTATATTGCACTGTAAGGTTCTTGATTAAGCAATGAAAGTGTACAAAGGACTTTCCACTGTTATTAGCATTTTTGGTCCCTTTTCTGTTTCTAATTCACTAAAACACTCAAGGCTACATATATAGTATTTTTAATAACTAAATTTAAAGTGAATGAATCCTAATTAGATTTCAGTTCTAGGGTCACTAATCAGATCGTTTCACAAATGGAATTAGCTCAAACACACACACACATAGAAACTGAAATAAGAAAAAGGAGAATATTATGCTAAAAGCTTGACAGTACAGGGTAATCAAGTTTCTTAAGAGCGTATTTAATATGATATCAATTAGTTTTCTTTTGTAGCCTAAAATAAATAATATTGTATAAATATATATTATAAATTCATTAACAAATTCTGATTGCTAACACTTTCATGAAAAGATACCACCTGACGAATAATTTATAAATACCTTTAAACAAATAATTCTAGTCAATATACTACTGGAGGAAAACATCATAATGCGATATTTTCTCATTCTTTCTTAACTTACTCCCTCTTTTTACTGGTGATATGAAGTCTTTTCAGATTTGGAGTGGTATTTTTATGCCCTCTGTATTTTCATGGCTGTGAGTATTTCTATATAAGGCATTCTTCCACATTCAAATGATAGGGAAAAGAAAGTGGGCTCTGTTTATTCATTGCCTATCAAGCTAATAAAAATGTTTAGCAAAGATGGTAAAACATGATAATGCTGTCAATTTAAAGCAGCTCATTACAAGGAGGAATGTTTGCATTCGTTTCTTTCTAGAACTGAACTTTTACTGTGGCTATAAAACAGCATCCCTTCATACTACAAACAGTGAATTCTGCTGTATCCTCTCGCTTTCCCCACTGATTTGTTTGTGTGCTTGCTCATTGCTTTTGGAAGGATTCAGCTTTTCTCTCCTCTGGGAAGCAGTAACTGTTGCCCAGTAATGTTCTAGAGAGCTGTCTGCATGCTCTCTCCTCCATTTTATAGGCAATATTAGCAGGTTGATCAGTGATTTATTCAACAAAACAAAGAGTCTAAGCTTTCACTGCAACATGATATTTCCATGACAAGTTAGTGTGATCCTGTGGGGGCATTTTCTACCAGTTATTACCAGCCATTGGCTTACAGGGAACTTCTGGCTTTCATCCGCAGTTGGCTAGCACTTAGAGGTCATGAGCATTCCTGATTCATTTGAATACGTGTGAAGGAAGCTTATTTCCTCAACCAGCTCCACTTTTATTTTTATTTATTTATTTCTGGTGAGAAAGATCATCCTTGAGCTAACATCTGTTACCAATCTTTCTCTTTTTGCTTGAGGAAGATTGTTGCTGTGCTAACATTTGTGCCAATCTTCCTCTATTTTGTATGTGGGATGCTGCCACAGCATGGCTTGGTGAGTGTTGTGTAGTTCCACACCCAGGATCTGAACCCAAGAACCCTGGGCCACCAAAGCGGAGCGCGCAAACTTAATCACTATGCCACTGGGCTGGTTCCCAGCTCCACTTTTATATAGCATTATGGCATTTTTGTAATGTGCACAGAAGCTGCAGTGAATGATGTTGCAATCTCTTGTCTGTAAAACACTTGAGCCCACCATGGAATAACACGATAATGTCAATGTAATGTTCTCATTATTGCAGTGGTATTGCTTGTAATCGTTAGTCTCCTTTCTTCAATTAGTGACAGTCGCTTAAGCAGTACCCCAGTCTACTACAGAAAGTGGCAGCTTCCTCAAACAACTGGTCTCTGGTTTGAAAAGTTAAGTAAGTGTAATCATGTTTTAGTTCTGGATGATATTGGGGAAAGGCACACATAATTTAGTGCTCCCCAAAGGAAGTACACATAAATAATAAAACTGAACAAACACAAAGATTTTTAGTATTATTCTGAATATAATGTTTGCTCTAGGGAATTAATTCATTTAAAAAATATCTATTGAGCTTCTACCACACACTGCTTGTAAAAATGATGAATAAAATAGTTCTTGCCTTCAGGAAGCATAAAGTCTAGGGGAGACAGACATGTAAACACGTGATCATACTATATTTGTATTATTGATATAGTAAAAGTCACTGGACTACACTCAAAGTTCAAGACAGGAATAATTGGCATAATAGGAGAAGTAGGAGAATGTTAGGCAAGGCTGTAAAGAGGAGAGAAGTTTTTGTGAGTAAGGCAGAGGAAGAGTTTAAAAGGTGGGCAGTGGGGGAGAAATTCTGTGCAAAAAAATGTTAGAGGAATTTCAAGAAATTCCGTATAGCTAATTCATGCGTTGAGATAGAGTGAACCAGGGATATCAACAAAGAAATGTTTGAGAAGGTAGTTCTATGCCATGTAAAGTTATTAAGACTCTATCCCATAGGTTACCGGCATCTGTTGATTGGGAGCTGACTTTGAAAATAAGAACTGCTTTAATTTTTCTAGTACTCTAGGCCATTAGTCTTGTATTGATTTAAAGACTTATTCAATCTACCCATACTTAAATTTCTTGGGGAAAGTGAGGTAAGGAGTAATTAAGAATGTAAGATGATAATAATGTCTATTTATTTAAAATTGATTTTTGCCCCAGAATCCAAATGTATATGGGTTTCAAATTAGAATTTAGCACTTTAACATAATAACATGGCTCTCTGAATTCTAAAAGTTCATGTTTGGCTGCTTCAAGTTTATTAGGGAACAAAGTTATTGCAGAATATAAAGCATTAACCTTCTAGTAATAAACTTTCTAAGTAAATCACCTATGTGAATCATAATTTTTGAAACAATTTTGCACAAATGGTAAAAGAAAAGATCACCAAGTCAGTATGTACGTTACAGTAAGTAAAGCACATAGGATTATTTCTTATAAAATAACTTAACAATGACCCTCTACCATACAGTGTGTCTTTCTTTTGCATATAAACATGATTGCATTTAAAGAGCATGCACATTAAAATAAGCCCACAAACTAGACTTTTTAAAATAAGGGCATGATTGTGTATAAACAAGAACAGGAGGTTGTAACTCTCCGTAGGGTCTTTACTGTCTTTTCCCGGTTTAGGTGGAACTTTTCTCTCTAGCCTCTTCTACCAATCTTATCTGGTCACAACGTAGTGTTCCTTTCCCCTACAAGCAGAGAACAGCAATGTTTCTTTCTTTTTTTTAATGCAATAAATGGAAGGAGGAGAAGAGAAAGAGCAAAAGAGAAGAAGAGAGAAAGAAAAAGCAGGATAAGGAGGAAGGGAAGGAAGAGAAGGAGGGAGAAGGAAGTCATTCTTGGGAGTTAAATGGAATCAGTCTTTTTCTTGTTTTCCCAGAAAATAGTGTAGGGGAGGAGGACATTTCCTCTCCCCAAATGTGGGTTCGTCTGGCCGGAGAACGAATTAAATTCACATGAGACAGAATAGCAAGAGAAAATTAAACAAAGCTTTATGAGGAACCATGGCCCGGGGCCTTTCTTCCCACAGGAAGAAAGGGCACCGAAGAAGTGGGGTGCACATAGTGGTTATATACCCCCAAACAGGGTGTTTCTCATGTGATTGAAATGTCCCTCCCACAATAGTCACAAGATTGCCCTGTCGGCACAGTGCTTGATGGACACAGCAGGTAGTGGGTCTGCTATCTTGGTGGGTGTAGCAGGAGGCTAGTCGATTGTCTAGAGCTGGGCGGTCACAGGTGAGCACAGCAATCAGTTCCTAGCCTAAGGAAAGATGCTTAATCCTTAAAGAAATGCCAACGTTGGGAGGGGGAGGGAAGTCAGTTACAGGAGGTTACCAGACTAGCACAATAAAATGAAGATTTAAGTCCTTGCCTTTGGTATTGATTAAGAGTTTTTAGAGAGAAGGTATCTCCTTTCTTCTTCCTGGTACAGAGAGGGAGGCACCTTTACAGATAGAGATTTACCTTACAAACGTAAATGTGTCCTAACAAAGGGCAAGTTCCATTCCCAGAGCCTCCTTCCCTGTCCCAGTTTATCAAAAGCAATCAGCCTCAAACAATCTTGATGCCAAAGAGACATATCTTGGGGTGGCCAATTTCCGGTCCCCACAATAGTATTACATTAGACATTCACTAAATTCTTTACTAGTACAAATATAATTCTGGGAAATTTATGATCATCAATTCAAAATATCAGTTCTAAATATGACAAGCACAATACAGTACTATTTTTTCCCCCTTAGGCAGATTAGCCCTGAGCTAACATCTGTTGCCAATGGCTGGGTGGTGGGGGATGAGGGAAGGTTGGTAAAAGGATACAGACATTTAGTTACAAGATGAATAAGTTCTAAAGATCTACTGTATAGCATGGTAACTATAGTTAGTAATAGCGTATTGTATAATTGAAATTTGCCAAGTGAGTAGATCTTAAGTGTTCTCATCAAAAAGAAAAGGTAACTGTGTGAGGTTATGGATGTGTTAATTAACTGCATTGTGGGAATCCTTTCACAATGTATACATATATCAAATAATCACGTATGTTTTAAATATATTACAATTTTATTTGTCAATTATACTTCAATAAAGCTGGGGCAGTGGGGAATCTTGCTGCTTTGGAGGAATATTACCATTAACATCACCCTGATGAGTCACCAATGAGCATACAACTGACTTTATTAGCAAGGCATTCAATATGTAATAAAATTACTTTTGCTTAATTGATATCAATACTCAATAATTATCTGCTAAGATACATAAAGGTCTGTATTTATTTCATTCATAATTTGTTCTCAGAGATTAAGGAATGTCTGTACATGGTCTGTTCCTATTTATCCTTTAATACAACCACTGATTTGTAAGAAACAATCAGTGATTTTAAACTATAAACTCTTCATAACTTTTGTTAAAACCCTAAGTTCTTTTAAATGTCACTTCACAATACTACAAACCAGGTCAAAAAAATGCAGCATTTTTTTGACTCTGCTTGAAATTTGGACATTTGGCAGTTTGGGTGACAGCTTGAAAATTCCGGCCCATCAGGAAGTTTTATTGGCTCAGAGTCATTTAAAAATCTCCTGACATGGACCATGTCCCCCCACTCCTACTACACCATCCTACTACAGTCACCTGGACTGGAACGGGAACTTCTGATTTGTCTTGTTGCTTCCCTTCTAGCTGCCTTACAATCCATTTTCTATACGGAAGCCAGAGACATCTTTTAAAATCATAATCCACAGTACTTGACTTCCTTCCTCAAAATCTCCATTGGTTTTTCATCATACTTAGAATAAAATCCAAACTATTTTCCATCGCCACCGAAGTTTACAGTTTCATCCAGCTGTTACAATCTCTCTGACTTCATAACACTCAGATCTACCCTTTGGCCTTTTCCTCTATCATTCCAGTCTTGTTTTTCCTCCTAGGGTCTATTTTTTCTTCCTGAACTACTTTCCTCCACATGGTTGAGAGAATCTCTCCACATTTCATTTGAGCTTTTGTTCAACTAAGCAATTCCTAACCAAACTACCATTTAACCTTACTCTACCCTCATTGTCAACCGCTTTGCACTGCTTTGTTTTTCTTACCACTACCTGAAAGTATATGACACCTACATTTGTTTCCTCGTTTGTCATTTGTCTCCAACATCCTCATGAAAGCACTAAGACTACAAGGCTTTGTTTGTCTTAATGACTAATGAATCTTCACTGCCTACATGGGACAGGTTGTAGATACTCAAGCATATACATGTATGTCAAATGAATAAATGAAAAGTACTTTATTAATCTAAAAATTTTGAGAACAAGGTCAGTAAGATGCAACACCTGTATATTAATTTTGGTTAATGTCTTGGTACATTTAAATACAGTGAGAAAATCTTGGTAGAAATCAAACTTTGACTTTAAATTGCAACATAGGTCTAATCGCTCTTTGTATAAACATATTTAACAAGCTCACTATTCCTCATTTTCCTAACTTAAAATGGGGATAACAACAATACCAACTGCCTAGAGTTGGGGAGTTACTACTTAGAATAGTGCCTGACGCATCAAAAGTACTGTCTGTTACCTCTTAGCACTATTATTATTTAGTTCAGCTCAAGCCAAAATGTATTTGCAGCATTTCCATTCTTATTTCACAGCAAACACATCCTTCTTGACTCAAAATTTGTAGTCTGAAAGCTCTAGGACACAGATGTAAGTCTGAATGTATCTCCAGCACTTTGCAAGCTGTCTGGAAAACAACAGACATTTGACAAATGCTACTTGACTAAGTTAATGAACGTGATTGATAATAAGTCTGATTTTTTTTTTTAGTGAAGGTTAACCGATATCGTTAGCTTTCTCTTGAATAATGAAAGTTCCTTGCACTATAGTGTGTTTGAATACCAAGAAGCATGTGTAGCTAAGGAGCAACAAGAAGAAAATACAGTGATCATACTTTCCTTTTTCGTGTGAATTCTAGGACAAAAGTATAGACATTGTCAAGGTCACAGAATCAAATGCTCATTGGGACTGATTAATAAAATTATACTTACTGATATTTGCACTGTAACAAATTTCCATCTTAAAGCAAAATGAAGTTTACATATTGCTGCAGGCATTGTGCAAATTAGAACTTCATTGAATATTAATGAATTACTCTTTGCGGCCAATTGTTATGCAAATTACCAGAGTGTCAGAATTTATCATTTTATTTGGTTGAGGATTAAGGGGAAAAATACTTTTAAAAATCAAACAGATATCTCTACAAACTAATACACTAATTCAAGCAAGAAAATATATAATTCCTGAGTGTTCAGGATTGCCATGCCAGTTTTTGGCTATTTTTCTAAAAATATTGATTCAATGCATATATACTTCAAATTGCAGAAAGGTTAAGATGTATTATTAAGCAAATGAAGAATAGTCCTGTGGGTTTTTGAAATTCTTTTGAACATTTAAGAAATAAAATTCATATAGCCTATTTCTCTACAAATTATTTAAACTGACTATATTAATTTTAGAAAATAGTTTATTTAAATAGAGAGTGTTTACAAAGAATTCACCAGACTCTAAGTCAGGATTTTAAACTGTATACATTTATATGTACACTGAATTATTAATTTTCCTAACATGGGAACTAGGTGATTTTTTTTCTTTTTACGAAAGTTTCTGTGAGGAAATATAACAAAATGGCAACTATGCACAGAATTCATTAATCATTTTTTTTCTAGGGCTATTATTTTTGTTTTAGTCTGCTCTCAAAAATTAATCTGTCGGTATTTATCAAAGTGTCAAAAACATAGTTCTAATAACTGATTTAAATCTTAAGAGATCACAGAGACTGTCAAAAACAAATGTTCAAAGGCAGTTGTTAAAGATGGTAAGGCAACTTTACTCAGGACCATCATGATGGGAATAGGGACCAATGCAACGGGATTTTACAGCAATGGGGAGAGACTGGGTTAAACTCCACATACACCATGAGCAAGTGGGAATTGATAGCCAAGGGGCAGCAGGGCAGTCAGCGGATGGAAGATTTCTGCACAGAAATATCAAGTAACAGAAATTCCGGCTAAACTGACCTCACAGGATTCTCGGTGAGGACAGGCCAGGGTGATGAGACATCACCGGGGAGATGGTGGCAGATGAGGAACCTGATCAGACATCCCAGGTGATGAGATATCAAGGGTGGAGGGTTCTGGTTCAACTACTTAGCAGATTTTTGTTAAAACGGGTTTACAAAGAAGCGTACAGAAGAGCCTAGGAGAAATTTCCAGAGCCTGACTAAAGTTTGGTCGAGCAAAGAATCTTTGTCAAGACAAAACTTTGCAAAAGATTGAGTTCCTATATTGCATCTGCAATATAATATACTGTGAGCAGGATGTCGCACACACAAGACTATTTATTCACATAGGATATTTAAAAGGATGAACAGTTTAATTAATAAATACCAGGTATAATTTTTCATTAATAAAAACAATTTGAGATTATTCACATATTTTGCCTTAGAAATATTATGAAATCAGAAATGTAATAGCTATCATTATAAATGACACATTTTCTACTGCCTACTTCTTAAAGACCGTGAAGAACCTTATTCAACTGAAGAATATGGCATGTGCTATCCATTTCATTATTTATTTAATCTGTTATAAAGAATGTCCACTTCTGTAGGTTGTTGTAAAGTTTAAAAGTACTTAATTTATCTTTCACCAGACCCATTAAACTTCAAAAATTCTATCCAAATAAGAAAAAACTATTAGTATATGATTTACAAAATAATTTTTCTTTCTGTAACATTGCAAAACAATTGAGACAAACAATCTTGACATGTATCAATTTCTTACTCTTCTCTTTTCATTTCATTATTTTGCAATTATTTCAAAGTAAGAGGTGATTTGCTAATTAAGCAGAGTGATAATGGGATCACTGGCAGTCTAACAGTACTAATAGATTATTATAAGGGATCATTTTATCTTTCAAATTCAGCTAGATGTTTAGGGACTCTAACAGAGTTGTCTTTAACTTAGCAATCAAGTCATAAATTATAGAAGAAGTTACTAATTTAATGATATACTTCCAGGATTTGAGATGTTAAAGTGCAGTATATAATTACGGATGAAATCGACTCTGAGTACACAGTAGAGTGAAGACTGAATTCCATCCCTATGAAACAAATGAGTGTATATAATTAATTATGATGTCAGCCTCTCTAGAGGGGGCATCCTGTCTCTAGAGGTACACAAATAATGTGTGTTGTTTTCAGCCCTATGCCATAAAACAAGTATCCTTTTGCTCTTCTTTGCTTTCTATAGACGTTCAACTCCTGATACAATAAACAGCCAGAATAAAAAGCCATCAAATGCACGGATGAAGAGTGTATGGCTACTGAGGAAGTCTATGCAGTAATGACTAGGTCAAAAGGTGACGTTTACGAGCTAAATGAAACAAGTGTCTACTTTCAACTACCTCTAATTTCAAGCACAGCCATTTCATAAGATTCTAGACAGCAGGGCTCGATGACCCTCACTGCACATTGCATGTCTACTGTTGAGTATTCAGCAGGGGCCGCCTGCCCCCGCCACTCGCACACCAGAGCTCCTGCAGCAACTCTCTGAAATCACAAAACCACATGTTCACTGACGCAATTCCCTTCCTTTGGCTGTCTTTGATGTCAAGGCAGCAGGTTTTTATTTTATTTTCCCTTTCCTCTCCATTACTCTGGGGTGTCTCAAATTTCATTACAATAATGATTCGTTTCCTATGCATATGGCAAGCAGGTTTAGAGACTGCTCAGTGTAAAAATGAGTAGACAATGTTACAGATAATTTGACCCATGGGAAGGAACTGTCAGCTATATTCTTTTGCATAGTAAAGTATTTTAAACAGTATCTGGAAAGATGTGTGGCATAACAGTACTGGCTTATGGAATAATCCACAAATAGGTAGGTGCTTTCCAACTGACTGAGACAGACATGCTGTGAAGCGATCTGTGTGATTAGCCTGGTGTAATAACCAGTTGTCTCTGGCTCACAGGGTGCCAGGGGCTACTTGAACAACTCAACCTTGAGCTTGACAGAGACTGCTGAGTGACCACCACAAGCAGCCATTTTCCTGGTTAATACCAATGAAGTCCTGCTGTAATAGTAGCATTTGGGTAAGTGACTACCGTTAGCAATCAGGAGCCTTACTATCTAATTTACTTATATGCATCTAATTCTCCCTTCCCCTCCACTCCTTTTCAGTGCTTTATTTTCCTGAAGATCAGTAAATATTTAGGTCATAAGACTGTATTCCCACAGTCACCACACATGTAAAGAACAGAGGAGACTGGTACTTGGCATAAAAAAAGTGAATAGAGGGCCCGGCCCCATGGCATAGTGATTGGGTTTGCATGCTCCACTTCCACAGCCCGGGGTTTGCAGATTTGGATCCCAGGGGCCGACCTATGCACCACTTATCAAGCCATGCTGTGGCAGTGTCCCACATGCAAAATAGAGGAAGATGGACAGAGATGTTAGCTCAGCCACAATCTTCCTCAAGAAAAAAGAGAAAGATTGACAACAGATGTTAGCTCAGGGACAATCTTCCTCACCTCACCCCGCCCCCCCAAAAAGTAAATAGGCATGTTTCTTTACATTTCGCATGAGTCATAAATTTTTTAAGTTTTACAATATAATTTAAATTATTTTATTGAAGTTTCCTGGTTAGAGATGAGATAAAGTCTGCAAGGGGTGCATGGTTTCACAAGCACTGCAGGACATCAGAGTTGCAAGAGAAGCAGTATTAATAAACAAATTAATACATAAGCGTAAATAAATAGAAAGGCTCCTTTGCCCTGTTACTGCTCAAAGGATCTGTTGTTAACTAATTGGAGTAATTCTTATAAGAGCCAAGTTAGTTTTGCATGTGTGTGTGTGTGTGTGTGTGTGTGTGTAAGGAAGGTTGGTCCTGAGCTAACATCTATTGCCAATCTTTCTCTTTTTGCTTGAGGAAGATTGTTGCTGAGCTAGTATCTGTGCCAATCTTCCTCTATTTTATGTGGGATGCCACCACAGCATGGCTTGATGAGTGGTGCTAAGTCTGTGCCTGGGATCCGAACCTGCAAACCCCAGGCCGCTGAATCAGAGAGCACAAATTTAAACACTGTGCCACCAGGCCAGCCCTTAAGTTAATTCTTATTCAGAGCTCATAAATTTGTCCTAAATGAAAATTATTATTTTTTTTGTGGAAAGTTGGGGATATAATTGATACATCCTAAGTTTTCCCAGGAGTGTAAAGGAAAGAGTTATGAAAACCCAACGTTTGACTCTAGAACGTTGGTAGAGATTTCTTGTACTTCCTATAGGTAGGATGACAAAATTTTTAATTGCCCAATTTCAAACATTTTTGAGAGTGAAAGTGAGTACTATCAATAATTACATGAAGATAGCCAGCATAATCCTGGACAAATTGGGCTATATGTTCAATGCACCTCTAAGCAACATTTTTGGAAGTTCTAAGGGCATTGGCTGAGCTTACTGACCACAGAGGCTCTATGGAAGGGGTACGTTGGTAAGAAGGCAAGGAGAGTATATCCTATTCTGCCATCCTCCTTATCGCAGCAGACATCTAATAAATATGTTTTAAGCCTCTGTTTACTTACATTCCTTAGGACTCTTAAATGCTTGATTCAATAGTACCATACAACACCAATTTTGTTCAGTTTACATAAAGTAAATAGCTCTAAGTTTTAAAAATTCAATTTTGCAGTGTTTCCTAAAGTACACATACTACAGAAATCCTGCAGGATATATAGCAGATCTCTGGAGAATATTCTTATGTCCTAATTGCCAAACAAGGGAATTAACTCTACAGCCAAACTTATTCAGGATACTCAGGAGCGCTGGTCCAAAGACCATAATTTAGGACTTGAGGACGTTTTGGAGAATCCAAGGGTGACAGCTCTATACTCACAGAGAATTTCAAGAAAGATACAAGTTTTAAACTAAAATATGTAAAAATAAAATTTTACATTACACTATAAAATCAGAAACACAGATTTTTATTGCTGGAAGGAGATGAGTGGCAATGCATTTTAATCCCCCTTATGCTACATGAGGCAGACATCAAGTTCACTGCAGTTAAATAAAGGGCACAAAGGCACCCAACCAGACACTTGCCCACTGGAACTGTAACCTAACCTTCCCTCCAACCTACATCTTATGAATAAAAACTCCAACAATAATTGAATAGGTTTGTTAATATAAAAGGGAGTTAATGTTCCAATCCTTTCCCATGTTCTTCAGATAAAGATGATACTATAGCTTGTTCCTTATTTATTTTGCTACGGTATTTTTATCCACTCTGGGTACAATGCAATCATATTTGAGGTTTGGCAGACTGCCCTTTTGGCTTAGCAGAGTTGATAAAAGGTTGCCAAATACCACAGTAGTTCATATTTATTTTCTGTTTTATGACATTTTTTTTTTCCCAAAGCCCAATGTTCTTTTCCTCAGCAAACCATCAATCAATTCTAGAAAAAACATGACTTCTTCAATGGGTTGCCAATGTGACTCTAGCTGCTGACAGCATGTCTTTTATGTACACAAAATATGTTTTTTAATAGTTCAAATCCACGGGAAAAATGTCAAATTTTAGCATCTTGTGTATGCATGTGTGCGTGAATAGATTTCTATCATCTATCTATGTACACATACATGCGTATGTATTTATCAACGCATAAACATTCCTGCTAAAAATATTTATGTTAAAATTTATTTTAAATCTCAAATACAATTTGATTTAATTTCTCCTTGTTGAGGCTTGGTGTCATGGGTAGTTCAGTGTTACTAGACTAGTAGCAGGTTGCAGCTCTGCTAATGCAGAGTAGCCCCAGGTGGTACGATCTAATGTTGCCTAACTCTTAGCCTAAAGGATGATTCAAGTATTTATAACCACATCTTGCTGAAAACTTAAGTTTCCAAGACAGTTTCCAACATGAATCAGACCGTTAGTTACTATGTTGGAACAGGCCCATCTGCTGAACGCTTTTGCCCAGTGTAATCCTGGCTCTGTGCGGTTACCTTTGCCATAGTTATGGAATCAAACAGCTAGTCATCTATTCTACAAACAGTTCCCGCAACCCACATATACTCACTGGCATAATTAAATAACTAGTATAAGGATTAGGAGGACCCTTTCTGGCTTTGTAGTCTGAATCTGCTGTTTACAATTTCTCGCTATGCAACCTGAAGTGAAGCACTTCATCTCTCTAAGTTCTACATATAAACTTGGGATAAACTTGAAATAGCGTACCCTGCTGGGCTGTATTTAGTGAGACAAATGAGTATGGTGCTTAGCACAGTGTCTACATGCAAGCAGTCATCCATCAATCCATTTAATTTTCAAATATTGGCAACTACTAGTATGTGCATAATAAATACTAGCAATTACTATGCATTTTGGAAAAGGAAAAGAAGCCATTTTTATCCATTTAAGATAAAGAACAAATTTATCGTTAATTATGTCTCTCATCATACCTCCATTTCTTTCTACCCCAAATATCTACAAACTAAATTGGAAAAGTATCATAGCAGAACTTTTGCTTTTCCTTTAATAATGTAAATATAAATCCAGTAACATACTCAAACCCTTAGTTCGTAACTGAATCCCAGATTTATGGAATGTTATTTGGAATATTTGTAGCAGTATGAAATTAGACCATCTTCAACCATTTTTCTCCTATAATGAGAAATACAAATATACAGTAACTTGCAGGATCATTTTATATAACAGGTTTAAAACGTATAGTTTTATCATTCTCCCATGATTCCCTTCCTGTATCAAAAATATACTCTATTCTAGCCTAGAGATTTCAAAATCTAATAAGAAACGTATTATTGCATTGCTTGAAATTTCAAATAATTACCACTTAGCTATATATGGATTGGGGCAACACTTTTAAACACATTATTTTTCAAATGCTTCAAATTGAAAAATTAGAAAATCATCATACTCTGGTCTACTTCATTGTTTAAAGAAAAACAAAAATCATAAGGTGGTATAAAAGAAATAGGGCCTCAGATCAGAAAACTTTCTAACCATTTCTGTCCTTCAACAGGTGTGTGAGTTGCTCCACTTCTCAAGTTTCAAGTCCCTTCTCTGAAAAGGGAACAGTACTAGTGTATTAATGAGCTTTAAATGAGATAATGTATGTAAAGAACTTCACATAATGCACAGTATAAAAAAACGCTAAATAAATATTCACGATTATTGTTAACAATTTTGAACACTTTGAAAGGTATAAAGTATTAGACAAAGGAATTTATTATTTTTAATAAAGAATATTTTTCAAGTTCTGAGAATTTTTAATCCTTTGCATTATTCAAAGCAATATATAAAGTCTTAATAAACATTAATTAAACATATTAATAGTTCTCTTCTCTGCAGAGGTGTTCATAATTGTAAAATGTTTGTAAACTTTTCTGAACTCTTTAATAGTAAAAGGCAAAGGAGGTAGAGAGATATCATTCTAGTTGATTTCTGTCTTCTAGACCTATCCTAGGAGGGCTGGAGGAATAGTGGTGAGTGTGGCGGAAATGGACTGGGGAAAGTTTAGGAGTCATTGCTATAATAGACCAGACGAGAGGACAAGTTTTCTCAACTTAAGAATATTCTGAGGTATTTTCCCGTTTAATTTGCACCCAGAGGTACGCAAGTGGCCAGACTCAAAGGAAAAGCTAGATATTATGTTCAAACAATAAAAATATATAGAAGGATCATAGCCCACACAAGTCCATCCTACTGAGCCAAGGAAATATTGGCAGCTATAAGGACACAGATTCTAATTGGGTATCTTGATTTCTTTGTCTCTTATATTGAACGAAGGCACGACCACTGAAATTTGATTTTAATCAAGTTTCTGTAATATAATGATATATCATCAAAATACCATAAACAATATAGACCGGAAAAAAGTCAATATAGGCAACATGAGTTTACTATTTATAACAGAGCCACTGGTGTAGCGGTATCATGCAAGATTCCTCCTATTTATAGCAAATATAAGACATATGATTTTTACATTTATAAAACATCTTTAAAAACAATTATATAGTGACAGAACAATTTAATCTCAGATTATTTTACTGCAGAAGTCAAACAACAGATTTAACTAAATGTTAACAGATTTGAGAGCATGTAATGTGACCCAGTTCTTGGTACTTGCCTGAAAAGTCTTTCAGATCCAATCTGATTAAATTCAAGTTTACTGAAAATATTTCTGTTCCTGCTTCCCCATAAAGAACGAGTAGGCTAATAGAACAGAGAGGTGAAATACTCTATTGGCCTTACAGAATGCAGATTCTTCATGACTACTCTTGCTCCCGTTTCTTAAAGTGCAGACTCTAAACCAGCTGCATCACAAAACCTAAAAGCTTATTAGAAACGCAGAATCTCAGGCTCTACCCAGGATCGCTCAATGCAGGTCTTCATTTCAACAAGAGCTCCAAGAGATTTGTACACACGGTTCGTGTTGAGAAGCAACACTAAAGGTATTCCTATGATTTAAAAACTTCAAAACAATCACTTTGTTTTAAAGGCAAAGTACCTGGAGTCTGGTACAAAAATGACTGAGTAGACAATGCACTGAATACATCTTGAGGTTTACAGGAAATTTGTTTAACTTTGTTATTACAGAATTCTGGCACAATGATAAAGATCAGAAGATCTTTGTGGAATCAATTTTTTTTCAAGAAATTATTCTACAACAAATAAGAATGCTTAAATTATTATCAAATCCGTGGTCAAAGTAGGAAAAAGAAATCAACAGATTCTAGAGGCACAAAATATGGTAACAAGGTTCTTTGTCTCTAAGGCTCAATATCATTATTATGACACTTTTTGCAAATATATCTGGTAAAGGTTCAGGATTATAACACTTTAGCACCAATCTGTGTATACTTTCAGCTCAGTGCATTCTAATTTCAATGTATTTCTTTGTTTACACTTAGGTCTTGCTGTACTTACAGACTCATGAAAGCAGAGACCATGTTTTATTAGCTTCTACAATTCTAGTACTTTAATCCTTGGCAAAAAAAAATAGATGCTTAATGAATATTTACTGAGTGTCACTGAAAACATATTCAACAAAGTCAACGTGATCAGAAGCTTTCTTAAATTCTTTAAGATTTAGGCTTTGGCCAAAATTAGTAGAGAAAGTAATGTTATTAAAATAATTATAATAATAATAAATCTTCTATTGAAGAACACACAAGACACAGCAATAAAAAAGAAGCATGAAATACCAATAGAAAGAGAATTAGGCATAAAGGAGAATGTGTGTGGAAAATGCTAACCAAAACTGACTATATGGTGTGGAATTATGTTTTATTACTATGTCATTTACTGTCGTAAAACCATGCAGACATAATTCACTGGGCATTCATATTTTATCAGCACCCCATATCACAGTCTTTTTCTGTTAACTTTACAAAAAAGTTTGGAACATAGGTTTGCAATCATTTTTTATGGACTTAAAATTCTTTGTGGAAGCTGAGGATTAGTATATACAAATTTGTTAAAGATATCTTCTGCCTACATCATATTTTTAATAACTTATAAATTAAAAATAAAGTTTGAAAGATTCAGGTGCATTATCGTCCAACAAATCCACTCAAATTTAAGTTCAGTCTTGTCATTTATTCATTATGTGACAATGGATAAGTAATTTAACCTCTAGAGTCCCAGTTTCCTCATCTGTTAAAAAAGTAGATAAAAGATAAATAATTTTTAATTTGATTGGGACTATAATGAATGTAAAGCACCAGGGCAGGTAGTTGCTTAATCAGGGGTGGCTATTATTACTGTTTATGCCACTTCACATAAACAAGAATGAGCACTTAAGTATATGATGATACACTTAAATTAAACCTCTAACACTAGCACACTTTTATTTCTATCTATCTTCTTAAGAGAGCTTATGTTAGGTTGCAACTCTACATCTAAAAGACACCAAAAGAAATTTGAAGAATACTATAACTAACTGCCAGAGAACAAAATATTAAGTAGCAAATATGCTTTTAGTGAAATACTTCAACCTTAGGAAAAATAAGGTTTAACATGGAAGCTAAAAAACAGGTTTAGTATGGCATTGCCAATACCACTTCAAGATATGTATTGCTATCTTCTTTTATAGATGAGGAAACTGAACAAATATATAATTGCATTTTAGTTAATATAAATGTTTTTTATTTCCTTATACTTATCCTTGGCCATCAGCTTAACTAACACTGATAATGAAATGGAACTCCTTCTAACAGCACCTTGTGAGAATTGTTTGCAATTTCCCTGAAGGTTATTTTAGTATAGGAATTCTGGGGTTGAAAAGAAATCATGCTTACTATAAATTTTGCCTCAAATTTGTTTACAAGTAAAATTTTAGTTTAGTTCAATAAATAAACAAAAACTTACTAAAAGAGTGAACATCTAGAGATTATGAATGCTGATTTCAATGATTAGTTTGTAGCCTCTTGGGTCTTTTGTACACCAGAGGGGAAAACAAGCAGAAAGAGGTCTTCCTGCTATTTTACAGAGAAATTCTAATTGACACAGGGGCCAAAACCCTGTATTAAGGAATCTGTTAATGAGGTCTCTATGGTCCTGCATTAAGCACCTTCCTATGTACCAGGTGTGTGATTGTCAAAGATTTTGTAATCATGAGGGAAGTAACTAATAAAGATATTTTGCAGAATGTTCTCATTCAGCTTCCATAATAATGCTATTTTTCCTATGCTTAAAATATTTCACTAAATTAATAGCTGATACTTGAAAATATTTTTGCTCACTGGCAGTTAATTTTAATATTCTTCAGATTCCTTCCTGCCTGCCTTCCTTCCTTTCTTCCTTCTTTCCTTCCTCCCTCTCCTCCTCCATCTGTCCCTTCCTTTCTCTCTCTCCCTCTCTCCCCCTCCTCTCTCTTTCTCTCTCTCACTCATTCTTTCTTTTTCTTGGTCACAAGATTTGCAGCTCAAAATATCTCCACAAGCCAAGAGAAAAGTCATAAAGCATAAAGAAAGTTTTAATAACATTGCTTATGGATGGAGCCACTTCTTTCAATATTTTCTTACGATTAAAACTTCCAGAATAAGCATAATATCTATAAGGATTTAAAAAAGAGTTTAGAGGAAGGAGGTACAAAATATACAAGGTGACAAAATATAAAATGTGGGAGCAAAAATCCCTAACATCTATACAGTACATTTTATAAGAATTGGATAATGCTAAAACTAGGCATCTAAAGAAGAACAGAACAAAGGAAAAGAAAAATGTGGAAAGTTTAGCCACCACTCCACCCACATCCTGTTGGGTCAGGCAGACTCTAATATTTAGGTGACGTATCATAGACACTGATAAATCACTATGTCAAACACTCAAATTATTGTACTCTGATGACACAGAGGAAGAAATTATTTGCATATAAAATGTATCTGATTTGTCTAGGAGCAACTCATTTTCTATTCCTATTTCACAGCCTGAGGCACTGAGGGAGCCTGCAGGATTTAAAGTAGTCTGTGGAAGAAACAGAGCAATGGAATACCATAAAATAGAGTAGTGCAGAGTACTACATCTAGCTATGAAAAGTCATTGACATAAGCAGTAACACATAGGAAAGGACTAATCTTAATGACTACCTGACCACAGTTTAGTTATCACAGAATCAAAAATAACATTTGAGGAAATAATTAAGAGCAGGTTTATTGGTTCCACTATGTTTTCTTTGGCTTAAACTTTATTGTCACCTATATGGGCTAAGTGGCAACACCACTCTTGGTATTTAGAGTTCCAATGGCAACCATCACAGACACCAGCTTGCTCCAACATTATCCCAATCCCGTGGTTGTGTTCATGCTTGCTGGTCGCTTGGGAGCAGCCTAAATGGGGATGGGCAATCAATAAGCAATCAATGTAATTCCTCATATCCGTAAATGTAGCTCATTCACATGGAACCCTTCACTTCCCCCTTTTCTGGCAGGTGCATGAGGAAGGGAGGCAGTGATGGTTGTGGACACTGATTTTTCGTAAGAACCAACTCTTTTCACTTGTCAGATGACAAATGAAAAGACTGCTACCATGCGCTAAATGCACATGGTATTAACAGAATAAAGATGACCAACTCAAGGCATTCTCTCAGAATTTCTAAAGCAATAAAAAACAGTATCTAATTTGACTGTAAGCAAAGCGGGTGTGCATTAAACTAAAGTAGTTTTATCCTCTTCTTTAATCAGAATATTAAAAAAAGAGATTACAGCCAAACAACTCTTAGTACATAGTTGCTACTCAATAAATATTTGTTAAATGTATAAATGAATGGAGAGGGAAAGAGAGAAGGAAGGAAGGAAGGGAGGGAGGGAAGAAAGAAAGAATGAAAGGAATGGAAGAAACATATCAAAATAAAGATAAATATTATTTACCTATCATGTATAAATAAAACCCTGAAAGACAAAAAGAAAAGACATCTTTCGATATTGTATTGATTTCACGGTGTCTTTTTAGATAGTACTGAGTATAATTTGCCTATTATTCTGTTCTTTATCAAGTATAGCAGGTACTTTTTGTTAACCATGCTCTTCCACCTGACAAATTGTCCTTCAACTGTTCCTAAAAAAAGAACAAGGACAAGGGCCTTATTACACACAAGATAGTGAAATTCAGGTTCAAAAATACCCTAGCTTCTTTAAAGAAATGGTCTAAACAAAAAAATCAGAGGCCAAGTTGAAAAATAGTGAAGGTTACTACCAAAACACAGGCTTTTAAAAACCTGCAGGAAAGAGTGGAGCAAGTGACAAGTAAGCAACCAGCGGTTTAGTCCTAATTAGTAAAAACACTGTTACTTTAATGTGTAAACACAGAATTGAAGTAAAACATACAAATGCCAGTAACATTTAGCTTATTTGCTGGTCGGAAGAAAAAATGGACAACAGGCATATTACCTTCTAAAAAGTCAACAGACAGCATTTATGGAGGCATTTAAAGCTCCTTTCAGTTAACAAAATAAAAGATGCTGTAATATTAAGAAAGTAGTGCCCTCCAAGTAAACAGGCTTGTTCCAAACGTATTTAACAACTTATTTCAGAGTAATTGCAAATAACCGCCGCGGAAATTTAAGCCCGAGAAAGTGTAACTTCTTGGTAGCTTAATTTTTTTCTTTCCCACTTATAGTCTTCTCTAGCAGAAATTCATTAAGCCATCATTAACCAATGATGGTTATGAGAAAAGATGCATAATTTCCAACTAATTCCAAAATCTCCTCAGATATTCATGTAAACGCAATTTATTGAATGTTTATGCTATTATTTTAAAGTGATATATTTGCATAGAAATAAATTAGATAATAATGTAGACCTTTTAGTCACCCATGCCTGGTTTGATACACAGAAAAAAAAAATTTGTATTTGTCTATCTGGTTACAAATACCTAAACGTCCGTTGTTGGGCTCCCAACAAAATAATCAGTTTCAAATGCCCTAATTCTACTAACTAACTTTTAAATTAGAAGCCAATATTATATTGGGCTTGTTTTCCTCATGACATAACACGAGTCTAATACAAATGCAGTTATTTTCCATGACATAGTTTTAAAATTTAGGGAAAAGTTCACTGAGCACCGCTATTCATTATGACAGGTGTTTTTCCCAAACAAGTCAATAAGTTAGGGATTGTAATTCCTTCTCACAAACTGGAAAATTAAGATGTGAAGAGATTAAGTAACCCCTCCAAATTCACATAAATGTTAGGAGGGCAGAATGGAGCTTGCACATCTGAGGATAGACTGTGTGCTTTTTCCATGACACCATGCTCTGGCCCAAGATAAGATGGCAAAAGTGTCTAAAAAATTAGCAAACTAAACCTAAACCAGTCCTATATCAGTAGGACTATGATCAAGTCAAAATATAGCCAGATGCAGAGGGGTATGCACAATTTCTCTCTCTCCTTCTCTCTCTCTGACACACACATACTCACAATCAAAATCACAATAGTTTTAAATTGGATTCCCTTTACTTTACCTAAGTCAGCATTAATGTTCTTTTCCAGGTCTGTGGACAGCCTGGAGAGAGTAGGAGAAGACATTCCTTTGCAGATATTTCAAAAGGTTAGATGCACTTTCACAAATATTTTCAATCCCCATGGGTAATTAAAGAAACAATTTTTTTGTGGAACAAGCCATGGATTTGTGAATCTTGTAGCGTTGGTGGTTTTGTAAGGTTAATGTATGAACTCAGTCGACTGTATGGTAACTACCACTTGCATTTTTAACATGTTGGGATCACAAGTTTTGGAAATTTATTAACTCTCTTAGTGATGAATATTGCATATACCTCTTCCTAAATTTCGGCTAGGAAAACATAGGCTGCAGAAGTCTAATACTCTAAAGGATACCATTTTATTTAGGAATTTTAATTTGTATAAATGAGCCCCCACACACACATCTCTATCTCTTTCACATCTATCTGTTTGATACATATTGCTGAACATAGTCCAACTATTGAATCATTTGCAATAATAGACCTTGTGTTTTATAAAGCTACCTAACGAATAGAAGATAAATGAGCACATTAAATACCTTAGCATTTTCTAGGTTAGTTCTCATTTGGTAAAATATTATTGTAATACTGTAATACTATTGATACTTTTGAGTAAAATTACTTAAGTAATTTCATACCAATGGAATTATACATTTAATTAGATTTTTCAATTTTATATAGATAAATAATTCATTCCAAGACTTCTTTCCAACACTCTAGAGAACTGTTTCACTAGGGATCAAAATTAATATATCCAAATAAGTTGTTGATGCTGAATATAAATTATACAGACGTTTCCTTCCTGAAGGACAGCCTCAATTTAGTTTCTTTAATGATAATAATTTCATTTGAGATAAATTTCTATTATCGAGTTTTGAGATCTCGACTGGTTTCAGAATACTGCTTTGGTAAGGAGCAGAGTCTTCATTAGTTTGGCAATATCATTATGCCCTTCTCTCCTGGCCATGGGCAGATTCGTGAGCTGAGCAAGTGACAAAACAGATATTTTCATTAAAATGTGTCGAAAATATAAGCAAGACTTAAATTCCCTTTTATAGTTGTATTGCTTGCCTTAATTGATGTTTAAGTTATGTTGTTGCTTACTTTTATAATTAAAAAATAATTTTTAATCTTTCTCAGGAGAGGAGGATTTACGTCAACTCCAGTTTTAATTGGTATTTAACTTTTTTAATAAATTAATTTATCTTGAATAAGCATAAAAAATGACTGACTAAACTCTTATGTTTGGCACAGTATCAGCAGAAAAGGAAATTTTAAAAACCCACTAAACTGATAATATATCAAATCAATAGAGTAATTAATAACTCATAGTAATCTCCTTCCATATTGCAAATGCTGGCAAAGCCAGAAACCTAAGCAGAAGGAAAGAGGAATCAGTGTTTCCTATCAAAAAGGTGTGATGACTTATTTCAAATAAAAAGCCAGAGGGTTTAAAGTATAGCTTAAAATAGGTGTCAATACGCATGATTACAACAAGGTACCCTGCAAAGAAAGGTTTCCTTAGGGCAGCCAAAACCAGCAGATGTCTTCCAGCTCATCACTTTCACCAACTGAGCATAACACAGATAAAGAGCTTGGTTGTGGAGTCCATATTTTAAACAAACAAAAAAGAAAATCACCTGAACCACTGGTTTGCCAAATTCTATTGGGTTCTAGATTCGTAACAGAGTTGCCTCCCCAAGCATTGACTGATGGATTGATTTTTCCCATCATAAAGCTTTCCATTTGCTTCCTTTCAAAGAAGTTGATAAGGAGGAAAAACAAACCTTTCAAAAGGCATTCTGCTTGATTCCTTCTTTATGAGAATGAACAACCTTCTTAAAAGGACTGTAGAGACAGGCTTTGGATTCTATCATGTACCCACTCTGTAGTTCAGATTGGTTAAAATTAATGATTTTACTATTTAAAAAAAATGAAGATTTCTTTATTATTAAAATCTATTCAATTAAAGGACACCACCACTACTTAGACTTTCATGGAGTCCCTAAAAATGAATATATTAGGGAGAGTAACTGTTGTATCTTCTTAAAATCTGCCTTGCAATTTCTCTTCATTCTAATTCATTGGAAAGGTCAAACATAAGGTTTAATAGAAAAGAGAATTATGGATACTTTAAAATAAACAAAAGTAAAGCTTACCTGTTACTCTTTATTCAAAGAAAGTAATTTTTAGGATAAGTAGGAATACTATGAATAATCAGCAAATTTTAGTGTCTACCTTATTCCAATAAGGCATTTTGTAAACATTTAGGTTAATATGCTTACCTGCTTTTTCAATGACAATAAATTTATTCATAAAAACACAAACCAAAAACATAATCCACATTATGTGCTGTGCACACTATTAGATATCATTGTAAGATAAAAGGAAGACATGTTAGTTGAAATAAGTTTCTAGGTCCAAGATGGAGCCGGTGCTGCCCCAGGTGCCAAGTCAGCAAACCAAAATTTAGATAACTTTTGTGTCCCTGTAAATGCTCTGCTTGATCAGAAATGTAGCATATCCAGGCAGCCAAGCCCCAAATGCCAAGCCGTCTCTGGGCTTCTCATAACAAACAAGTTGACTATGTGGCCCCAGCCAATCAGACATTTTTCTGCTTTTCTTTTCTTTGTTCTTTATTCTTTATCCTATAAAAGGTTTCTGCTTTCTGCCTTATTTTGCAGTTCTTCTAAAGGAGACTGTCCACTTTATGAAGTGTTAAATGAAGTTTGTTTGAATCACCTAAGTTGTTTTCTTTAATAATTTTTAACACATTTAATTTATTATTTGCTCCACTCCTAGTAGAGTATTTTTGTCAGTACGCCTACTTTTCTAGCCTCTATTCTACTCATTGAGTATTAAAAGGATTCCTCCTCTGATAAAAATTACTGTATTCATAAACAGTGGATGCCACATTCTGATTATAATGTACATTCAAATTAAACTATAATTTTTTCATTATTTATATTTTGTAAACCTTTTATATTGCTAGTGAGCTTGAATTCTCTGTTGTACAATTGTAAGTTAAAGGTGGAAATGTTCATCTCCATTTTTATGTTGAGCTGGAAGCAATATTTTACACTAGATAAATAAGTACAATCATGTTTTCCCGCTCAGATCTTTCTTAGACCTCTGGATTAGGAAAAAAATGAAGATACTTCAGAGGATCAGAAAAAAATAGGCAACAAGAGGAAAATTGAATCACAGAAATAGAGTAGCTATTCCATTTTGAACTTCACAGAGTAATAGGGTTTATATAAACATAAGCTAAACGGACCATTTTCTATCCCTCTGAGACTTTCTGGAAGCCAAACTCATAAGAATCATACTTCACTAGCAATGGCACAACATATCTTCTAGCAAGTACTTCATCAGTTTTCATAGAAAAAGGCAGTATTTTAAATGGCATCCTTAACAGAGTAAGCCAGACCATTTATTTCTGGAGGAAATAAATTTGGAGTGGTAAATGATGCAGGAACTTTTTTTATTAAGTCCTTCTATTAAGTCCTAAGTAGCGCTTCTACCAACTCTGTGACCAGAATTCCCAACTTAAAAATAAAAACATCTGTTAATTGTTCCTGGATGAAATTGTTATCCTTATGTGAGGATGTTTGTGATGCATTCAATTCCCAATGTGCCTTAATACTATAACTGGAAATAATTAGCAACATGTCTGGAAGATTTAGCAAAGAAACATGTTAATTTGGCCTGGAGATAGTTATTTTACCCTGAATATTTATTTCCGCAGATTTCGTACTGAGTTTGTCTATATCATTTTATGTCAACCGACTGCTTGTAAAATCGCAGTCTACATGAACAATGCTTTTATAAAATGTTGAGAGTTGTTTCCTTTATTATCAAATTTTATGCATCAACCTATACCAACATTTTTAACATGTCAGTATAAAGCAACACAGCTCGATTCAATAGTCACTTGGCATTTCATTCTTTTTAAAAAAAAATTATTGAGGAATAATTGACAAATATAATTGTATGTATTTAAAGCGTGCATGTGATGATTTGATAAATATATACACTGCAGAATGTTTACCAAGATCAAAATAATTAACACACTCATCACCTCACATAGTTAATATAGGTGACTCTTGTGTGTGTGCGGTGAGAATGCTTAAGATCTATTCTGAACAGCTTTCAAGTACACAGTACCGTATTTAACTATAGTCCCCACGCAGTACATTAGCTTCAGAATTTATACTTCTCGTAACTGAAAATTTGTACCCATTGACCTACATCACCCTGTTTCCCCCTCTCCCCACCCAGCCCCTGGCAACCTCCATTCTATTCTCTGTTCTTATGAAATCCATCTGTCTTTTTATTTGTTTTTTTAGATTCCATATGTAAGTGATATCATGCAGTATTTGTCTTTCTCTTTCTGGCTTATGTCATTTAATATACTGCTCTCCAGATACTAACTATACAATGAGACTTGCTTAATACACACCACACACACACACATATATCTACATATTAAGATTGTCTATTTACACACACATACATATGTATAAGATTTACTTATTTCGTGTATTTACTGTCATGTTGGTATGCAGATCCCGAGTGTTTAACATGCTTAGCAATCTCGAGTTTATCCGGAATAGTTAGGACATAGATATCTCTGATTAAATTACTTGAAAGTTAAAATGGACATGGTTCACGGATTACTAATATTCAAAGATTTAGAGCCTGCATCACAGGCAGCACATCCTACTTTCACTTCTTGACATGCTTTTCAGAGTCACAATTGCAAATAGAAGTCTTCATTATGCAGTGCGACAGCTGTACTGAACCCCAGATTAGTCTGAATTTGTGATACCCTAGATTTTTTAAGTCATTAACTTACTATTGGTCTTCATTATTACTTTAAAAGGATATATATTAAATAAAGACAATTGAATTTCCTGAATTCTGGATGAGCTCCCACCTATGTACCATATATGTATGACTAATATATTTGTGACGAGAGCTGTATTGTGAAATTTTAACATGCATTTCAAGTAATTCATAAGTTTTGTAGAGATTGAAATACATAATTATCTATACCTTTAGTAAAGCAAGTGTAAAGTATTCAAAAATACATCAAATTATTGAGAGAAATATATTCCATCTCAAACTCTCCATTAGATTATAAATTATCAGTACTAAAAATTATACATATTAAAGAATTTCAGATTATCTTTATATGCTAAACAGAAAAAAGCAGTTCCACTTTCACCATGTTTGCATGTTTTTAGTTTTCTATAAATATTAAAGTATAAAAATTGTCATTTTGATGATCACAATATTTTCATATAATTATCTAAGAAAAGCAGTAAATTGAGGCATATCCCATTAAAAAGAGAAAAAAGCAGTAAATACACATATGCTCAACTTAATGCAAAAATATAAAGTATACAGTATAAAGATAAGGCCTTTGAAATATTTAATTAGATATAGGCAGACTTTAACAAATAAATCATGAATATATAGGCAAAAACATAGATTACACAATTAAAAGTAGAGGTTTTATAGTCTAGAATGAAAGTAATTCTGCAAGCTGCTTTTCTGTATTAAAGAGTTAACCAACGAAGTTCTTTAAATAATGAATTTCTGTAAGACATCTTAATATAATTTTAATTGCAAATGACAATGTATTGATCTTTCGGGAACACAGATTGTTTGTTGAGGTATGCCTAAAACCTCACCCTATTCTCAAAGAATATTTTGACTCTCTTCAGCAACTGTGCTCTAATGCTAAATATTCTAAATAATTTAAGACAGAGCTCATAAAATTGCCCAAAATGTTTGTGGTATATTTTAGTTTCAAACCATAAAATGACTTAAAAGTGAACAAAACTGATTCTCTGACACTATACTATATCAGTTATCAAGAATGTCAGGTTTACTGATTTCCTTTTCTATGCATTTATGTCATCTAATGTGTTCATTCAGTCAACCTATACTTATAAAGCATGTAATATTTATAAAGCATTCTCCTCAGGAAAGCACCATGTGGATTCCAAAGACAAATGAGGCCTGAACAACTTTTTTTACAGGGCCCCAGTTGTTGTGTATCCCCAAATTCCTTTCATGACTTATCATATAGTCAAAATTAATCAATTTGATTCAGACCATTTAAAACTATGTTTTGTTCATTGATACAAAATAGAATCTCTTTTAAATCTATTTTTTTAAACTTGCCTCAACATGCTAATATATTTTCAATTAAATGTATTTCTTTTAACTCACCAAAGATATCTTGGACAAAATTTCTAATTCTACCTTTGTTTGCCTGAAATAATATGTATATAGTTAAATGTTCAGAAATGTTAAATCCAATCGGATATAGGATTATTATATTCAATTTTCCAATTCAACAAAAATCATCAAGATGAGAGAATGGAGTATAACCCAGAAATATCCCAAGTGAAAGTCTAAAAATTTGTCCAAAAGAGTATACCCACATAAGAGGATAGATTTTTGTAGCTATCTTTGTGTCCCTGCCAGATATCTCAAACTGTAGGATACGTCTGTTATCAGCATATGCAGTAAATTAAGAACAGAGGATAAACTCTTCAGGAATAAAATATTTCCTTAAGTTTAAGATATTTATGTTCATATTGCTAAAATCAATGACATGCCATTCTTTAATTTTAATTAATTGCAAATTTACTAGCATTTTCTAGTCATCTGAAGGGAGAAAAGTGGGTCCAGAATGCATGCATTCCATTTGGCCTGTTGCAGAATGACACATGGAACACATGCAAATATACATCCTTCCTGTGGGCTCATTGTATGCTTTTCTTACCAATGCTCTGGGGGAGCATTGAGGCTGGTCCTAAACTTCATTGTATTAACTCTAAATAACACTAGAAGCAGAGTGTTGCACAAGCTTTTTAAAAATGATGCATATTTGTTAGGTTATCTGTTTAGCTGAATCCAAATTGCCAAAATAGTGATAGAAGTCGACGTGTCTCAAAACAAAATCAACATGATGAAATTCTTGTTTTTTCACACACCCAAGAAATTACTCTACATGAATGCAGTGATTCAAGAATCTGGCTGACAGACAAGCAGCTTGATAAAATAAATGGTGCCAAAAACAAATCACAAACTGCATGGCACTATACCAGGAAACCATTCTCATTAAAACAAATAAATATTATAGTAAGTTTTTGCATATGGATCACAAGCATTCATTTGGTGAAGCATTAATGTTTATCTCTAAAGAAATGAAAAGCAAAAATAAAACATTACATATATAAAATTACATTTTTTGTACTGCATTAAAACCTACAGACTCCTTAAGGATTTCAATAAACCCAAAGAATGATTTCATTTAACATTCCAGAGTCATGTTTAGGATGAGAGAAAAGGAACTTGCGTGTTAAGGACCATATTGTATAACATCTTCAAGGACTTAATATAAATCAGTCCCTGAGCTTGAATTCACCAAATGGTCATGGAATGGATTCCAACATGGCACAATGTCAGGAAAGAAACAAAAAGCTTCAACAGCACTTAGAAGCATATTGCTCTCCAGGATTCCCTGAAAAAATGCAAATAATGTGTGTCTGGGTTTGGTTCTTCTTCTTGTGGCTAATGTAGATGCATATTACTAAAGGTCATGGTTAAAGTTAAATTCCGTTCAAAAGAAAGAAATAATATAAAGAACGTGAGTTTTAAAGTCAGAGAAATCTGAAATGAAATCTCAGTTCTGCCACTACTAGCTCTGTGATCTTAAACAATTTAATTAACCCTTGTGCATTTCAGCTTACTCATTTTTATAATTAGAATAATATATTGTTTACTCAATACAAATTTAAGAAATTACTGTGTTCATGCCAATACAGTTTATCCAGGGAATGCATCATGGACATGACAAAGACCCTGCCTTAGGGTGGTGTAGTCAACTAGACAATAAAGAAATAAAATAATTTCAGTTATATAAGCTGTGAAGTAAATACAAAGCTGAAAAGTGAATGGATGGCCAGCCCTAGTGGTCTAGTGGTTAAGTTCAACATCCAGATTCAGTTCCCCAGCACAGATCTATACCATTTGTCTGTCAGTGTCCATGCTGTGGCAATGACTCACATACAAATAGAAGAAGATTAGCAATGGATGTTAGCTCAGGCAAATCTTCCTCAGTAAAAAAAATAAATAAAAAAACTGAATGGGAATATTTTTAAAACAGTCAGAGAAGATCTCTTTGAGGAAATGGCTCTTGAGCAGAAACCTAAATGAAGAGAAGAGGCCATATTCTGTGCAGAAGAAACAACAAGCAAAAAAGCTAAGAGGCTATAAAAAGTTGACTTGCTTAAGAGACTAGCTTTGGTTTCAGTGAAGCAATTCAGGGGTGTGGTAAGCTGAATAATGATCCCCCACAGATGTCCAAGTTCTCATCACTGGAAACTGAGTGCTACCTTATATGACAAAAAGGGCTTTGCAGAGGTGATTGAGAACTTTGAGATGCGGGATTTGTCCTGGATTACCAGGGTGGAACATACAGGTAATCACTTGTGTTTTTATAAAATGGAGGCAAAAGGAGATTTGACGAAAGAAGAATGGTAGGAGATGTGAAGCAAGGGGTCGGAGTGATGCAACCAATGTGTCACCAGTTAAGGATGCCAGAAGTAAGAAAAGGCAAGGAAACAGACTTTCCCCCAGAGTCTCCAAGAGGAGCAAACCCTGTTGACACCTTGATCTTGGGGCAGTGAAACTGATTTTGAACCTCTGGTTTACAGAACCTGAAAACAACTTTGTGTTGTTTTAAGCCACTTAGTTTGTGATATTTCTTACAGCAACAATAGGAAACGAATTCAGAGGGAAATGGCAGAAAAAGGCAGGGCCTAGATCATATAAGGCACTGTAGAAGGATGATAGTGAAAGCAAGACGGCCAGAAGCTTCTACAAATACTCTAAGCACCAAACAGTGGTGAACTGGGCTTTGGGTATTGGTGGTGACTGAGGTAGAGAAAAGGCTCAGGTATGGGCTATACTTTGAAGGGGATTTTGACAGGATTTGCTGATGATTAGGATGTATGGAGCACAGAAGAAAGGCCTCCGAAAATCCGGAGCAAGTGGGTGATTTCTATCCAGTTTCTTTACAGATAAAATGGCAAACATATCTGCTAAGAAATTAAATTCAAGCCGACATCTGAACTAACATCTGAGGAAAATACTGGCAGACAGAATAAAAGAAAAAACATAGAATGCTAAGTTTAAAACATGAAAGTACTAATGACTAATTTATAGGGTTGATGTAAGGATAAATGAAAACATGAGTGAAAATCAGGAAGTTTGTAGAATAAAGAGGTAAATCAAGGCACAGTTTAGGACTTCAAAGTTCTATGTGGTGGCTAATTTTATCCTAAAGGTAAAATAACTTCTGAATTCCACTGATGTAAGCATTTCATGAGAGAAATATAAATACAGCACAACAAAGATCAAACTCAAAAAATATCAACATTACTGAAAAGAAAACCAAATACAAAGTTTACCCCCAATTATTAAAAGTACACACTTTCCAACCAATACCTATATCTCTCTTAATTGTGTTATTTAATTGACATTTTAAGGTAAAAGCACGGGCATCATTAAACAATACAATATATCATCAATCATCTGAGAAAATCACTGTATTGTAAAAGTCTATCAGATAGTACACAATGTTTTAGAACGGTAAGTAAAAGCTAAAATAATTTAAATGTCCATAAATCACTGACTTGTCTTAGTAAATAATAATACAGTACATTAAGAAAAAGTGACAAAGACTACAGGGAGTCAGGGAGAAGATACAGAATAACAAAAACATTTTTAAAAGAAATTTGAATAACTTATTAAAAGTATCCAGAGTGATTGCTCCTTAAATTTCATGGTAAGCCATACATCCAAATAATAATCATAACATGGAGAGAACAAAACATCTTCCTTTCTCATCCATGTAAGTCAAGTTAAAAAGTATACCTCCTGCCACACCCATATTTGATAACGATGCTCGTCTTTGTTAGATGTTATAAACAGCCATATAAAGGAATTAATAATGACTTTATTAAAAATGAAAGACAAAAAGCGAGACTCAAAAAGTTACATAATATAAGATTCCATTTACATGACATTCTGGAAAGGCAAGATATGGGGACAGAGAACAGGTAAGAGGTTGTCATGAGCTAGGATTGGGAGAAGGGTTGACAATAAAGGGGCAGGAGGAAATTATTGGGGATGATGGAAATTTTTCATATCTTTATCATGGTGGTAGTTACAAAACTGGATCCATTTGTCAAATACACAGCAATTGTACACTGAAAAGGGTGAATTCTACTGTATGAAATTCTACCTCAGATTACCAGACTTCAAAAAAAAGTGAAAGAAAAAGATATCCCTTTTGGAATGTTGAAAAACTGTAGATTTTGTTCTAGAATTCTGGGTTCTATAATTTATTATAAAAATCATAATTTTGCAGCCCATTTTTAACTTATCTAATCTGTATTCAGAAATCTAAAGTTTATATTAAAAAAAACTCATTTACATTCAATCCTAAGGCTAAAACATATACAAATTATATAAAAGAAAGGGAAATTGTTCCAACTTTTTATTATCTTTGGTTTTGAGTTTGTTGAGAAGAAAACAAAGCAAAACAATAACAAATTGGCCTAGCCAAGTTATAAATATTACAAAAACATCAATAAAACCTTAATGTAAATAAAGCCAGAGCAAATCTTTGGAAATAGAAAAATATACAACGTGAACTCTGCTTCTCAGTGACTAGCAGAATAAATTCAATATTTAATTTTAAAAATCAAGATAAGACTACAGATATGAAAGGAAATGAATACTGGCTGGCTCAACAGGTGGTTCACAGCTTCCTGATTGCTCAAAGTATACACTGGCTTTGTAAAAGGCTAGAGGTTACTTCCTCTGAGGCAGTTTGTCCTGTTTGTCAGTAGTCGTTAATAAACCATTATTGACTTCTCCAAAACAGAAAAAGTTACACTAAATAAATTTCTATAAATGAACATCATCTCAGGGTTCTTAAACTTAAGTAATAAATATGTGCTCATTAAATATAATGTGAACTTAAGACAAAATATTAATATATGTACATTCCTAAGAGTATATCATATATATAATTGAAGGTACTGTTTAGAATTATATTATGAAAAAATATCAAGAGATTAAGTAATGAGTTATGAACCAGTGGGTGTTTAAATGAAGGCCCTATATGCTAGTTGTAGGTGTCAATACAGTAACATTATTATATCACTTCTATGAAATTCAAAATGTGTGAATTTTGGATATTTTAATCTACCCATGGCCAATAAATGCGTAAACCAACTCAGGATATCTTTAAAACGATTTGATTATTTTTCACAATTACATAAATACTTTTAAAAAACATTTTTTCTATGAAGAGGAGAATGAATTCAAAGAGATTAGTATGTATACATACATATATATACACACACACATTACAGCTAGATAATATTTTTTTATTAAATTTCAACTTTTGAAATTGTACCTTTCACAAACTCTATGCCTGAGGTACAAGTACCAAAGTAAAAACATTAATAGAAAACATATAAAATGGAAACAGCTACAGCTATTACAAAAGTAAGGTCCCTTAGGGTAGGTCAATCCACAAAGATGTGGGTTTATACTATGGCTTGTTGCAAACAGACTCTACTAGACTACAGAGGACTATGAGCTATAGAGAATCAGGCCCTCTATGGATGCATGCACTCTGCAAATGAGGGCATCAATTCTTGAGCAGTGGTGTCTCTGTCATACAGATCTTCAGTGCATACTAGCCAGGCTGTTGACCCAAAATCTGTATTATTATTTGTATTGACTGTGGTGCAGCCTTTTGCAATTTTTAAAGACACCTATGACCTCTTTTTCATTTCAAGCTAAAAGGCTTTTTGTAAATTGACAGTATAAAGCATGAGGCGTGGCTTCTGGATACCAATCTTTCCTATAAATGAAGCTACACTAAGCAGGCATTGTTTTCCTTCTCTTTTGTATTCTGAGTTGTTACAAGGGAATTCCAAAATGATAGCAGCTGTGACAAGCATACCAATTCTTGTGCACCAGTTGTGTTTGTTAACAGGCATGAGGAAATGATCTCTGAGACAGGGAGGTAGAACCGATATGGAGACAGACATAAAACCTAGATGTCACACTGGCATCATATCAAAGCCGAGAACATTGAAACTGCAGAACAGCCTAATCTGCAGTTAACCTCTATTTGATTTTCACAAATAGGATTTCCTCTGAAGCACCAAATTAAATTTGAGACTGAGAAATGGGCCTGTATATTAAGATGTGTCCAAATTAATTGTTGTCATGATGAGTGGCTGGCATTTAGCTGCAGATTTGTGTGAGTCACTCTATTACTATGCTGGGGTTACAATTCGTGGGGGAAAATTAAGCACAGATTTCACCTAGTATAAGAATATGACTCTCAGCATCTGGGACAACATCACTAACAGAGTCAGATGCCTGGCAATTGACTAGTGTAATGAAAACTTCAGTGGAAAAAACAAAAGCTCAAAAAAGTCCACATAATTACTTGCATGTCTCCTTTTTTAAGGTATAATATTATGGGAAAATATTTCAATTATTTTTTTAATTCAAAATTTCTTTTCTTTTCACACAGTAGCTTAAATGTGTTATTGGATTCCAAACAGAACGCAGGAGGCCACTACAATTTTCACAGAGTTAAAGGATGACGGTAACTGATCGACTACCTCAAAAGGAAAATTCTCTTTACATCATAACAGTACACAAAGGGTACAGGAGCACAGCTGGCTGAGAAGAACAGAATCCAATCCAGGATACAAAAACATTTGCTTTAAATATTATAAATAAAAATTCTATTGTCTGACTATATTTAACAGAATTAGAGGTTATAATAAATTTACGGCATATGAAACCTTATACAGAGTTGAGTTGAGTGTAAAGGTGATTAATAATGAAAACAGAATTAGAATATCTTTGGATTCAATGAAGTTTCTAAAACATCTTGCAAAAATTTCAACACTTTACTACACTACCATATTTTTTTCCCTAAGCTTTATCTTTAATGATGATAAATTATAATTACTAACATTTTTCGCAGATATTCATTTAAAACCAAATCTATAGAAAATCCAGATATTTTATAGAAATATCTTTCACATATACTGATATGTGTGTTTATTGAATAGGCACCATAAAAATGAATGAGTATATGGAGATATGAGTAATGGTTATCCATTTCTCAATCTCTCTCTATTTTTCTATATATAGGATGAGCTTGCTTGGTTAAATTTAGGTTATAATGCCTAAATGCCTTTCCCACATGTTCATTCAAATAAAATTAAAAATGTATATATCTTTCCATGATTGGAGTCTTATAAAATAGCTATTAATATCAATTCAGAGACACTCAATCATTAGGTCAAATCAGATGATTACCAAATGTTCCTCTGGTCCTGGCCCCTCTCCGAAGGTGTTAAGCCACGGGATGCTCTATCAGTGCTACACTAATCATGCACAGCACTGAGATTACTTCTAAGGCCACTGGTGTCCTTCCTATGCTCCCTGTACTTGTTGGTGGAACCAACATGCCCCAAGTCACTGGCTCAGAATCTTAATGCTCTGCCCCGTCACACCACAAAAGAATCAGTTATCAAGTCTTTTTGTATCTCAAAGTGTTCCTTTCTTTTCATTCTCATTGCCCCCTGTTTTAAATCAAATACTTTACCATGTAGTCTCCCAGCCAGTCAATCTTTCCCCTTCCCCACTATCCTGCCCATGACCCCCAGGTAAATGTACCCAAAAGAGAGCTGTGATGCTCTCTCCTCATGCTCTACCATCTTTACTGATTCCTCACAGTAACATTTAGAGAGTATGCACCCCTAATTTCCTTCCTCCTTCTTTCTAACAAAAGGGAACTGAAACTCTTCCCTGGAGCCCAGGTCTTGCTTTCTTCATCCTAATCCCTTTTTCTTTTCTCCTTCCTTTACTCATATTTCTGTAGGTGTAAATTCAGCTTGTTGGCATTGTCTGAAGTGCCAACTCCTCCATAACATCTTGGCTGATCTTCTCTCCACCCCAAGGCAGAGGGGATCACAATCTTATTTTCTTTACACGCTCTGTTCCTCCTTGGGGCCAGCATCAAATTACATTTTTTCTGAACCTCCTGTGCACCTGTCCTTTCTATTTAGGGAGCATAACAACAATGGGAGTGGGCACTGTTTCTTATCTCTGTATTTCTCAAAATACTTGGAAGATTACTTTAACTAGGATTCTTGATTGATCATTTTTAACAGGTAAATGATTGAATAAATGGTGATTATTACATTTCTCCATATTTCTACTTACAGTTTTGACTTTGTTAGCAAATTCATATAGAAAAGGGGTCACAACTGTGTGAGTGAAGTGACATCAAATAATGTTTGCAGAATAGGCCTTTATGAGCATATGACCATTGGCTTTCAAATTAAAACTGCAGACAGAGAGGGGAAATCATTTTCAAAATTTGAAATTTGAACAAATTCTTTTTTGGTTTGTGTAGGAAAATAGTGATAGAAATGACTTGTTTCACTTTGTGCTGTTTAAATAGCTGACATTAACTGACAAATACTTAAGATCAATGAAACAGATATCAAATATCTGTTTCTAGGAAGAAAAGAATACCTTTGGTAGAGTGAAAAAAGTCAACTCTTACAAATTCATTCCTTTGCAATAATATGGCATTCTTTATATACACATAGTCTTATACTCTGGAGTCCTCTCAATATATGTTTGCTATTTGTTGTCCTAAATATAATTTTTGTATGCCTAATGATCTTTCTAAATGTTTACGCACCTTTAGATGCATGCATATTATAAAACCACACCCCAAATTACCCTTTACAGATATTTCTAAATTTTGTAAAAGCCCAGAAGAACCCTAGAATCCTCTCAAACTCTGTAGGTGTTTGTTTTACAAGAAGTACAAAAAGTCATTATATTGTGCTGTTCATATATGTAGTTACTATACATTAACTAGTTGCTGTAAGCTGCCAAACTCATTGCTCATTGGAGAATCTAAGAGTTAACCTTCCAGGTGGTCTTTCAGCTAGAATGCTTTTTGGAAAGAAATGTAACAAAGAGTTAGTCAAAATGCATAAGCCTTGTTTAAATGCCTCTAATATTTAAATATACCTGTAAGCAAAGCTTCCTACTGTTCCATTTAACGCCTCAGCAAAAGGCTAATGAACTGCAGAGTACTTTGAGCTTCTCTTCTTAATCTGGACACTCTGTTTAATAGAATGACCTCTTTGAAGTTTTAGGAGCAACCTTCTTTAAGTTGAGGTCAGAAAATATCTGTTTAGCTACCTGACTTTAAACTTTAAAACAATAACTTCAATAATTGGGGGCAGAACAGCAGCTCCACAATTATTACAGAAGTGTTTTGACATGTGTAGTGTTAATTGGGCTTTGGTTCTGTCTAGAAACTCAAGTCCAAGGGCTAAGCATGGGATGTCCTGGGGACTGACTACCAAAGTGACACAGTCACTAAAGACAATCGCCAGCTAGGCCTGGTTCCAATGGGAAGCAATTTCCTCTGGCAGCTTTTGAAGTTTGTTTTTATAGGAAATTGCCTCTTGGAGCATATAAAGCTAATTCATGGCCGTTCCCAGAGCTTCTGCACACCCGGATGGAGCTCCCTTGTGGACCAGGCCGTCTTGTTGACATAATCGGGCTAGGCTCTTGGCAAGGCTCCAGCTGTTTGTGTGGAGCCAGTCAGATTAGGTTGAAAGCCTCTAAATCTTCCAGAGTGTCCCCAGGAAGGGAATATAAAATGGTGACGGTGATGTGGCAAGACCCAGGGAACATAGCAAAGTCGTGACATTTGTATTTGGGTCTGTCATTGTGATTCAATAACACATAATTTGCTAGTGGATTCAGCAGAGGTCATGACAAAAAAGTGCTGGATGGTCTGCAGCTCTATTTTTCTCACTGAATCTGTGCTAGATGCTGGGTTCACTTTTATTTGGGGGCTTGTTATGGAGCCACAAATTTGTGCTCCTAATCACCCAGCCTTCACAACAAATATATTTTGCACGTGAATGCCTATAAACACTTGAATAATGAATTTAAAATCAATGGACTTTTTCTTTTGCACAAAATGTCAGAAGACTATCATATATTATAAATTGGAAAGGGAGGGCTGCTCTTAATTTGATTATTTTCCCTGCATAATTCATATAACACATACTTATTACAGAAGATTTTTAAGGACAAAAAAAGTTATTTACTCACATTATAAAAAGCAAGGTGAAAAAAAAGCTTGAATATGACCCTAGACATCGAATTTGAGATAAAAGTTGAAAATCAAAAGCAATATCAATTTGAACTATAAAAGAACCAGCATTTCTTTTTCCAGGTGTGAGAAATACTGAAGTTTGAGCATAAAAGTAATGTTAAGTGATTTGAAACAACCAGAAACAAAGAAAACAGCAGCTGTGTACAGAACAGATAGGAATAAAAGTAAGAGTACATTTAGTCACATGGGGAAACAGAGTTGAAAGAAGCTGCGTGTTTGTTTGAATTTGATATTGTCCGCTGTAGTAAACACTGAAGTTTAAAATGAAAAGCTATTTCTCTTATACCCTTAGCCCCTTTTTCTTGGCTCTACATTACTCGGGAATAAAAGAGAACAGAAATCTAATGTGAGATCCTTTTCCCAACTGCTTAGTTAAATTTGAGGTCTAGAGTATCAATAATTTTTATGTTGTGCAAATTTTGCAAATTGTCCTTCTTTCTTTTATCACATTCCTTTCATACTTAAATATCACTTTTATATGACTTTTTTAAAATGTTATATACTATTCCTTTTGTTTGGAAGGTCATCGTGGTACCTAGTCCTGTCTGTCTATCGAAGTTCTTAGTAATTCCATTCATAGTTTCCTTTCTTTATTATGTCTTCACCTAAATCCCACAGATACAGGCGGAGAAGTTAGCTCTATTCTCTGTGCCCCTACATCAGCATTTATTTCACTAAACGGTAATTTTTGCTTATATATCTGTCTTATCCAAGAAAAGCTGAGCTGTTGGAGGTTGAGAACATCATTATCTCCCCCTACTTGTGATTTATTGGTGTCTAAAACAGTTTCCGGTCCTTCGTGGACTTTGAGTAAATGTTTCTGAACGAAGCTATCAGTGGCTTGTCTTGTTTCTGATTTTGCTTTCCTATGACTGGGAGATAAAAGCAAGATTCTGGGTCAGATTGTCTTGGCTTGAATTCCAGATCCCTGATGGACCAGGTGTATAAGCTTGGACAAGTCACTTTTCTACGCCTTGTTGCTTCACCTATAATATAGTCTACTCACGTAGTTGGCCTAAGGGGTAAGTGTGCTAAAGAACAAGACCTACTTAAAAAAGAGTTCAGCACATACTAAGTACCCAAGTAAGTCTAACAATCAACATTGTCGTCATCATTGTACAGGGCCACCTGTACAGAAACTGTGTGAGGATTCCTTGGTTTATGTACTCATGGATGGAATTGCCAGGTCACAAGATAGACCAAAATTATGAAGGTCAACTGACTCAGCTAACACTTTTGAGATACTGTTTTTTTTGTTTTTTAGTTGTCAGGCTTAATTCCAAAATCTCTCAAAACCAAGTACTCTTTTGAGTTTTCCTTTGTTTTACCTTTAACAAATACTCATCCAGCACTTTCAATATGCTAGATCCTTTCCCAAATGCTTGATAAGTATTAACTCACTTAATTCTCATGAACTAACATATGGTTAGTGGCTTCATTTTACAGAGGAGGAAAGTGATGGACAGAGAAGTTAACTGACCTGCACAAAATGAGGCAAAAATAAGTGCCTCCAAAGATCACGCTCAGAACCACCACCTTCTTCTGCCCATCATGGAGCTGGGCTCCCTTAGACATTCTCTTGTTGAAAGCAAGTTCTGCCTTCCTTTCCTTTGTTTTTCTTCCTGATTCCTGTTTTGCTTCTTTTTTCCAAATCAAGTAGTAGGGAAGGGAAGGAGAAGAACAAAACTATGTAGTGGGTGGAAATTTTCTTTCTGTTCCTTGCTTCAAATTTTGCCCTGCTCAAAAACCTTCTAAAAACATGTACAAAGTATTGCGTGTTTCCATTCTCTATGTTTAAGTGACTTGCTCTATAAATAACAATCTTCTAAGCCATCTTTGTGTAGCTATGAGGTTTGGTAATATTTTCATCAAATAAGCTTCAAGAAGATAAAGGCAATCCCCAGGCAATAGATATAGTTACACTGCAAGACTGCCAAATACATACCCACAGGAATTAACACTCAGAGCTGCTTCCTCTCCCATTTTAATCAGAGTGCCAGAAAATGCAATAGTGATAGGAAGATGGTGTGAATGAAATTGAATACTAAATTTTCACTGAAACATAAAGGAAAAATTAAGCATCAAAAATTAAAATTAAAGCATAAAAAATTTAAAATGAAATTAATCCACTATGCCAAATTTCCCAGTTTTGTTCTCATTACACCATTACTTCCAGGGTTCTAAATATATATTCATGTTACAGAACATATATTTCATTTCACATTATCTTTTTCTCATCTTTCACTTTTCTGTAAATCTCGACAACTCTCTAGAGTCTAACCAGAAAGTCATTTCCATTTTTTCCTTCAAAGGTCTTCTTTAAGTACGATTCAGCCATCTGAGATATGTAGGATAGTAAAATCAACTCAGCAGTACCATACACTTTAAACTTTATATTTATAAAGGTATTTAAATTAACCTTCAAAAATATTCACATTTTTAAAAATGCACATTGCTGATGTGTTGATGATTTGGGAAAATAAATTCTGAATATATCATAAATAAAATGAATTCTTTGTGCATATTCATATACAGTTTAAAAATAATGTAAAATCCAGCCAGGCTTTCAATAACGAGAACTTGCTCTGATATTAATAGCCTTAATGTATTTGATATATTTTCCAACCTTTTGTTCTGCTTCATTAAAATTGAACCAATATTAACACAATTTTTCATGCTATCATGAAAAACTGTGGTACATAAAAACCCATGTGAATGTTTGTATTTTAATATTACAATTGAAATAAACGTATGGGTTTATAGCCATGTATTATTACAAACATAGCTAAATATCAGTGCCATGTTTCTATTCTTTTTTTCACTTAAAAGGAAAACATGATGTACTAGAATTATTTAGAGCAACTCATTTTGCCATTCTGTTTATAATGTATGATGCACTAATCTCTAGTAACAGACTTTTATTCAAAAGGGAGAAATGATCACTTTAAAAATAATGCCACTTATTTGAACCAAAGTAAAGTCCTCTGCGAATAAATTTTGAACTGGTACGAGAAAACTAACTTCCTTTAATAATTATCCAATCTGTGCTTTTGTAAATTGCAAAATATAACAATGAGATTTTTAATCATTTTCATAATACATTTTGTATTAACATAATTTTTTTCTAAGGAAGGATGGTATTAAAAAGGTTTAAAATAATATTATATTATTTTCTCCATATATTTATGTTCACAAATAACCTCTTATAGAAGGTTTTGAAACACATTTAAAATATTATGTAACTAGTTAACAGGCACGCATCACTTTTTAATGTTTATGTCTAATCTGACTTCTCTCCAGATTCCTGCTTCTACATAATTACTTTGCACTGAATCTAGATATATCAATAGAATTTTCAAGACGTTACGTGCCTAATTTCTTTACTTTATCTCCAAAATTTGTTTTTTCTCCGACATTTCTTCCTTTTTTACCAATATCAAAACAGTTTCCAGTCATTCAGACTACAAATACCTGGGCCATTTTCCACGTTTTCTTTCCTTCGCGCTTCACAGAATGTCATGCCAATTACACCTCTGAAATGTCTTCCTATGTATTGGGAACTCCCAGATTCTCTCTTCAATTCTGGTATCTTATGTGGATATTTTAACAGCGCTTTAACTCATCTCCTTGCCTCTACTTCTCTATCCTCAAATTCATTGGCTATAATATCATCAATCATTTTCAAAAACACTTCTCTGATAGTATCAGTCGTCCAGTCTTCTGCTCCAGTTAGCTAATTAGCCTTTCAGGTCTCTACCACAGCTCAGAGCTCTGAATGGGATTCTAAGACCTTTGATTAGTACCCTAGCATACCCCTAAACACTTGTCAATTATTTTTCCCTCCCATCCCAGTCCTCAACATCCCCCAGATTGGCTGAAGTTCTGTTAAAAATTGAAAAGAATACCAGGAATATGAAATTGATATTCATTATATTTCCTGACTCACCACTACCCACTTTACTTCAATATTTTTCCTTCTGAATCTGACTTCACTAGTACTTACCCAAAGAGTCTTAGTGCAATGACATTGCAATTGGGCATCTCATTCTACCTGTAAAGGGCGTTGCTGTCCTAAGATGGTGTCAATTCCCCTAGACCTGTCCTGCTCAGTCCAAGTCCTATCTCTTTGCACGCTAGTCAAGCCACTGAGGGCCCAATATATCCACACAAAAGCCTATCAAACAATCTACAAAGCATCCAGCAGCATCTTTTGAAAATATAATATACTCTATAATATGGAATCAATTACTCAAAGGTCCTTTATATTATACTGAAAAGATAATATTTCTTTTGAAGCAAAGGCTCTGACTCTTGAGTTACAGATATAATTATAATTAGAATTAATTGATTTGAAGGTTCATTTTGCATTTGCAAGTAGTATTTCTTTTTTAATTTAAGAAATACAGTTAACTAACTCAAACATCTCTTGATTCTTTCCTGGGCATAGACATGTTCATGTAAGGTTAATTATTTTATTTAAAAATGGTGACCAGATTTGACAAAAGTGTACGGCGAACCCTATTAAATTTATTAAGTAATCTACATTATTCTGTGAAGCCCTTATTATAGATGCAGAATCATGTAATGAGGCTAAAGAAGAATCACCATGTAACCAATGAATATTATGATTTTATATTGACTTGTGCAGCAACAAAGCACTTGTAAAAAGGAGAAAACCACAAAATGTTGAGAGTGGAACTGGGATATAGGAGTGGATCTGATTTCACTCTAGTAGGGCAGTTTTTCCATATGCCACTTTCAGTGTTTCTGTTGTACATCTGTTGCATGACAAACATAAAATGGTTGGGTTCACTATCAATTACAGGCTGGAACAAGTAAGATTTCAATTACAGCAGGAGAGCAAAACAGCTGGGAAATCCCCAAGGGGAGGTAGAAGAACCAAGGGGTGAGGCAGGCATCACAATGGTACATTGCACACTACTAATTAGAGAGAAATGAAGTCAAGTTAAAAGGAAATATACCCCTAGATGCTGTTTCATAGAGACCACTTGGGTACTGAAAACAGTACCTCAGTGGCTTGTCTCAGTCTGAATTCTCATGTAATTATTGCCTCATGAGCAGCTTAAATGAAAACTCTAACATAAAAATATCTTATTTTTTACAATAACATTTTTAAAAATTCAGCGTGATTAAATCTAGGCATTTAGATCATATCCAAATATTTTTAAAAGACGGGATATCATTAAAAGGTAGCAAACTAAAAAAATGAAGAAAATTATGATAATGAGTTTTGCAATAGTCTGCAGCTCCCTACATAAGGGATGCATAAATACAGGCACATATAAAAGTCTTTTTGACAAACATCTTAGTCTTAGAGAAAAAGAAAAGGGATCCCTCTACTATGTACACTGCATGACAATTATGTGACTTTTTTCCCCATAAGCCTGCTTTTCTCATGTTTAATTAAATGAACTATAAGCAATGAAAACTAAAGCAGCATAATATGCTATTGAAAATAAATTAGTGTTTTTTTCTAACATAGTTAGAATAGAGCAATAATAATTAAGTATTAGCCACAGGTTGTAAAATGTTAGAGAACAGCACACTTCCTCTGTAGTTCTCATAATCAACAATTAAATATATTTCATAACAATAATGAAAATGACAATAATTTTAGAAACATGTCATATTTGATTTACTTGATCTATAACCTCCCATCCACATTTTTTGCGAATTCACATATCTGGATTTAAGAAAATAATAAGAACTATTATTATTATTATTTTAATAAATATTAGTGGAGACATTACAAGATTTACCCTGTAGCTCACACATACCTGCTATCAAAGTTGGAGGGGTGAACATAGACCTGAAATTTTATCTGGAGTACCCCAAAATATATCTCTTTATTGCTTTATCATTCTCACTAGAAATTCATGTGGGAAGATATAAAATCATGGCATTCTTTCAGGTCAAACATGATTGGGGCTCAATTAGGAGAGTGTGGAGAAAACAATGACATCTTAAAGGTAGGAATTATGAATATTAGAGAAAAATGAAGCTGAGGGTGAGGGGAAGGAGAAGCTAGAGTAACTCTGAGCTTCCTAGCTTGGAAAACTAGGAGTGGAGAAGGTTGGAGGAAAATTAGATGGCAGTATTACCAGGGACTCCTCTAGGCCCACAATGCGATAATTCACTAACATCAAATATAACTTCATTTAACTCATAGTTGGAAATTACGTTTCATCTTAATTTTTTCTACATGGAAAGATATATTGGATCTTTTGGAAACCAATAAATCCTCATATAGTTACCATTATGTCTGAGGGCAGTGCCTGCTATAAAATAATTTACCAGTGACCTGGGTCTTATTTTAAACATTATCCTGGAAAAAGAAAATGTCTTTCCCTCACCTCTTTTCCCAGTGTATGCATAGTAAACTAATTCTAATGCGATTCAAATCTCAGTTATTTAAGGCCACTTACAGTGAACAGGGAAGGACAATTCATGGCCCCTCTCCCCTCCTCATTCTTTTCTTCAGTAACTTTTTGAGGCTTTGGATGACACTTCCAAAAGGAACCATATAGGGGCTGGCCCAGTGGCTTGGCGGTTAAGGTCACACGCTCTACTTTGGCAGCCGGGGGTTTGCAGGTTCAAATCAGGGGCACGGACCTACACATCGCTCATCAAACCATGCTATGATGGCATCCCACATACAAAATAGGGGAAAATTGGCACTGATGTTAGCTCAGTGACAATCTGCCTCAAGGAAAAAGAGGAAAATTGGCAACAGATGTTAGCTCAGGGCCAGTCTTTCTCACCAAAACAAACAAAAAACCAAAAGGAACAGTGTGGGTCCCATGGAGGCTTTGACCTGCTGTATCCCCCAAGACTGTGTGTTAGTTCCCTCATATTAAAGAAATAAGGAAGCATCATCTCTTTCCTACACTGAAGATGGCATATAACTACTTCCAATTTGAGCATAAAACAAAATAAGATCAATTTTGTATATACATGTGTTTTGGCAAATATATTACCCATTTATTAATTCTAATATTTGTGGAATAAGAATAAAATATTATCTCCCAAAGTTTGGGTAATGAGAATGAAATTTTATAAAACTATTGTAAGCATTTAATAAGAAAAGGAAAGATACACATCTGATGATGCTAAAACAGACAATTTTCTTTTCAGATCTGGTAGTGTAGAATGTCTTCCTAACTCAGATCACAGGGAGGAATCAGTCAGTGCCTCAGAATTAAATTCAGTAACATGCCCGGCCTCTATGGAAACCGTAAAAGATGGACTCTGTTTGACAGGCAACAGCAAAATTGCAGCTGCTGAGATCGTGTGTGCAGCCAAGTGCCACTTCACTCTTGATCTATGTTAACTTGACTGAAGGAAGGAAATCAATTATCATCGGCAGTGAACTTCGGGTAGACCCAGGTTTCAGATGCTACTACATGCAGGTGTGTGCCCTCAGCAAAGATAATTCTGACTAAGCCTCTATTAAGTAGGAGTACGACTGCATTCACTGTTTTGAGATTCTAAGTGGTTGTATTTTAAATGTAGACAGAGACAGATGGAGAAATGCAAATATTATAAACCACGTAACATCACCAACAAAAGTATCTGCCTGGTTTGGTTGAACTTTTTCTAGAAGACCAGGTCTATTAGAGGAGCATAGACACACACACACACACACACACACACAACATTCTCTGGTGAACATAACAGACATTAGACATATTAAACTCTCAGGGACCACTTCTATTGGATATTGGTCATTGCCTTCAGCCTGGAATCCACTTCCATTTCTTTCAGTAATGGTGTCCTAGATTTGCTGTGGACAGACTTTTTCCTCACTTTCAATCCCTAAGTCTGAGGGTAGCTGCAATGGTCACTCAAAACAGGACCTCTGTCTTCTCAGACATAGATATTTGTTCAGGGTTGGGAGCATGATCCAGTTTCCCAAGGGGAGACAGGGTGACAGCCAGGTCTAATGTGAGAACTCCTGGAGAAGACTATGTGCTCAAACCACATGAGTTGGCCCTGCTGCTGGGGTCACAAAGAGGAAGGAGTCTGTCAGTGGGACAGCCCAGAGGAAAGGGACTATGAGATGGTAGCTGATGCCACTGCTTGGATTTTAAATTAAGCTACAACTGAAATACAAGTTAATAAATGCCCTTATAGATGCACTCTTGTGAAGATAGCTTGTATATATAGTACATGACACAAAACAATGATTTGGTCAACAATATACGACATATCTGACTGTGGTCCCATAAGACTTGTACCATATAGCCTATACATAGGTGTATAGCAGTCTATACCACCCAGGTTATGTAAATACTGTAGGAGAGAAAGAAATTTTCCTCTACCCTTCTAGGGTTTTCTGGCTGGTCTAAGAATTAAATTGACATCAGACAGATTAACAGGAGAAAAACAAACAAAATTTAATAACCTGTATATGTGGGAGAAACCCACAAAAACCAAGTAACTCACCAAAATGGCCAAAGCCCTCACCTTAACATCATCCTCAGCCAGAGACAAAAGAAGATGTTGGGGATGGGGAGAGTCAGGGACTTCAAAGGGAAGGAAGGCAATTGACAGGTAGGTGAAAAGGAGCAAATGTTTGGAAAATAAGTGTCTATTTGGCCACACAGACGCAAAAGAACACAGAGGAGATCCCAAAAAACAGGCATTTGTAGGTTCCTCTCTATCTACTACCTAGTTCACGTTATGCTAAAATGATAGCTCCCTTCCTGAGACAGGTTTTTTCATCTGAAGTCTTTTAGGCAGTTAAGGAAGGGGTAACGATAAAAACTTTCTGAGTCTTTTTTCCTTAAAAATAATCAGCCTAAAATAATCTTCATGGTAAAGAGACACATGTTTGGGTGAGAAATATTATTCCCTTTCAGTACACTCTATGATGTTCGCGCAATGACGAAATCACTTAAGAACACATTTCTCAGAACATGTCTCTGTCCTTAAATGATGCATAATTGTACATATTTTCAAGAGCATATATCTGAGAGACAGTTGACAAAGAGAATAATGGAGGGGGATGAAAATCTGTGATTGCCTTATGATAGACTTCAGTTCAGTTAATTTAGAAAAAACTCACACCTATTACATATTACTATTTAATTTTATATTTAACTATGTTTTCCAAATTCCTCACATCCAACATTATATACAAGCTTGTATACAAATAAGTTTCTAGTTTGAATCGGCAAACAGCTTTAAAGAAATAAGACTGAGGAGAATATTCCAAACATTCTAAATGGAATAAAAGACCCTAAAAAATCACATGACCTAAGTACCATGTTAATCAAGAGTATCCATTTTGTAGGAATTCCTTGTGGAATGGAGAATATCTAAAAATTGTAATTCATGCCAATGACTGTTGCTGTTATTGGGGAGTAGATACTTTGTCCTGCCACATATATCCATGCAGTAGAAAAATAAACTCAGTCTAAAAGAAAAAAGAAGAAAAAGAGAAACCACAAAGCCTTTCTTGTATTTTTACAAGTTCTTAGGTAGTTTGTTCAAAGTTTTTTATTCTAGGACACATAAAACAAAAAGTTAAGAGAAAGTCCAAAAGCCACAGACATCCTTTTACTGTGGATTGTGGAAGAATTTCCCCAAAAGGAAAATTTTAAGTTCTGCAACTCAATGTATGCTTTAAAAGTCCCCTATAGCTTTGTGTTTTATTATAATAATAAAACCCTAGTTATAACAGTGCATTAAAGGTCAGTTTGCACTGTGTCAGTACACTTTATCATATAAATACACGCTTAGGGACCTTTCAAGACACAGATTAAGCTGGTAAATATGTATTTAGATACTTCTTAAAATGGAGATCAGTACAATGATAGCGGATAATGCCATCCATGTATTTAGAGAGTTTAAAACGTGGATTATCAATGATACGGACCATAACACTTCCTCTGGGGCTATTACAGTGGAGCATGTAAACACATATAGATAATGCAAGGGGGGAAAACAGCAAAAATCAGCTTGTATACAAGCAGTGCAGTAAAGCTTCCTGGGAGCAAAATACAGGGCACTGGGTATGTATTTAGAAAATGATTTGTAAAGAACTTGGGGAAAAGTATCACTAAACACATAAATACCTTTTCAACATTAAAACTTAATTTGTGTCGAATAGGCAGGACCAAGATGGCGGAGTGAGTGGTCTTCTTTGACTCTCCCCCATCAAAGCTACAACTAATTGGACATTCACCGATTAACAAAGGATATCCAGATAGCATCTCAAGACGCCTAAGAGTCTCGTAGTACTATACATCGGAAGGCGGACGGACTTCCCCCCAGGGAGGAGGTGGAAATAGGTGAGAACTCTCTGCCCCCGACCCCCGGACAGCCTAGTTCCTGCAGGAGGCTCTCTTCCAGCGGACTCCCCCATAGCATCGCCACACACCAAGGGTGGGAGTGTGCACTCACCAGCAGAGCGACGGTGGAAACAGGTGACAACAGCCCTACTCAAGATCCCCGCGGTTACACCTAAGCCCGGGGGAATCCCCAGGGTCCTGCACCCACCGGCAGGGAAGGCCTCTGCTCGCCATTAGCAGAGAGGCTCCACCCAGAATCCAGAACAAAGGGAAGCTCCTGGCGGGCAGATTCTCTGGCACCCCTCCCCGGCAGGGAAAGCCTCTGCTCGCCATTAGCAGGGAGGCCCCGCCCAGAATCCAGAACAAACGGAAGCTCCCGGCAGGCAGATTCCCCGGCACGGCACCAGACCGCAAGCTGCTGCTGGGCCCATGGTCTCCGGTGCATGGGTCGGTGCAGAGGTCGTCCGGACTTACTGTGGACCTGCTTGGAGACATGGTTGGAGCTCCAGCACCCGGCTCTGCGGCCTGGGGGCAGGCTCTGGGGTCCCGCACCTTCCCAGCAGGGAAAGCCTCTGCTTGCCATCAGTAGGGAGGCCACACTCAGAATCCAGGACAAAGGGAAGCTCCCGGTGGGTGGATTCCCCGGCACAGCACAAGACCACAAGCTGCTGCTGGGCCCACAGTCTCTGGTGCATGGGTTGGCGCAGAGGGCACCCGGACATCCTGTGGACGTGCTTGGGGACAGGGTTGGAGCTCCAGTGCCTGGCTTTGCAGCTCGGGGGGAGGCTCCAGGGTCCCGCACCCACCCAGCAGGGAAAGCCTCTGCTCGCCATTAGCTGGGAGGCCCCACCCAGAATCTAGAACAAAGAGAAGCTCCCGGCAAGCAGATTCCCTGGCACTGCACCAGACTGCAAGCTGCTGCTGGGCCCACAGTCTCTGGTGCACGGGTCGGTGCAGGGGGTGCCCAGACTTCCCGTAGACGTGCTTGGGGACTGGGTGGAGCACCAACACCGGGCTCTGCGGCCCAGGGGGATGCTCCAGGGTCCCGCCCTCCCCCAGCAGGGAGGACCTCTGCTCGCCATTGGCAGGGAGGCCCTGCCCAGCATTCGGAACACCAGGAAGCTCCCTGGGCAGAATTCCCCACAAGGCAGCAGCTTACAAGCCACTGCCAGGCCCACAGACTCTGGCCATGTCCCAGACGAGGCAAAGGGCTCCCAGAGATCCCATGAGAGTGGAGTGGGGCAGAGTGGAGCTCCAGTGAAACAGCTACGTAGCTCAGGGGGGAACTCCAGGTTCCTACAGCAACCTCAGCGAAAGCCTCTGCACAGCACTAGTGGAGAGGTCCCGACTTGCAATCACAAGGTGGGAAGGCCCTGGGGCAGAAGTAGCACAGCTAGGTGAGCTAACGACAGACTGCAGAAGATACCCATAGCTCTGCTGGGACCTATAGTGGACAAGTGTGATCTTGTGGGCTCTGCTAGGACAAAGCGGCGATTATAGGTTATCCTGATCCTGGCTGCTGGGAAAGCCCACGACACCGCTGCAGACCACAAGGAGGGAGCGCATCTAAGTAGGCTGCAACAGTAGGCACCAGCAGCCTGAGGTCCCCTTGCGATTGCCCCCACAACCAACGAGGGACCCCACAGGACCACTGTGACTACGAGGAGGGGTCCAGGTCCAGTCAGTAACAGCCAACAGGGTTCCTGATTGGTGCAGTCTAAACAGCTGCCCCCCCCCACACACACACCAGTCGCAACAAGTGGAAGAAGCGACTAAACTCTATCCCTATGCGGAGGCTCAAATCCACACCACAAAGCAGTATGAGAAAATATATTAAATCTCCAGAACAGAAGGAAAATGATAAGCACCCAGAAAACAATCCCAAAGACAATGAAATCTATAACCTAAATGATGATGATTTCAAAACTGCCATTATTAAAAAACTCAATGAGTTAAAAGAGAATTCAGATAGACAACTCAATGAGTTCAGGAGCTATGCCACAAAAGAGCTTGACACTATAAAAAGGAACCAATTAGAAATACTGGAGATGAAGAACACAATGGAGGAGATTAAGAAAAATCTGGACTCTAAACAGTAGGGTCGATAATATGGAGGACAGAATTAGCAATTTGGAGGATAGGAATATAGAAATGCTGCAGACAGAGGAGGAGAGAGAATTAAGACTAAAAAGAAATGAAGAAACTCTCCGAGAATTATCTGACTCAATTAGGAGATGCAACATAAGGATTATAGGTATACCAGAGGGAGAAGAGAAGGAGAAGGGGGCAGAAGGCCTGTTCAAAGAAATAATAGCTGAGAAGTTTCCAAAATTGGGAAGAGAGATGGAACTTCATGTGACAGAAGCCAATAGATCTCCAAACTTTATTAATGCAAGAAGACCAACCCCAAGGCATATAGTAGTGAAACTAGCAAAAGCCAACGACAAAGAGAAAATACTAAGGGCAGCCAGGCAGAAGAAAATAACTTACAAAGGAAACCCCATAAGGCTATCAGCAGATTTCTCAGAAGAGACCTTACAGGCTAGAAGAGAGTGGAATGAAATATTGAAAACTCTGAAGGACAAAAACCTGCAGCCAAGAATACTCTACCCAGTGAAAATATCCTTCAAATATGATGGGGAAATAAAAACTTTCCCAGATAAACAAAAGTTAAGGGAGATCATTGCTGCAAAACCTCCTCTTCAAGAAATGTTCAGGAAGAACCTCATTCCTGAAAAATCAAAAAAAGGAAATGGGCTACAAAATCCAGAATAAAGGAGATAAGCTGAAGGACAATAACACAAAGTAACAGCTCTCCATCAGGACAAAATGCAAAAGAACCGGAAAACAAGTGATAAAATGGCAATAGTAGGCACCCACGTTTCAATAATCACTCTAAACGTGAATGGATTGAACTCTCCAATCAAAAGGCACAGAGTGGCAGGATGGATCAAAGAACAAGATCCAACAATATGCTGCCACCAGGAAACACACCTCAGCCCCAAAGACAAACACAGACTCAAAGTGAAGGGATGGAAAACGATACTCCAAGCTAATAATGAACAAAAGAAAGCAGGTGTTGCCATACTTATATCAGACAAAGTAGACTTTAAAGCAAAACAGATAAAGAAAGACAAAGAGGGGCAGTATATAATGATAAAAGGGATGCTCCACCAAGATGACATAACACTTATAAATATATACGCACCTAACACAGTAGCACCAAAATTTGTAAAGAAACTATTAACAAAACTAAAAGGAGACATCAACAGCAATGCAATAATAGTAGGGGACCTCAACACCCCATTAACACCAATGGAGAGACCATCCAGACAGAAAATCAACAAAGAAATTATAGAATTAAATGAAAAATTAGATGAGATGGACCTAATAGGTATATATAGGACACTTCATCCAAAAACAGCAGGTTACACATTCTTATCAAGCATGCATGGAACATCCTCAAGGATAGACCATATCTTGGGAAACAAAGCAAGCATCAATAAGTTCAAGAGGGTTGAAATAATATCAAGCATCTTTTCTGATCATAATGCTATGAAACTAGAAATCAACTACAAGAATAAAGCTGGGAAAGGGCCAAAAATGCAGAGACAAAACAACATGCTACTGAACAAACAAAGGATTATTGAAGAAATTAAAGAAGAAATCAAATATTATCTGGAGACAAATGAAAATGAAAATACACCATACCAAATAATTTGGGACACAGCAAAGGCAGTCCTATGAGAGAAATTCATTGCAATACAGGCTCACCTCAATAAACAAGAAAAATCTTACATAAACAACCTCAAACGACACCTAACTGAATTAGAAAAAGAAGAACAAAGCCCAAAGTCAGTAGAAGGAGGGAAATAATAAAAATTAGAGCAGAAATAAATGATATTGAAGCAAAAAAGACAGTAGAAAGGATCAATGAAACAAAGAGTTGGTTCTTCGAAAAAATTAACAAAATCAACAAACCCTTAGCCAGACTCACTAAAAGAAAAGAGAGAAGTCTCAAATAAATAAAATTAGAAACGAGAGAGGAGAAATCACAAAAGATACTGAAGAAATACAAAGGATCATAAGAGAATACTATGAAAAACTATATGCCAACAAATTGAACAACCTAGAAGAAACAGATAAATTCCTAGACTCATACAACCTACCCAAACTGAATCAGGAAGAAATAGAGAATCTGAATAGACCAATCACAAGTAAAGAAATAGAAACAGTAATCAAAAACCTCCCCAAAAATAAGAGTCCAGGACCAGATGGCTTCTTTGGAGAATTCTACCAAACATTCAAAGAAGATTTAATACCTATCCTTCTCAAACTGTTCCAGAAAATAGAGGAAGATGGAGCACTCCCTAATACATTCTATGAAGCCGACATCACCCTGATCCCCAAACCTGACAAGGACAACACAAAGAAGGAAAACTACAGGCCAATATCACTGATGAACATAGATGCAAAAATCCTCAACAAAATTTGGCAAACCGAATACAGCAATATATCAAAAAGATTATACACCATGATCAAGTGGGATTTATATTAGGGACACAAGGATGGTTCAACATTCGCAAGTCAATCAACGTGATTCACTACATTAACAAAATGAGAAACAAAAACCACATGATCATCTCAATAGATGCAGAGAAAGCATTCGACAAGATCCAACATCCATTTATGATAAAAACCCGCAATAAAATAGGTATAGAAGGAAAGTACCTCAACATAATAAAGGCCATATATGACAAAACCACAGCCAACATCAAACTCAATGGACAAAAACTGAAACCCATCCCTCTCAGAACAGGAACAAGACAAGGGTGCCCTCTTTCACCACTCTTATTCAACATAGTACTGGAGGTTTTGGCCAGAGCAATTCAGCAGGAAAAAGAAATAAAAGGAATCCAAATAGGCAACAAAGAAGTAAAACTCTCGCTGTTTGCAGACAACATGATCTTGCATATAGAAAACCCCAAAGAATCCATAGAAAAACTATTAGAAACAATCAACAGCTACAGCAAAGTTGCAGGGTATAAAATCAGACATAAATCAGTAGCATTTCTATATGCTAACAATGAACTAACAGAAAAAGATCTCAAGAACTCAATCCCATTCACAATCACAACAAGAGAATAAAATAACTTGGGATAAATTTAACCAAGGAAGTGAAAGATCTATACAACGAAAACTACAAGACCTTTTTGAAATAAATCGATGACGACATAAAGAAATGGAAAGACATTCCATGCACATGGATTGGAAGGATAAACATAGTTAAAATGCCCATACTATCTAAAGCAATCTACAGATTCAACGCTATCCCAATCAGAATTCCAATGTCATTCTTTACAGAAATTGAACAAAGAATCCTAAAATTCATATGGGGCAAGAAAAGACCCCGAATTGCTAAAGCAATTCTGAGAAAGAAGAACAAAGCTGGAGGCATCACCATCCCTGACTTCAAAACATACTACAAAGCTACAATAATCAAAACAGCATGGTACTGGTACAAAAACAGATGCACAGATCAATGGAACAGAATTGAAAGCCCAGAAATAAAACCACACATCTATGGACAGCTAATCTTTGACAAAGGAGCTGAGGGCCTACAATGGAGGAAGGAAAGTCTCTTCAACAAATGGTCCTGGGAAAACTGGACAGCCACATGTAAAAGAATGAAAATCAACCATTCTTTTTCACCATTTACTAAAATAAACTCAAAATGGATCAAAGACCTAAAGATTAGGCCTGAAACAATAAATCTTCTAGAAGAGAATATCGGCAGTACACTCTTTGACATCAGCTTCAAAAGAATCTTTTCAGATACCATAACCCCTCACATGAGGGAAACAATAGAAAGAATAAACAAATGGGACTTCATCAGACTAAAGAGCTTCTTCAAGGCAAGGGAAAACAGGATTGAAAGAAAAAAACAGCCCACTAATTGGGAAAGAAATATTCACAAGTTATTTATCCGACAAAGGGTTAATCTCCATAATATACAAAGAACTCACACAACTCAACAATAAAAAATCAAACAACCCAATTACAAAATGGGCAGGGGACAAGAACAGATATTTCTCCAAAGAAGATATATGGATGTACAATAGACACATGAAAAGATGCTCATCATCACTAATCATCAGGGAAATGCAAATTAAAACTACACTAAGATATCACCTTATACCTGTTAGAATGGCAAAAATATCCAAAACCAAGAGTGACGAATGTTGGAGAGGCTGTGGAGAAAAGGGAACCCTCATACACTATTGGTGGGAATGCAAACAGGTGCAGCCACTATGGAAAACAGTATGGAGATTCCTCAAAAAGTTAAGAATAGAAATACCTTATGACCCAGCCATCCCACTACTGGATATCTATCCTAAGAACCTGAAATCAGCAATTCCGAAAGTTCCATGCACCCCTATGTTCATCGAAGCATTATTCACAATAGCCAAGTCATGGAACCAACCTAAGTGCCCAGCAACTGATGATTGGATAAAGAAGATGTGGTATATATATACAATGGAATACTACTCAGCCATCAAAAAGGACAAAGTCGTCCCATTCACAACAACATGGATAGACCTTGAGGGTATTATGTTGAGTGAAATAAGCCAGACAGAGAAAGACGAACTCTGTATGACTCCACTCATAGGTGGTAGTCAACATATGGACAAAGAGAAATGATTGGTGGTTGCCAGGGGAAAGGGGGGTGGGGGGGAGGGCACTAGGGGTGAAGTGGTGTACCTACAACATGACTAATAATGATGTACAACTGTAATTTCACAAGGATGTTAACTTTCATAACCTTAATAAAAAAAAAACTTAATTTGTGTCTTCTAAATATACAAGGAAATGTCATAGGTAGATAACTGTTGGTTAACATATTTTGCAGAATACTTAAGCAGATGCCAGTCTTGCTGAATGATAGAATATATGCATGCCTTTTTTCACTAACATATTGAACTTGCTGTTTTTATTATCCACCTAAAATACTAGAAATAGAAAACAATTCTGTCACCTAAAATAATGGGGACATTCCCTTGCACTTTATTTTTGGAAAGATGATTGATATTGGTAGTCCTCTGCGAATTGTTACGTTCCTTTTCTTTCTTTTCTTTTCTGTCTTCTTTTCTATCTTATTGATCTTTGCTTTTCTTCTCTTTCCTTTCTTTTTATAAATCAAACTACTGGGCAGTATATTCAGCTAGAATTCCCTTAGATCAAATGAATTTCCATCTTTTAAAAATATATGACTATTCCTGAGAATGAAGAAAACTTTTTAAGCCCTGAATAGAATTACCAAAAATGTTTAAGGTATATTTTCCTTCTCGACTTTGTATGTAAATACTATAATAGCATGAGATGCTATGAAAAAGAACAGGATATTTCTCTAGACATTTCACCAGTCTCTCTCTCACTGATACCCCCGCACACACACACACACACACACACACAGTTGTTTCCTGATAAATGATAATTTCATGAGTAGAGGTCAATAGTCCAATGAATTATTTCTACCACTTCCTTTGAACAGGCAAAGAAATAAATATTAGAAATTATACATACAAAAATAAAAGTATGTCTAAATGACACATTTTCTAAGTTTGATACATTAAAACTGTTAAGTGGCCCTCATCTTTAGAAGTGATTTGCATTGATGTTGTCTCCAAAACAAGATTTATATAAATTATTTTCATTCACTTAAATATTTCTTTGAAGCAATCAAGTTTTTTCTATAATAAAATTGGTTCCATAATATGTTGTTTTCCCTTTCAGCTATGATTATAGACCATTTGAAGTAACAAATTTACTATTTCATGCTTACAGATTTGTATAGAGTATTTCTATTTGTATGTATTTAACTTGATTATTTTTGTGTGTGTATGTGTCTGTGTTTGTGACTGTGCTTGTGTCTTTGATTTGATTGTTCCAGCATCTCTGATATCATACCACCTATGGTTTGCCAGGTGCCAAAATCTCATGTCTGTATTTTGGCATATCAAGAAAATTCAGTGCCTAAAAAGCAAGCAATATTTGAATAAAAAGATGTATCATTTTTATTATAAACAATATATTTCCCTTTCTGTTTGGCTGTATTATAAATTGATATTAAAATTACTCAGCTTAATAAAAATAAGCTATATTTAGAAAATGGAACATTTATAATTTAAAAATAGCTAACACACTTTTAAAATTCCATAATTGAATTTCTCAGCTCTGCTTTTGCTGAAAACTGGCAAGAAATCTTCAAGTGGCCAACCATATTTTATTGCTGTCTTACATAACCAAAGGAAAAAATAATGTGATTTTAATGTTTTTACTAAGACATCATTAGTCAAACATTTACCCTTACAAAAGTAATAGCAGATCTTGGGATGTATGATTTTAATTAGTTTAATGTGGGAGTATTAATAAATGTTCATGCTCTGTCACTAACTGCTAAATATAAATAGCACTAAAGCTCAAATCCTTTCATAAGTATGCAGTCTAGATAATTCTACATACTTTGGAGACATAGTTTCTAGAATATATGAGGGAAGAGAAAATTAATTTTTCCTTCATTTGTTATAAAGAGTTTACAGTAACTTCACTACCAAATATTCTTCTAGGTGTGATCTGCTTTAAGTGGGAAGTTCTAATACATTAGCATTTTTCGTATAGTATACATTTGTAGCTAATGTCATCATCTGTTCAACTAACAATGATTGTATATACAAGGATTTATCTTACTTATTTTTTCTTCCATGGTAACATTTTGTGAATATATTATTATTTGACTAAAATTACCCCTACCACGACCACTAAATAAGATACAAGAATACAGTGACATTCATCTGTTCAGTTCAGTGTGACAGCATACTTACTATTGGCAATGTGTGGCAGTGATAGTGGTTTTGTTAAAATATAGCATGCAAGACAGCCTTCTTTAGTGATTTGATCAATGACTTTGCACTTGGTTAGTATATTTGTAAGTGTTCCAGGGGGCCTATATGATAAGATATTTAGGAATGACGTCATATATATATATATATACAGATAGATAATGATGGAGAGAGAAGATAGATAGAGATTTCAAGTCTTACCTTGGAATGCCCTTCAGCATGAGTCGGGTGGAGGAACTGTGGCACTCTAAGGTAATGGATTCTGAGAGAGTCAGCGAATCTATATCTAGCCTCAGGGAAGAGCATGTGATGGAGTCCTTTGGCAAAGGCTAAGACACAGGTATCAGAACTATAGAAGTAGGGCTAGGACTCGCTGCCAGTGAGAAATGAAATTGGAAGAAGTCTCTGTTAACAAGGTGCAGCCAGGTGATGCTGCCTTTAGCGTCCACAAGTCTTCAAGAGCTCCCACAGGCAAAGCTAACGGAAGCTGCTGAGAAGTGCTGCTGGCCATGGTGCTGCCACATTAGCCTTAAATGGAATGTCAGACCAGACTGTTTAGACGCCTGGGATCAAGTGTTCTCCTTCAGCCTTGAGTCACAATTCAGGAAAGAGAGGGTCAGTCCCTAATCATCACTTCATATCCAGGGGGATCCTCTTTCCTAGGGGATAGCTGTTCTTTCCACTTTACCATCTAGCACGGCAAGACAATAATCTTGTGCTACAAAATATGATAGACCTGGAGGTGCAGAAATCGTGACCGCTCAAGAATGTTAGAATGACATCACTACAGAAACTTAGTTTTTTTGTTGTTGTTAGTAAGATACAACTATTAGAATGTAAGTTAAAATTGCAAAGTAAAGGAAGGAGACATTATCAGCAAGGGATGGTTATTATTTCCTTTATTCAGGAAGTTATTTAAGATAAGTTACTTTAAAATCTACTGAAGCTTAACTTAACATGTGTGATTCCTTTCCTTTAAGTGAAATCATATTTCAATGATTAGCCCACATTCATTTATTTTTTTCATTTGCAATGATTGCAAATTCTAATATGATTGCACATTGTGCTGAAACATTAGAAGTTCTTAGTTCAAACAAGACAGTCAAGCTTAACAGGAAATTCTTCTGTTTGAAAATACACCCAGCTGATCTTTCATATCTTATGTGGGGCCCTGTGCTCTTCTCAAGTTACATCACAGTGTTAAATGCTTTGAAACAGTGTGACTATAGACAAACCAGTCTTTTCTGAACTGAAATTTTGGACCTCCTTGAGGAAATTCTGTCTCTGCCAACTTGCATGTTTTCAAAGAAATGTCAAATTAAACCAATAGAAATCTAGTTTAGGTTCTTCTAACATCTTTTGAATATGAGGCACTGTACCTACTTTCAAAGAACTTAAAAATACAAAGTGTAACAAAGGACAGGAAAGCATTTGAGAAACTCTTCAAAATACATGCTGCCCTTAGACAAGTTTCCTTTGAAATCTGCCACAAAAGCATTAGTGTCTAGAAATATTTCAACCTATTAGGAAAAAAAAAAACCTTTGAATAGATTGCGAAATTCCTGACTGTATCGTAAAGAATCAGAAACACTTTAAAACAAAATAATAATAAATTTATTGACAAAGGACCTATTCAACACATAACAGTAGGTTTATACGATGATGAATTGCAATACTTCTCAACAAATAAATTACTTAAGATGAAAGTGATTTTAAAAGTAAAATCTTTAAATTACATATCCATAATAAAAATCAAAAAGTCAAATTACATGCATCTATGGGAAGTATGTGTGGTTTCATCATTAGGATTTTAGGTTCTAGGGTTAGACTCTCTGAGTTATATCTAACATTGACACCAGCCAAACACCTTTTACTGGTGTGTGACCTTGAACAAGTTACCTAACTTCACTAGACCTGGGCTCTTCAACAACAAACAGATCATACTAATTCTCTTCAAATTCCTACGACAACAATATGAGAATATATTCAAGTCCTTGTCTTAGTCCACTTGGCTACCATAAGAAAATGCCGTAGACTGGGCAACATAAACAACAGAAATTCATTTCTCACAGTTCTGGAGGCTAAGAAGACCAAGATTAACATGCTGGCTGATTCAATCTCTATGAGAGTTCTCCTCCTGGCTTTCAGAGGGCCACCTTCTCTCTGTGTCTGTCACAATGCCTTTCCAAGGTCCGTGGGAATGGAGAGAGAGAGAGCTATGGTCTCTCTTCCTCTTTTAATAAAGACATTAATGATGGCTATTATAATGGTAATGATGATGATGATAATATTGCTCACCCACTAATAGACTTTCTGGACATCCTTCCAGAAAGTGCCACCGAGCTATGTGACCTGGTAGACAAAAAGTAGTTCTTTCCTTTTCCTCTCAATCTGCTGATATAAACACTGCCAATCTCCTCCAATCTATATTTCTCTCTTCACTGTCTGCTTAAACCCACTCAAGGTAATTCATTTGATGATCAACTTATCGGTGATGAGAGTGAAGGATAATGTATGAACAGAAAAGATCCCTCTGGATAAACTTTCACTTCCCTCTCTTGACCATTGACATCAAACTCAATCCTCCTTTACAAAAGATGGCACCATTGTTACCAATCTCCTGTTCCTAACTGTGTAATAAAATGTCCAGTAGATCTTGTTTCTGGGCTCTCTGAAATGCTAATTCCATTTAATTTCCCATATTTATATGTAAAGATCCTTTAGTAACCTGCAAGTGTGAACTTCATTTCCTTTTAAGCACTAAGGCACAGGATGCAAGGTGGTCCTGTTTCACCTCTATCAGAACTACCTGGGGGATCTTAGAAATGCAGATTCCTAACTCCATTGCAGACCTACTTGATCAGACTATCTGGAGGTGAGATCCATGGATCTATATTCTTCTAAAAACACAGTTCTTAGATGATTTGTATTTATACTGAAATTTGAGAGACAGCAATTATAGAGGAAGAAATAGGCGGATGCTGGGGTGAGGGGGAGTGGGAGGGAGGGTGAGAGATAAAAGAAGAAAAGAGAATTCTTTAAAAAGATTTTTTTTTCAATATTAGCACTAAATACCCTAAGAACACATCAATTATTTGTGAATTTTGAACTTTAGGGACATGAATATAAATGAAAATCTGTAGAATTATCTTCTTCGTGGTAACAGTGAGATGAGAAAGATGGGTCAAAACCAACAAATACTGCATGTGAAAAAGGTGGGTTACCAGTCAAAATCCAAGATCAGTAGCAGTAAAAAGAGACACTATTTAGGTAAGAAGACGTCCTGGCCCCATCAGCATCCCCAAGTAGACAGGGCGTTAGAAGGACTTTCCTCTTACCAAACTTCTGATCGCCACCTTGTTTCCTTCTCCTCAATCTCTCCAGCTCCAAAGTTTCTGGGGTTCCTTTCAGTTATCTTCTCAGAAAGCCAGTGATGCCTTTGAGGTGGAGCAGTCTCAACACCCACCTTTCATCAAGGAATGCGAGTCTCTAACCTAACTGCACTGGGGATATATTTGTTGTCATTCCACCCAGAAACTGTATTTTTCCAAGGAAACATTATTCTAGAAGGCATTTCCAAAAGTACTATTGTTGTTCATTTGCTAGTTTGGTTTTACGATGGGATACATGGGCTTGGAGGGGCTGGTCTAGGACATAACCCACTATGGTTAAAAAAGGAAACTTCTGAATGACTCACAAATGAAACGTGGGAACATGACTCATCAATGAGTCATTTTTAATGGAAATATGCAGAGAGAAAAATATAAAATTATTTAGATGGTCAAAAAATGGAGAAGACTATGGCTTCACAAAATACACCAAGAGAGAAATATTTTACATCTCAATAGCATGTTCAAAGTAAGAAGTAAAGCCTTGAACATAAGATTCAAAGATCAAAGAAGAACTAAAATGGAACGTGCTGGATTTTTAGCCAATAATGTTGCTCTATTGTGCATAAATACTATATTCCTTATAATGAGAAGTACAACACAGTGGTTAACAACTTGTAGTGGTTCTGGACTCAAGTAGCCTGGTTTGAATCCTGGCTAGTCCACTTTTAGCTGTGTGACCTTGGCCTTATTCTTTAAGCTTTTATTTGCCTGTCTGTAAAAGAGTAGTATAGTCATGGTTGTTAAATGAATATAAAATGAGTAATTCAGCGCCTGACCTGACATTTACTCAATAAATGTTTATTGTTATAAATCATTTCTGTGCCGTTGTTATCCTAATGCAAAGATAAAAACTTTTAAAAAGTACAGACTATTTAATAGGTACAGTCAATCCTCATTATTCATAGATTCCATACGTGTGAATGCCTACTTGCTGAAATTTATTTGTAACCCCAAAGACGATAATTACCGTGTTTTTGTGGTCATTGTGGACATGCCCAGAGCTCCAAAAAATTTGAGTCACACAACCCACATGTTCCTAGCTAGGTCGAACAGTGTGACACTCTGCCTTCCTGATTCAGTTCTCAGATTGTATAAAAGCATCTTTTTTGCAGTCTATTTAGTGCCATGTTTTTTTGCATCCTGGTGCTTTTTGTTGGTGATTTTGCTGTTTAAAATGAATTCTACGTATAGTGCTGAGGTGCCGGCTAGTGTTTCTAAGCACAAAAAGGCTGTGATGTGCCTTACAGAGAAAATATATGTTCAATAAGCTTTGTTCAGGCATGAGTTACAGTGCTGTTGGTCATGAGTTCAATATTAATGAGTCAACAATATGTATTAAATAAGGTGTCTTTCAACAGAAACACACATAAAACAAGGCTATGTATTGATAATATATTAAAATGTGTGACCAGAGGCTCATAGGAACCTAAGTAACCCTTTATTCACCTTAGATGTAATGGTCCAGTATTCATGAATTCAGTGTTTGAGCTGACTTTATAACATTACTGAGAATAAGGAGGACCTGAATGTATTTCTTTCTAAGTGGAAATCTAAACATGGAGTTTGAAAATTTAGGAAACACTAAATTCCTCTTTCTTCTACTTCATAGGTGACAAAGCATAAAAGGAGTAACAGCAAGTTTGGCATCATGCTGCTAATGCTAACGGAATGATGAGGGATCTGTGCCCAGGGATCTGGTCCTTCTGATTCTATTTTATTCAAGTGGTGGGGATTTGGTCCATGAGAAAAAGTCACTCCTCACATTCACTAAAAAATGGTAACGTGTGATAAGGCAGGAAATCAGCCCTAACATACAGACCTTACCTTACAACTAGTATTTCAGAAACGAATAATGGATCAGGGGTTGCTGTGTTGCAACGCTGTCTTGATTGATTGTTTCCTTAATATGTTCTGAGTGCTGACAAAGTGCAAATCTCCCAATGTGCTGTGAGGGGACGTCTGTGATTAAAGAGTACAATTATGCTTGTGTAGCCTTCACTCATTTCCTGATTTCGCTAGACATTTTCTCAAAGAAATATAAAGAACTTTTCAGTTGACACAGGACTAAAATAATACCTAACCTTCATTAAGCTATTATTCCAGACATTCTGGTAAACAGGATAGATCAGTATACAATTAATATATATATATATATACACATATGTTCTCATAGCAACTTTATGAATTAGGTGTTATTATTACTGCTATTGTTCCAGCATACTGACAAAAAACAAACAAAGCTTGGAAAAGTTAAGTAACTTGTACAAGGTAAGTGAGTGAGTGGTTGACCTGGGCATTCAAACCCTTGGTTAATGTACCTGCCTACTGTGCTTCCTGTTCTCTTTACAGGAAGTGAAATTTTGTGTATTTATATATGTATAAACATAAATAAACACACATACACCTATTTACTAGACCAAAAATGTAACATTTGTTGTCATAGATAAGATCTATTGAAAGAGTGAAACATTAGGAATTATGTTTCTCTAAAAACAAAATAAAGAGATAAAATCATAAATCTCAAAAGAGTGATGATAATGGTTTACTAGTCTCTTTCTAGAGAGAGGTAAATGAGAAAAGGGGAATCATTTGAATATGCAATAGGTAATAGGTTCTTGGCTTAATAAACACTGTTTTACTTTGAAATTCAAGAGTAGAGGATTGTCTTATTTCAGCCCTTTGACTTTGCACAGTAATAAATAAATAATTCACTAACTTCAGCAACCTGTATAAATAGAAACCTAAAAAAGTGATACTATTTTGATACTTTCTAGCACACTGGAGCAGATTTTGACAAATGATAGTTTCCTTTAACCTAAACGTTTTATCACCATTTTAGAGACTGTAAAAGAAGAGTAAAATACACCACACATCCAGGTAAGTGTGAAAGTTAGAGGTAACCTCTTTCTAACTTCTGAAAGCAATGGGAGCTCAAATGCATTTCAGACATCCAGTCTTAGAGAATGAATATGAAACAGAGCAGTAGTTAGTTTCTCTGATCACCTGAAAATCGATGATCAACCATAATAAACAGCTTCTTCTGAAAATAATAGTTTTGTGCCTGGAAAGTATTTTCTGAAACCCAGCAACAATGATAGAAAGATAATTTTTTTTCTGTGTTGCTTTTAGAGACTAGATAATATGTACACTATCTCACTGCTGTTTCTCTGAAATATCAGAAATTTCCCTTAAAATTTTCATAAGAGGTCTATCCGCCCCATCCCTGTGATTCAGCACCGCTGCCACAGGCCCCCAAATTAGTAGGTGATGTCACCTAGAGATGGGGTTATGGAATGGAATGTCCATTGTAAATATGGATACTCAGTAAATATCTTAACAAAGATATCAGAGATGTTTATGCCAGAGGTGTAATACTCATCATCTGTTCCCCTTTCCACTTCTGTGTTCCCACCAAAAGAGTACTTCTACAATCACCTCTTCCCCTAAAACCAGGGGCGTGCACCCTCACCTTCATGGGGGAGGGATTTACCCTTGGTGGAGGGGCATATAAAAATGAACATTCCTGTCTTTTTTCATATAAAAATTAATCAAGCTTTTCCATTTATAAACTTCACATGATTGAATATAAGGAATTTAGCTGTCTTTACATAACATTAAACCTCTCAAACTTTTAACCTCTTCACTTTAAACTAATTCTATAGTATTTTAGTCTTTAGAAATTTGTTTACTTTAACTCTCTCTGTTTCAATAACTTAAGTATACCAATAAGTTCCTCCACCCTAGATGCTAAATTCTCCACAAGTATCCTAAATTCTAAGATCTCGGAGTGCTAATGATGTTTTATAGCAAAGTGTTAGAAAAGGTCAGAGGCCATTGAGAGACTTGAGCTTTGCCACAAATTCACAATCTATGTTTGACTTTTGAAGTTCAAATTACTCCTTTGCTTTGAGGCCAATGAGCATTGTTCCATTGATACATTTGGTTTACTGAAATCCCTTAGAAAATAAACGAGCAGTCAAGATTTTTTTTTCATTTTATTGATGAGCAATAGATACATGTATATGGTGGAGGGTGGTGGAAGAGATGAGGAAAAAGGATGTTGAGTAACCAGAAACCAGTCTGTGAAAAAGCAGCTGCTCTACTTGGACATTGCAGAAAAAGGTGCTGTTCAAAGGAGCAACTTCTGGAGGAAACTAGGGAACAAATACAGACCTTCATTCACACGGCTCTATTTATACCCCAATATAAAAGACAGATCATGCAACAGAAGTTTAAGCACATTCCTTCTTCATTTTGAGCTGTGTATTTATTTCTTCTTCTTCCTTTTCCTCTTCCCCTTCCCCTCCTTCTCCTTCTTATTCTACTTCTTCTACTTATACTCATCCAATTCCAAATAGATAGGTGACTTCAGATTAGATTTTATTATTTGATAGGGAAAAGAAATGTAGCAAACAGTAAAGGTTCACAGGTCATTTTCTCCTGTGGTTATATCTTGGGAAATATACACTGAACATACACACTGAATAGCATGTCCTCTTCCAAACTCATAGACAGACTGATACTATCTGCCTTGCCCACAGCAGTAGTGCTAGAGTCTCAAAGTGGGTGACAAAGCAAAACATAGAGCTGATTCTCCCTCATCCTGTACCTAATAACCCAAGAAGCATCACACTGTCAAAATCCTGGGACAACTAGAGTGTACGGAATCTGTCTTTCAATCTAATTAGTTAATGCTCCTTTAAAATAATATCCTTACTAGGATGAATAGCACAATTAAATTATTGAAGTCACCTCTGCCTCTTTGTAAAATTTCAACATGGTAAATTTATTCATTTTTCATTTGATTTGTTTTCTCTTTTGGCTCCCAGAGGAGATTATATTTGGGAGGGTATGCCCTTAATCAACCAGCTCCATAAACCTGAATAAATGATAATATGGTTACTTTCAAACACTTGCTAGAGTGATTTCTTTTCTAGAAATCAAATTTGATCCTTATAAAATGTGCTTAAGATATTTCATTTTCCTCCCTAGTTACAGATAAAATGTCCAAATTCCTTAGTATGACATAAAAGTCGTATATGACTTATATTCTTGTCTTTCCAAATCCATCTTTTGCCATGTCCACACAGCATCATTGGATCTAACCACATTGACTTACTTATATTTATATTAAGCCTACGATTGCTGGCACATACTTTTTCCTCTGTCTTGGACTCTCTTCTTTTTTCACCTGACTCCTCCACTATATTTTAAGAATCAGTTCAAATTTCAACACACTTTTGAAGTTTTCTCTGCCCTGCCACCTTCAGGTTACCAATCTCCACAAAACACAGTTTGCCAAGTCTTCTGGATGTTTCCAGAGCTCGCTGTTGTCTTCTATTTTAATAATTCTCACATGCGGTAATTATTTGTTTACGTGCATGCCTCCCTGATTAGGGAACTCACGCCTCCATTGATTTTTGTTTCCCAGCGCTTAGGAGAATGTCTGGCTCAGAGTAGACACTTAATGTCTCATAAGGCCCTTCTCATTCTCTCTCCTACTTCCTCCAATATCAATTTTATTATGTCTACATAATCACTGCACAGATTTATTAATATTTTATACTAATTACTGGTGAAAATGAGTTTTGGGGAGTCTACTAATCAGTGCTCTGAACATCAGCTATTTGGAAAAATCTTTTCAAAACAAAAGCATTCATGTTTGGCTCTATCAATATCACTTGCCTGAATATGTGAGCTTGATAAATCATGATTTTTATGAAGAACAACAAAGGGCCGTTTTGCTATTTTACATTTTAAAAGTAGAAAATACAAATAAAACTCTTCCTTATCCAAATTGCAAATTAGATATCCAAACTTTAACTACGTTTCACTTATCAGAAAACTTTCTATTTGCAGGGTGCCCAGAACTCTATTCCACCATTGTTAACATTTCCTTTTTGGTGTAGTCAATAGGCACTCTGATTCATTGTTTCTTTGCCTGGCATTTCCTCATATTAACCTCTGTTAATGTCTATCTTTAAACAAGAAGAGCCTTTGAAATGCCAACATTTAACCAACACTTTAGCTTAGAAAGCAGTTTAAGGGTAAAATTCAGTTTAGGTAGATTAGTTAGTTTTATGCAATATCTCATAAAAACTATCTTTAAATTTTATAGTCAGCCTTTAAATGCTCTCAGAAACAAAAAGTTGCATATATTTTCAGGCACAAACAAAACTCACTTGAGTGCAAAATTAGAGAAGAAACTTGATGAAATTGGCAAGTAATGCTGCTTCTGGTGAAAAAATATAAAGCAACCAAATGAAGTAATTTCTTCTTGTGTTAATTACCAACTTGATTGTGAAGGCATTTCTAAAACAGGAGTTTTAAAATTATTTTGAGAAAATACAGTATAAGAATAACTATATAATCCATGAAGAAAGTACAAGGAGGGCTACATTCTGGTGTCATTGTCAGATAATTGCTGATTGCTTTGTAACCCTTTGTCTCTAAGGAAATACAATGCTACTAATAAAACATGTGGCTTAGTTATAACTTAAAGATGCCCAAAGCCGTTCGAATGTAATGGATCTTCAAATTTTAAAAGTTTACAAACATCCACAGCCCGGTTTTATTACAACCTGATGTATTTTAGGTCTTCTCTCTATTTCATTAAAAGGTAGATTGGATTACAAAGAAGTATATATGGAAATCAAGAGTTGGCCGATCATTTAATGTTATGCAAATGACAGGAAAGTGTTAGCGTCAAGCTTCCCAGAGTAAAGAATTTCCATTTCCCAACAATGTCAATGTCTAAACTAATCTAACAATGTAAGTCCTAAGTGGCATCTATTTTTGACAAGGAATCAAAGGAGAATCTTTTCACTCCTAACCTTCAGCTACATCAATGAACGCACTGTGCATAAGACCACACTATATCAAAAAGTACACGGGCATTGGCAACAGCCTGTGGTGCAATGCCACTTCTGTGTCTTGTTGGGCTAGGAAAGGCCTGCTGCCTTCGGCCTAGGGTCCAGTTGGCTGGTGAACAGAGCTGACACCTGTCTCTAGCCCACGTTTTGCAGAAAACTAACACGAGGCAGTGTGAGAAGCTCCTATCAGTGCTGCTATACTTGATCTGCAAAAAGATGGAAAAATTCACATTCCAAAGCTGTCAGTGTGCAAACTTTCAGCAGAAAGAAAAGCTTCCCTTCAAGAATGTAAACAAGGACAATGAAGGTCTTACTATCTAAGGATGTCAGCATGGGAGAAGCGCTCTGGCAGCTTGAAGGCGGCGAGGCAGTGGTGGACCCCATGCCCTGTTGTGAGAGTAAGCTTACCTTGGAAACCCCAGCACTGTTTTCTTCCACTAAGCACTTACTGTGATTGCAATGGCAGATTCTCCAAAAGAGTGACACAGAGGCCTATCTCTTTAGAAGCAACAGCAGTCTCCCTGAAAGAATCATTTTGGCATTTCCAGGGGAAAGGTCATTTCTCTACACCTCTGAAGAGGATAGATAATAATAATAGAAAGAATATCAGGCATGAAAAGCTACATTTTCCCACGTCCCTAAAGGAAATCAAGCCATAGCTGTGAAGCCAGTCCTAGGAGCCAGTGCGCTAATTTATCCCACTTCAGGGTATTGACTTTCTTCTTCTGTGAACTGGCATCCCAGCTGGGAAAAGAAATGTTTACTGAGACTTGCTGAATTTTATTTACGGGTCTAGTGGACTCCTTCTAAGTTTCAAAGAGATACCTCTGGTGTTGATGAGATATGAGGTGGTGTGAAAATCACCCAAATGTCCTTGAAAGATAGCACTCTTGTGACCTAAAGAAGGATAATATGGAGTTAAGTGTGGCACTTTGAGTTCATCCAGCATAAATATCAGTGCCAAGGCAATCACATGGAGGGCCCTTGGGACACTGGGGTGATAAATCAGAATTTGGAAGGAAGCCACCGAAATTACCTTGATTGCAGTGGCTACGGAACAACTGATTGAGCCCTCTCTTAAACGTTTTCTCCATCAGAAAATAGAGAAATATTTTGTCATACATTATCTAAAAGAGTTGTGTTGTTACAGACATTCTTATTCAATTATTTATATATCCTCTTCCTGGTAAATCTCATCGGATTCTCTCTCCTTTCTAAATGTCACGAGTTTTACTCTCACACTGGCACTGATGTTAACATTTGAAGGGGGGAAAGGTTGTACTTAAGTTTAATAGATTTCATATTTAATAACGTAGTCAATAAAGTCTGCCCACTTAATCAGTCAAAGGCTATTCCGCTCTGGACACTAAATGCCTCTAGTGAGCCATGTTGTTTCCATTATGTACAACTCACCCATTATTTTCAACTCTTAGAAAAATATTTTACTATTTCCAGAGCTTTACTTATCCATAACTAAATAAAATGGCATTGCTTTAAATAAATGAAATCATGCTAATATTATCCTTTATACACTATTATTAACAAAATCACAGAACAGGGAAAGAAATTCAAATCTATATAGGATTTAAAGGATTTAAAGCACTTGTGAAAAAAAAAATCATGTATACTTTTATATGCTTCCCTTTCTCTCTTGTGACAAAGATTCTTTGCTTGACCAAACTTTAGTCAGGCTCCTGAATCTTCTCCTAAGCCCACTGTACACTTTCTTGTAAAACCTAGTTTTAGCAAGAACCCTGCTAAGTCAAGTTAGCAAGAATCCCCCACATGCGGTATCTGATCAGGTTCTTTTTCCTCCACCATCCCCCAGGTGATGTCTGTCACCCTGCTCTGTCTTCTCCAAGAATTCTGAAAGGTTATTTTAGCCAGAATGCCCCTTATCCCTGATGTTCCCTCCTAGTAGTTTTCCATCTACTGCTACCCACCCTGCTCCTTGGCTATAAATTCCCATTTGCCCATGCTGTATTTGGAGTTGAGCCCAATCTCTCTTCCCCACTGTGAAATCCCATTGCATGGTCCCTACACCTATCATGCTGATCCTGAATATAGTCTGCCTTCCCATCTTTAACAAGTGTCATTTGAATTTTTTTCTTTCACACTTGCAATTTCTCACTTTACAGAAGGAGGGCTGCAGAAGTGAATTCTATAGAAGAGAATTCTATAACCAGTCATGGTCTCTAACATTTCCATCTATGGTTTGTTTTGCATTCAACTTTACAGCACTCACCATCATTAGTCATAGCAATATTACTCTAAATAGTATTAGCAGCATTGCTCTATTGTCGTCACATTAGCTTTGTAGTCATTTAAATAACATGTTTTCAAACCTCAATTACTAATATCCAACGATCTCTAAAGAAAGAAACAGTGTATATCTAAGTTTTTTTTTTTCATATCTTGTAGGTGTTCTATTAGCTCAAAAGAGAGTGTGTGCAAAATGAATCACTCTTGAAAGACCTTAGTTTTAAGCCAGGAAAGAATGTATTCAGAGGCATGTGCTTATGGTGAGTAGGTGAGGGTTGTAAAGCATACTAAGTCTAGTGATTTTGAGAATTAAAAAACTTTTGCTGCTAACTGTACACATGCTTTCCTGTTATGGAGAAATAAAGGTCCTACACTCGCTGCATCACTGTCTACCATGGAATCCCATATTCTCCTGCTGTTTAGAAAGTCTGCACCCAAACGGCTCTGAAATGTAGATCTTTTACTGGAAGTTAATATGGAGACTGTCTTTGGCTTTTGCTAGTTTTTATTATCATACTGTGAAGAAAATTAGTTATTTATGTTTTCTATGAACTGTTTGAAAACTATCTGAAATGTAAACAGAGGAAATGAAGTGTACTTTTTGTTTCCCTAACTCATTAAGTCTCAGTTGAGGATTTCCTTCCCAAAAAATCTCTTAAAATGATCCAGATCGGGTGGCTTCCTTTGTATTCTGGGTATCCTCCCTACCTATAACTTTCATTGCATTTGTCACTCTGTGTTATAATGATCTTCCCAAACTTTTTCTTCCCAACTACTCTGTAAATTCCTTAAAGTCAGTAATTTTTAATATAAAAGATGGAATAATTTGCCAACAGAAATTATTACTATATTGTATGACGTGAGCAATCTAGATTCATGAAATGAGCATATCTCTATCAGGAAAGAATCCCCTATGATACACATCATTGCTATGTCCAAGGTTTTCAATTAATATACATTTGTTACTCTTTCTCTATTTTGTCATCCTCAAGCAAATGGCAGCAAGCAAGAACATTTTGAGAAAGAATTATGAAAGGAAAAGTAAACATAGAGAAAATTCACTATATATTTTTAGACATTTGGGACATATAACTTTTTTCTCTTTTTAGCAGCCCACCCCAAGTAAGAATATCTGTATAATAGTTTCTCTTAACAAGGAGTCGTTGAAAGTTGCATTTTCAAGGTCACCATGTCCTATTCCTTTAAAAGTAGTTGGTATCATTCAAACATGTAAAGCTTCCTACTGAGAGGTTAATTTAGTTGTCTCATAGGGCTGGAGTAAGGTTAAAAAAACAAATAAAAACAAGATCTGAAAACAGACAGACTGCTGAGATTCCAATTCTGTCTCTGTCCTTTCTGGTCATGTAACCTTTAGAAAGTTGCTTAAGCTTTCTGGACTTCAGTTTAATAGAACAGTGGTAATTGTAATAACCATCTCACAATTTGGTCTTCAGGATTAATTGAGATAATACAGGCAAAAAGCACTTAGTACACTGCCTAGCAAATAATAAGTGATCATTGAGACAAGGCCCAGGAAATCAACTTACTGAGTTTCAGTTTTCCAAAATAAAACATAGGGTAAAGCACATTCTGAAACTGAGCTATATGTTTGGAGAATACCAAATAACAGTAAGAGTTACCCACTGCATAAATCATGTGACGTACAAAATTTCCAGGGAACTTTAGGTACTATAGGACATTAGAAGAGGTTATAACACAAAAAATACTTTAGAATATCACAGGAAGTTATAGTGCCAACATTCTGTATGGTATTTCTCATTTTCTTGGTAACAATGAGAACATTGCCAAGGTTCTTCGGTCAATGAGCCAGTTTCTTAGGCTCACTCCATGTACCTCCCTCCCCTCAAAAAGGCGAAGTGCAAAGAAAGAAAAGAAGATATTAGGTGATTTGAAATGAGATCAATTTTATTCTAAAATCTATGTACTTTCCTTTTTATTGTCATATGCGAAGTCATTTAATGAAAAAACTGATAATGGATGATTTATTCTTGATGTATCACTACCAAAGTGCATTCGAAATTTACTTGGAAGTAAAAAATATTTCTTTCACTTATATTTAACTCTACCCAACATTTGTGAGCAAACTCATTTTCTCTAGAGCCAACTCTGCCCACTTTTTCCTGCCTGCAAAATTTCTCACGCAATGTTCTCAGTCAATAATCACGAGGCTCCTTTAGCGTTTTGCAGGTGGCTGGCCTGCACTGCTTGTTTGTTTGTGTTTCAGAAGTTAAACTGTGAGCATTAATCAGATCCGAGAGTGTTTTATTTTGTGTGTTGTTTTTAAAATGCAAATAAACTTGAAAGCTGACCAATTGCCTGGAAAGTACCAAGAAAGAACAGTTGCAGAACAAAACTGCTAAGGAAGAAAACCCAACACATGTTCTCAATCACTTTGTCATGGTGGAAAGTTGGAGGCAGGACAAGAGTTACAGAACAAGAACAAATACAAGGGGAAGGAATGAGCCGAGATCTTAAAAACAAATCCTTCCAATTGAGTTTTGCAAATATGTTAAAAATTCAAAGTATATGTCCTTAAAACGGAATCTTCATATTTATTCCTTTAATTCTATTCTTTTCCTTAAAAAATATTGTTTAAATAGCTTGGGAATATGGTAAAGGATTTTAAAGTTAATTTTTAAGTATGGCTAAAATAATTCCTCCTTAAGCATGTTACAGGCACATTATGATCCTCTGAGCTCATTAAGCTCATTAATGGACACATCAGGTATCTGCATGCATTTGCCTCACAAAAGAATACAAATATTAATAGAACATTCAATCCCACAATGATATATTCTCTTATTAGTTTTGTGTGAAGTCAAATTTTTCTTTACGATTTTAAACATTACTTTAAATACTGTCATTAGAAGTTGCAATGATTTATTACCAAAATGACAATAGTTTTGAATAATTAGAACCTATGGAAAAAATGATTAAGTCTTTTGATTCCTATTAGCTTAGCTTTTTTTTTTTTTTTTTTTATAGGGGCAGCTTTAATTCTTCGACTTTTTCAAAGGTCTAGAGAATCAGACAATACAGATTAGACAATTTCCAGGGTGGTTCTACTAAGATGTATCACAAAATATCTTCCCTATTGCTTAGGAATGTCTGGTGAACATCATAAAGAAGGATGTGGGATGTGTTGAGATGCCCATTTCTTTCTCAAATGTTGTTGTAAAGCTCATCCCAGTGTGCCAGCGATTGTTTTCACTTTGCACTTCTTTCAAGTTACTTCCACAATAAATTCTTGAATTATGGCAGCTATATCCAGAACTGATATGGAGCAACATTAAGTGATTGAGCTCTTAAAAATATATCCTTTGAAATGGATAAAATGTGTATCTGTTTTCAAAAATGATTTGAGCCAGAAATTTATGGAACCTTTGCAGAATTAAAGGCTATCCCTAAGTTTTGTTTCAAATTCATCAGTTTAGTAAAAAATTTCATTTAATAGTGGGCCTTTAATATACCTTTCAACTACTAAATAAAAAATATCAAGGATAAAGGTATGGGGCAAATTGATTTGCTATGATGGGAGGAAAGAGAAACAAGAACATTGCAAGAAGAAAAGGCAAGAATAAACATATTAATTAAATGAAAATCTGTTTCTATTTAATCATTTCCACAGATATCACTATTTGGAGGAAATACATAACCTTGGGGAAAAACCTTGTTGACATGTATGTGGAGGCTATCACTTCACAGTAGAGAGATACACTAAATTTCTGATATTTTTGAAATCCAGCAAGCCTAAGGCAAAACGCCATTTTCCCAAGACACTGTATATTTCTACTGGACATTTGAAAACTAGATCTGTATGGTTCCCAAACTCTTTACGGTAATGATCCAACCTGTTTCTTATGCTGCATTTTTTCCATGCAACATTTAATGGGTCTGGATTGCTATCCCAGTTTTGCTTTTTGAGCCTTTTAATCTTGAACTCACATAGGAAGAAAGAGCAAACCAAAAGACAAGTGATCATTTTCTCGTTAGTAGTCATTATTCAGACCCTGAGGATCCATCATAAAGAAAGTGTTACTCACGGTTGGTCTTCATTTAAGTTAAAATCTCATTAAACTATTTCCCAATTTCTATTGAGGCACATCCTTAATGATTATTAATGTTCTCTCTGGTGATGTTTATGGATGCAGAGCCAGGGAACAATTTATCTCAATAAGAGAGACTAAGACTGTAGAATGATATTTTGGTATCTAAATATTTAAAATACCTAATTGCTTATCTCTAAGTAATATTCTCTCCCTTTAGGGAGACCGCAGAGTGCAATGCTGAGTTACTGAATAGTATATGATTTAAGGTTTTTATATGAATCATAAAATGTGCAAGACAAAGTAGAGGCATGGATGTGTGATTAGAAGAGGTACAATTTTTTAAAAAGTATGAAAATGTGAAGTATGAAACATGCAACGTGCAGAATAATTGAAAGTTGGTGAATAATTGAAAGTTGAGGGTGAAATAATTTGTTAAGCCATGCTATTACTATCCAAAACGTATTATCATGGGATGTATATCCAGCTATCATCTTTCTTTGATGACTTGGATTTTGCTATTGCGAAAAAGTAAGCATTTCAAAAATCATTTATAAAGTAAATCTGTAGAGGTCAAGTAAAGAACGTAGAGATGATTATTTCCTGACTTTACCAATCACTCTCAACTTTTTGAAAGAATCCAAATATTAGTTTTTATTCTTCTTTCATTTTTCCTTTTGAAGTCAAGTATAAAATGTCTATAGTTATTTTTTAAATTGGTGAATAAATAGTTATGGATTTCAATTAATTTGATTCTGATTAATTAAAAGTTTACTTTATAGGATGTATTCACTTAAATATATTGGTAGATTGCTAAAATGTGTGACATTATTTAAATAATAAATTAGCTGAAGTTAAAATCACTCTCTAAATAGGTTTCCTAGACTGATTTACTGTCATAATATAAATGCCAAAATGTAATGAGTGATTCAAATTTCACTGATATAATATGACATCTGACAGTTAATAATGGGTTCCTGAAACTGCTGCTAAACTGTAATATGCAGTACAAATTTAGCATGGCTAAATTCAATATTAGCCTATGAAGATAACAGTACAACTGGGCAAATTAGGTAATTTTACCATGGCAAAATACTATAATTAGTTTTATAATTACATTTATTTACATGGTGAATTTTGATAATACTAACTCATTTTCAAGTGATCATCCAATTTTTTTTATGGAAAATAACATACAATTATATGGAATACTACAATCATTTTAAAACATTGGCTGTGGTTTTCATATTCTCTTATAGAAGAATAAACCCAAATGTATCAACCTATTTTCCTTTTACATATATTTAACAAATATTTGAAAAATACCAACCATGTGCAAGAAAAAAATAATTAAGAATTATAGGATCAAAAATGTGCTGCATATTCTGTAGAAGGTATTTGTACTATTTCTCTGTCATGGTGTGAGGGAAAAACATCAGAGACATGAATCCAGACTGAATAAGGACTAAAGATGGATACTGGACATTTGAAATCTGCTTGTGAAATAAACTTGCTATTACATACATTCATTAGGAGACATGTGGTATAAGAGTATGGCAGGAGTTGAATGCCTCCAGTTGGTAACTTCTGTTCACTTCAACAAGTTGGGAAAAATAAAGCTTATATTTGATTTAGTGAACAGTAGTTTATTAGACGCCTACCCTATGCCAGATACCACACTAGGAATTTGTCAAGTTTAAAAACATGAGAAAAAATATGGTTCTCTTTGAAGAACTTATAAACTAGCATGGCATATATACACTTAAAATATTTATTAAAATTATGTATATAATAAAGTAACATAAGCAAAAATGTTATGCTGTGGGAGAATAAAGGTGTGATTAGATAAGTCTGGATCAACTGACAACACCCTAAAATTTAGATTCAATCAAAACAAAAATGAAAAAGACTTTCATTCATGAGTTGACTTGATGAAAGTAACCATGGACCCTGTGCCTTTCCTGGTCTGACCTACAAGTGACAGTCATGGCCCCAGGATGCCCACCGTAAGATGGCCTTCATCACAGTTTCAGCTCTCTTACTGAAGATGGAACATTTGAAGAGGTGATTTTTAAGATGACGAAATTAATGTTGAGTTTAATAATCAACAGTGGTAACAGTAATGAGGAGTTTTAATAGTGTCCTTGTCCTAAGAGAACGTTAATCAATATCATTGTCATAACTAACATTTACTGAAGGCCTACAATGGGCCAGATGCTGAATGTATACTGTTTTATTTTTGCAACTTTCAAGGAGAAAAAAATGAAGCATAGAGAGGTCAAATAAATTACCTAAGGTTTTATCAGCAGGAAGCAATACAGATGAGATTGGAACACAGATTTCTTGGACTATAAAGACTGGAATTTTCCATTTCCATCCTATCTTTCTTGCTCATATGCTGTGCTCTAATAGAGTATTTTGAGCAATGATAATATTGTTGCAGAAAACTGAGGATTTATTCTGTGGGCCTCTATGTTTAACTTTTATACAAGACCTGTTATATATTTGATTGACCTTTCGTTGCTGGGCAAGCACGTGCTCATTCTACTTGAATATGCAAAACCTCGTTAATCCCCAAAGACACAGAAGCAAGCTTACGCACACTCCTGTCCCCCGTTCCTTACTTTGTTCACTACTGTTTGTCTAGTAATTAGAAGACTGGGGATAGGCTGTGGATTCACAAACATTTTTGGATGAAAAGAAGGAAGAGAAGGGAAGGAAAGTTTGGGGCTATAGAGAGGGACTGAATTCCAGTTAAAACACAATTCTTTTTGATTCCTCCATGAGCACAGAGGATAAAAATTAAAACATGATCATCCTGTTTGACTGCTGTTTGTCACTGTTGCTCATTGCTTCAGAACTAGGTTTTTGTGGTAATCTTCTAACTCATCTTTCTGAATCAGGATTAGATACACTTTAACCCCTCTGCCCATACTGCTGCCAGAGTGGTCTACCATACCTGAATGCCTATGGCACTGTCAGCTTAAATTTCTTATTATTTACATTGATCATATTATTTATATTGATATTGATCATATCTCGACTTGCCCTAGCACAACTTTTGAGATGTACTTCCTGGCACTCATACAAAATCAAATCTTTTTTCTAGTCAGTGCTATTTCATCTCTCTTCTTTCCCCTACATTTTTAATTCCCTTTCTCTGAAATATTCTGCCTACTTTTACTGCACAGAAAACTTCTCACCCTTCCAGACACAAGTCAAAACTAATCTCCATTTAATCACTTCTCTAAGCCCCTCAATCAGAGTGAGTGATGATTCTTTCCACACTACTTCTAGTATATTTGTAAAACTGTATTTTGATTATTTTAACATCTATCTACTACTAGAATTTGAATTCTTGTAGAACTATCTCAAACAGTGCCAGATATTGAAGATTCTCAATAAAGGACAGACGACAAAAGTGAGACCAAAGGAGATCTGAGGAAAGTGTCAAAATTAAGGATGTTGCTGACCTATTGTAAACCTTTGATTTCAAGAGGGCAAAATATGCTTTTCATTATGTGCCACAACTATTTTATAACCAGATGTAGACAAGCACCAACAAATTAATTATGATCATCTCCCTTAGTGAATCAATTCATATAGAAACATAAAATTTCACGTCTTTTTTTCTCTAGAATGTTGACCTGCCCTTATCAATTCTAGTTTCAATGAATAAAGCTGAAATAATTTTACTGTATCTGGCTATATCCATGTCTCCAGCATACATTAAGCATGGCTATAATGTTTGGAGAAATGTTAACTATGTGGTAATTCTTCATAAAATCACATACCCCTAGGAAAAAGATGGGTGTGGCAAATTAAAAAGCCAAATTAAAGCAAATTAAAAATGAAGGAGAGTTTATTAAAACAAAATGTCTTTTTAAAAATCAAAATCTTTTATCTCTTCATTCTTCTAATATTATTTCTTATTTTCTTTATATCACATTCTTCAGTGAAGCTAATTTAAAAGCCCATGTGAAAACCAATATGATATCTGAGCATAGTCATGGGTCAAATTCTGTGGAATTCAACTTGAAAGTTTTTAAAATGAAACAGATATGCTCAAATATATTGGCCGATGCTATTTCTTCTAGTATCTCTGGTTACAATATACTCAAAGAATGTGCTCTTATGAAGTCAGAAATACTTTTCTCAACAATATCTGTAAACCTTGGTATGAAGTGGTTATCTCCCCAAAGCCCCAGGGCATGGTTGTATATCCTAGTTGTAAGTCCTTCTAGTTCTTCTATGTGAGTCGCCGCCACAGCATGGCTACTGACAGAGGGGTGGTTTGATTCTGTGACTGGGAAGTGAATTCGGGCCGCCGAAGCAGTGAGAGTGCCAAACTTTGACTTCTAGGCCATTAGGCCTGGCTCTGATTTTTTATGGATGATTACAGGGAAGAGGTAGTTTCTCATTTTTAAATTTTTAAGTCTAAAACTTGAGTTCTAACATCTAATACTTTAACTTAGATATAGATACATTCTTAAAAGTTACTATTAAATATATATATAATAATATAGAGCATTTCCTTTTTTTCATTTATTCTGAAAAACATCACCTTGATAAGTTAAGAAAAAATAAAGTCAACCTGTGTCTGAATAGGATTTTTATTTTTTGTAAACAACATTCATGACTCAGTCTACTTTAGGTTATTTTATGTTATCACAGCCTGCTATGAAATGTCACCATAATATCTATAAAAAAATATTTTTTAAAGTAAGAGAAATGCAATTTTTTTGTATTTCAGATATGAATGGGCTATTTTCTCTCACTACTTTATTCTACATTTTAGGTATAAAATCTGAAGCATTTAAAATAGAAAGAAGAGTAAATGCCAAACAGTCTAATTTACCTTTTAATACAAGAAATGTCTTTCTAAGGACAAGAAGCACATTACAGTCTATCTACTGTGGAACATTTTTCCTTGCTATAATTTCCCTTTCAGTGAGGCAGGCTTTTCTCCTAATCTCTATTCACTGGTCCTATTGAATGCCATAGATTTGTTCACTCCACTTCCCCAAGACAACCTTTTTAATATTTGAAGATACATAAAACATATATAGCTCCTTCCCCATGTTCTCCTCCAACTTCCCACGTCTCCCTGTTTTCCAGATATATCATCCCTGATTGCCACAGGAAATGGTGTCCAGATCACCACTGTCCAAGTTTACCTCCTTTCTATATATTCCATTCTAGCAATGCATCCTTGAAACTTTGGTGCCCAGAATTGAATGTAAAACTCTAGATATAATTTGGCCAGCCCAATATAAAAATCAAATCAGGGGCTGGTCTGGTGGTGCAGCAATTAAGTTCACATGTTCCACTTCGGCAGCCCAGGGTTTGCCGATTTGGATCCTGGGTGCAGACATGGCACCACTTGGCAAGCCATGCTGTGGCAGGAGTCCCACATATAAAGTAGAGGAAGATGGGTATGGATGTTAACTCAGTGCCGGTCTTCCTCAGCAAAAAGAGGAGAATTGGCACCAGATGTTAGCTCAGGGCTAATCTTCCTCAAAAAAAATAAAATAATAATAAAATTTTAAAAAGTCAAATAGTTAAATTCCTTAATATAGACCCAGAATATTTCTTAATCTGTTCTAAGAAAATATTATCACTTTTCAGTAACAATCTAAACCTGCTAGATTACAGCGAATTATGATCAATTTAACATTGTAAATCTTTTCAATTGATTCACTGCAAAGCTAGGTGAAATTCACTTTCCAATTATATATTTCTTTAGTTCTTACACGTAAGTAGAACATCACACATAAAACTGTTAGATTTTGTCTTTATTATTCCCGACACAGAGATTTTCTTTATCCCGATTTGTCATCTACCTTGTAGATTTTACTTCATACAGCATGCAGATATGATAGACACACTGTCTGGATCTTTATCAAAATCAGTAATATAGTAAGCCTAGACTAAGCTAGGATCGGGAGCAGCACTGTGTTGCTTAACAATAGAAAGACCTCCTTCAGCTGTGCATGGCTACCACATGGAAATAATTATAATATTATAAAGCTGTCTGAAGGAAAAGAGATAAATGAGGATGCGTAGGGAAACATTTGGCTTAGGATAGGTGTTCAGTAAAATATACTTGGTATGATTCTTTTGAGGCTAAAACATTAAGTAATTCTCATTTCACTAGATAAGACTCATTTAACTGGGCATCTGGAGGTTTGAAGACTTCCCTAGGTATCAAATACTCTATAAAACTGTTGAAATATTTCAAACTTTTAAAAGTCCATTGAATTATTTTTTTCCAACAGAGTTTTAGAGATGAGGGAGGTAATAGATTATGCGTGCAAAAGAGTGCACACGTGTTTATTGGTGTGTGTGTATGTGTGTGAGAGAGAGAGAGGAAATGTCTATCAGACCTCTGGTATCTTTCAGAGAGAAAACATTTCATAAACATATGAAATAGAAAAATTAGCTTCAAGCCACTAACTAACATCTATTGTACCACCTGCAGGGGCAGTATCAACATCTCCCCTAGAGGAGCTAGACTTGATTATAAAATTTTTTCAAATATGATGCCAGCAGCATTCAAACAGCAAGATGACTTTGATAATTCAACTAGTATAATTCAAACACATGGCTCATGAACGAGGGATTACAATATCACAACCCACTGTGTAAAAATCTGGTTACAGAGCTCTGTGTGTGTGTGAAAAATTAATTTCATATTAGATATAGATCCACATGCATCCTCTAACAAATTATTTGGAATATTCAAGCATATGTTCTGCTTTTCTTCTTAGGCACTGCAGTAGGAAATCGTGCACCCGGCTGTTTAGTAAACATCAACACATTTGGATTCTCACTGAGTGTACATGATGCTAGATACACAGAGCATACTAAGCAAGGAGTGAGAGGCTGCTGGAAACATTTTCCTATTTTTCTACGCAAGAGAGTGTGGGCAGTTTCCATTCCAGTGTCTATTTCAGTGAAAAGAACTGCACTGTGTATTTTTAAATGTCAACCAGGGAAAAGTTTCCACTTACCATAAGAATCACATTTTACCCTGTCTTTTCTATATAATACCATATGTTTGTTATCCACATTCGAAAAAGTAATCTGTCCCCAATTTACTTAGAGTTTACTGCTAACGATTTACAGTTATAGTTATAAATTCTAGGGGGCCTATAGGCCCTTTCATATTTGTTTATAGTGGAATTTAGAGATTCTTACAATTACCGGAACAATTTGGGGGACGTAGAATACATACTTTCATTCTCCTTAAATACTGTAAACACATGTTATGTGTCAGGCAACATGCCAGGTCCTAAAGTCCTCCTTTTCTCTTAAAAGACAGTCAATTCTAACATGTCTATCTGTTATAAAAGATTGAGTTTGGGATTTTAAATGCAGATGTTGGTGACCACCAAAACAATTCATCAAGGCATGAAATATTGTCATTGGAAATTCTGCTTTCCTGTCTTGTCATCACATGAACAATAATGAATTGGTTGATGCCTCGTGTGAATTACCACAGTGTTCAGTAGTTGATAAAGTTATTCACTAAAATATTGCCAGGACTTACTTAAACCAATGACCAGAACTGATGAGACTTTGTGCTGTGAATTAAAGTGAGTACTATGCATCAAGAGTCAGAAAGTAAGGAAATAAAAAAAGATATGACTCAATTATTGTGCGTCTGTCTTTCTCAGTATAAAAATGAGAGCATGGCTACAGCTCAGAGATTCAGTTACTGCTGATTAAGAAAGAAGGCACAGTGTAGCAAATAACATTACTTTAGAAGGAGTAAAGTGGAAAAAAAAAAAATCACAACACATCACGTTCCATGTTGTTAGTTCAAATCTGGTTTCTTGTCTCCACATTCAAACGCGTTCCCCTGCTTTTCAGTATGTCAACAAGGAGACTAATGAACTTACTTCTCAAAGGAGTGAATTAGGAGAAATTTGAGTTTCTCTAGCATTTGATATTACTTGATTTTTGTTTTTGTTTTATGGACATTGACATCAATGGTGATTTTAATTTAAAGTGTGTGTAGCCTAATTAGTAGTCAAACTGAAAGGAATAATAAAAAGAGGGCTTACTATGTTAGAGAAATTATTTTTGAAATCAGCAGAGACTTCCAAAGATGAAAATGTTTTACATGTCACCAAGCAAAACATGACTTTAAAGTAAAAGAAAAATTTGGTAGCTTCACATATCCTATTTTATTAATATGATGGTATTTCCCAATTTCTTACAGTTATATGTGTATCTTAGGAACACCGTTGTGCAATTTAGACTGCTATTATCATTTGATATTAGATCCCCCTTACATACTGTAATAGTTTTATAATCTAAATATTAAAATAATAATACCTACCTCACACATTTAATTGAGAAGATTAAATAAGACAATGTATATGAAAGCTCCTAACAATGTTTGATGTTCAAAGAATCTTAGCCACATTGAAAATTGGAAAAAAAAAAGCATTAGTTGAAAGACACAAAAGTCAGATATATGTCCTTTTGACCACAAAAAATAGATTTCTATTTTAAATATCATTATTTTCTACGAACCTGCTCAGTGGCACAGCAGTTAAGTTCACGCACTCTGCTTTGGCAGCCTGGGGTTCGCTGGTTCAAGTTCTGGGCCCAGACCTATGCACCCATTGTCAAGCCATGCTGTGGAAGGCATCCCACATATAAAATAGAGGAAGATGGGCACAGATATTAGCTCAGGGCCAATCTTCCTCAGCAAGAAAAAAAAAAGGAATGGCAACAGATGTTAGCTCAGAGTTAATCTTCCTCAAAAAAAACCACACTATATTCTACAAATAAAGAATCGCATCAGAATTAATAACAGGTAGCAATATTTAAAGAAATGCAAATCTGAGTACCACTGGATTACTTTCTCTCCTGGCAGCTTTTACTTTACACCTTAACCTCTGCAAGCTTCCTAAAGTGGTTTTAAAGATTCAAGGAGAATCCTAAATCAGAAGCGGTCAAAGTACTAAAGAATATGAGCTGATAAGGCTTGGAGTCATCAGCTTCAGTTAAGGGTCCTTAGGGGTTTTCTCTGGGAAAATGTACCTGTATTCTGCCCATTCCAAGCCTCAGATATTTGTGAAAGCATTCGAATCATTTTCACTTCGGTTTCTCCCTCTAGGCGCGGTAGAGTTATTTTTACGTTAAAACCAACACTTTAGTCATGAAACAACATCTTCATTGGACTGTAGCTTTCAAGTACACGATGTTTGATGTTCATAGAGGAAAAAAGATTATTCTTCAAGTCCTTAGAACCTACACTTTTCTTTCTTCTGGTGGGTGGCTTCTGTGAATTCAAATACCTTATCTGGACAGTGTTCTAAACTCAGTAAGAATAGGGAACACTTAGATATTTCAGACTCCCACAAGCCCCTTCACCTTAATGAAGGCTCAAATTAACTTTTAACTTGCTAATCGCAGACCAAAAATTAGAGAAGACAAACTTTTATTCTAATACTTCCTGTTCCTTGATTAGCATTTGACACAGTCTTAAACCCAAAGGGACTTTTAAATACCTTCAGAAATAGTTTCAAAAATAATGAAAAATACAAAAATAAGGACTGTGTTCTAAAGGAGAAAGTAGAAGATGCAGAGAGTGAAAAGGGGAGATGAGTAAGCGCAATTTTAAATTCACAAAGAGGCTAAATGTAAGAGCAGTTCTACTAATTTAAAAGAAAAGAAAACTTTTTCATATTTGGGCCTTGAAAGCCTAATTTCATCTTTATGGAGTGTAATGTTGGGTACCAAGGTGGAGGGGCAGAATAAGCAACCAGGCTTTAGTACTTGTGGTCTTGAAAGTGGAATAAGGAATAGTTGGCAAATTATACATTTTAAGACTTAAAACAAAATAAACGAAGTATAAGATGGAAAATCTATTTGTAAACAAAAGTTTTTACAAAGAAGGAAAATCATTGGGAATTGAGATTAAGAAGGAATCTTGGTGGTTTCAAAGTATAATAAAACAGAGATTAGAAGTTGTAGAATGGAGTATAGGACAAGCAAGAACACCAGAAGGATAGCTTCAGTGTTTTTTTAATTTTCCTTTCTAATGGACATCCACTTCCAAATTGGACAGAGCATCATGTGCATAGAAGACAATTAAACCAGGGAATACATGTATGAGTACAGATAACCTAAGACTATGATACTGTCATTCAGTGTAGCAAGGAGGAGGCATCACTATAGAAACCGTAAAGCTGCTGTTTGTGAAAAGCTTTGCCTCTCCCATGGAGAAGACAGTCACATTGGGAAACAGACACACAGCAGATTGGCTGTGAGCTAATTTAAAAAGAGCAGAGAGCAGTGACTCGTTCTCAAATCAAATTAAAAAAAAGCTAATGCACAATTAATAATTATGTTTCTCCTATTCTGAATTTATCATGTTGAATAGTAGGAATTTTGACTATCAAAACCACTAGTGGAAGCATTCTCTAGGGCGGTAGAAAAACAAACAATTACAAATCTTAAGCTAATTTTACAGCTGGCTACGTAATTGCTTTGGCAACAGTCATAGACCAGCCTTCACTCTAAAATGTATTCTTATATTGAAAATACATGGCTAAAAAACAATATGCCTAGAAATGAGGGAGCCCGGCAGAACGAACATGCTTCCAGTGGTTGGCTACCAATTATCATTCTATTTTTTTTTTCCCCTTTGTGAGATACAGACATATACGCACCCCTGCAGATGGCATGGTAGCTTTGGAAAATAAGCTAATGCACTTGCAAATATCAAACAGCAATTTAGGATTAATTACGTGTAAATAACAAACATATCAGAAGTCTATTTTCTCACCTTGCTTATTTAAAAAGTAATCTCAACTAAATGGTATCTTTGACAAAACATAGTTCTACTTATTTCACCTAGAACTAGAAATCAGAAGGAAGCATGAAAGGAAATCTCAAAAATGAAGATTTGAGGCAACACATCAAGTGTCTAATTGAATAAAAGATTATTCAAATTAGATTTCTACTGGGTTGAACAATTACTAATACTATAAAGTTAAAAGCAGAACGGGAAATGAAATAAGACATCCTTTGCAACTGACTGACATATTTAGTGGCTTGGCTTGAAGACAAAATAAAAAATGTAGTTTAGTACAAACGAATACAAACAAATCCTGGAGCCAAAGGACAAATCCAAAAAAATGCTCCAGGATAGAGGATGAGAAAGGAGATGCTATTATTGAAGGAAAAATAGCTGCAAAGCCCTCAAATCAACGCATAATAGCAGTGAATAGAACAAACAAGAGATGGGTTGTATTGTGCTATTGAAGTACAAAAGAATAAATCAAAGTAACTAGAATAATGATAAAACACTGGCTGGATTCCTAGTACTTACTATATGACTAGTACTTTGTTAGGAAGCTATGGCGAGGGCATTCCTTTTAATGTCCATAAGACACCAAACACAGCTGCCTAAAAAGCCCCTGGGTACAATCACCCTATGAAGTTCAAACATCAGACATCATCACTTGTGACAGCCACAACTCTGAAATGGGGGAAATTGATGAGGGATGAGATGTGCCTTTTGAACGGGATGGTCCACCCTCAGTAATTGAAAGCTGGCAATCACGAGCAGAAAGATTTTGAAACTTTGTTGGACTACAAAAACCAGTAGGAAAGCAGATAATTATATTATTTGGCAGGAAACTAACGTAAACTTACATTCAAAGCAAAAAGTCTAACTTTCTTCAGGCATCTTTCTCAGACTTTATTGCACTTAATATTTCATAGTCTTGATATGAATAATCTTAATTGTCTCACAGTATCTCAAGGTCTGATTGCCTTTACTATACAAGAAATAAAGATGCCGATGTGCCACATGAGAATTAACTGACATGGTATTTATTTAATTGACATAATATACATAAAGCATGTAACGGGCAGTGGAGTTATGGAATATATTTGGTTATATCTCTTAACATATCATAATAATTCAATAAATTAATTTGATGAATTGCTTATGGCTTATAAATTCCTGATGATATTGAGTTTGAATTGTAGGTTCTGGAGCCACAAGCCAATCCCAACACTAACCCTGGTTGTGTGACCTGGTCGAGCCAGAACTCCTCACTATACCCTGAGCTCTAGACAGAACTTTGGTTCGTGCTGTTCCCTCTGCCTAGATAGCCCTCCATGTACGTCTATATCACTCTCAGACACTGACAAATTGCTAAGCCTTTCTATACCTCAGTAATCTCCTCTGTAAAAAATGGGAGATAATAATATTTTTGAGTTTTAAATGAAATAATTCATGTAAAGTACATGCCTGACAAGAATAGTTGTCAACTAGCAGTAGATAGAAGGTCATCTATGTAACATATATCTATTTAACGTAACTAACCAAACTATTAGTAAAATATTATAATTTGCAGTTTTGATTTGTGATTAGGGAAGTGCTTTATATCAGTAAATGATATATAACAATATGTGATTCCAAAGCATGTTACCTCAAGACATTTTATAAAAGAAAATAACGATTGACATCTAAAAATGGGTTCTTGTACAGGCATGGGGAAATAATACAAGTTTTCAAGCATTCCAGTCCTAAAACTAGGATTTAGATTTAGGATCTAGTTCTAAAAAAAAAATAGACTATTTCCAATGCCTTCTATAAATATTTAAGTTGTGTATATTCTTGAATTCATACCCACGGAAATAGAGCAAAGGAAAAGAAAGAACTGCCTACATGAAATATGGGAAGGAAATATCACCAGTGTTAGAGCTGGGTAAAGCAGGGTAACTTTACAGGTTTATCGAAGATAACCCTAAGCGATGCTTGAAAAAGAGCTGGCCTGCTCTTATTTCAGTTGTTGTAGTATTTTATGCATACTCTACTAAATCTGTATGTAGCACAATCTACTTTTAAAAGCAAATTTACACTTTCTTAAAACACAACTTACTGCTGTATTGCCTATTTGGACTAGAAAGCCAAGTCACCAAATTCAAAAACAAGGTAGTTTTCTGTCTCTACGGAACATTAGTTTCTCAGAAATTCTCCTGACGGCAATGTAATTATTTCTGAAACTGTCATCTCTCTCGTGCGCCATGGAGAAACTGGTTAACATTTTAAAAAATCTAAAAATATTCTACTCTTTTCTAAATTGAAACTCTTGGTTGTCATAATGTGCCTTATATTTCCTTAGTGTACTTTTACTTCGCAAACAATATTTATTTGTCATGTCAGAATCCCATCTATTCCGCTCAAACACCAGGCGAACACTGCAACAAAGCTTGATAGAGTAACTCTGCGCACGCATTCTCCTACTGATGAACCCAATGCTTCCTCTCTACCTTTCCAAATTTTCCTCCTTCATCAAAACCCAGCCCTGTTTTCATTTTCTTGACTGAAGAGGGGCAACCTGCACGCCTCTTTCTGTGCTTTAAACTATTGTATTTACATTTTAATTCCACATAATATAGTATATAATTGCCTTCAAAAAGTGTCACGTATGTAAGTATGACTTCCCCCAATCAGACTAGCACTTGCTAAATATTTGATCGCTTGTATGTCCTCAAAACATATCTGAAAAGCAGATACTCAATGGCAATTTTTTCATTGGTTTAAATACGAGGTATTCGCAACTACGCTTTTCCCATGACACTAAGGAATGGAAAAGATGTCCAGTTATAGGAGGACATCAGGAAAAAATATATAAATCTCACGAAACAAAACTGTCTTCAAAAAAATATCTGAGTGCATAAATTCTATCTGCCTGTACTATCCTAATGATAAATACTGCTGAGCCCATGAAGTTCTTGAAATTTCTTTTTTCTTATGATGATGTCAGAGTTTATAAAGGTAACTTCATATTATCTAGAGGTTGACTTGCAAACTCCTTATCATGACATTCAGTGTCCTTTAGTATCTAGATAAGATGGAAATCTCGTTCTCATTTTTCTCATCTTTTTTTCCAAAGCATACTACACACGTTCAGTCGAGCCTGAGCTCTAGACAGAACTTTGGTTCATGCTGTTCCCTCTGCCTAGATAGCCCTCCATGTACATCTACATCACTCTAAGACATTGACCAAACGTCACCTGCTTCATGAGTGTTCAGCTATTCCAACAGCTGGAAATAATCCTTCACTCCTTTGTAAAACTTGAACACACTGTCAGCTACTTAGAGACTCATGCTGTGCTTCACTCATCTTATTCTGATGCTATGATACCGTAGATATACTGCCAGATGAATAATCAGTAATAATGTTTGTGTGTGTGTGTGTGTGTGTATTTGCTTGTTTGAAAGAATTTGTCCCAGTTTCAAGCAACCAATCAGTCTTAAATCCATCTGCCCTCTTCTAACTAAATAGGCACATTTTACTTACTGACTGAGGATATTCTAACCCAGCCTTTCCCAAGTCGTGTTCCATGGCACACTAATCACATTAGATGCCTCCTGAAATAATGGTAGTGTTTCACGGGAGAAGAATGAAACACATTAGCTTATTAGAGGGGTAAAGAAGTCCTCCAGCAAGGAAACCTGGAAGTTTATATATTTACAACTGTTATACCAGGGTTTTGTGTTTGCTTGTTTTGTTGTTGCTTTTCCCAGAACACCACCTCTTGAGATGTAGTGTGGGAAGTGCTGTTCCAGCTTCTGCAGATGACCAGCTCTTCCTGTAACATGCCTCCATGCTCACACATTAATCTCTCCCCCTTTGCAACCTGTTACCCTCTCTACCTTGAGGGCTTCTGCTCCAAACTGCTCTCTTACTGAATTCCTAATCATGACTCTAGATAGATCTTAAACACCACCCTCTACTGGTTCTTCTGCTTGGCCTCTATCAGAGTCTAATTGCCTCTTTATTTGTGTTCTTTTCTTTCTTTCTTTTTTTTTTTTTTTTGAGGAAGATTAGCCCTGAGCTAACACCTGCTGCCAATCCTCTCTTTTTTCTGAGGAAGACTGACCCTGAGCTAACATCCATGCCCATCTTCCTCCCCTTTATATGTGGGATGCCTGCCACAGCATGGCTTGACGAGCCGTGCATCGGTCCACATCTGGCATCCCAACCAGCGAACCCTGGGCCACCGAAGCAGAATGTGCAAACTTAACTGCTGCACCACCAGGCCAGCCCCTTTCTTTGTATTCTTACAGTACCTATAAGATAGTAGATATTACATCATTGTTCTTTATTTTATGCTTGTCTCTGATTCCTAATTTAGGTGAGTGTAATGTCCTACATTCAACAGGAGATCTAAAATGTTCGCAATGTTGAAAGAATCCTGTGAATTAGGCTGATTTTCTGTGGATGTGTGTTGGGAGTCAGTTGAGGGTGGTTATGTTCATTTTCGGAAAGAAGAAGGTAAAAGGAAAGATAGTATAAGAAAAAGATCCCAAAGGTAAACTGGCTTTCCTTCATTATAACATTTTCATCAGGTAACATCACATTGATAGTTGACCAGACCATCTGTAAAATAAGTGTTTTTGTAGACTGATCAAGTTTGCAATGTTAGGTCATCAAATAGAAGGGATGCTTTGAAGAAAGGCAGAAGAACATAAAGGGGATATGCCACATCACTGTAATTGATAAAAATGTTTTCTCTTTTTTATTTCTCCTTCTTTCCCATCTCCCAAAACATCACTGCCTGAAAGAAGAATCCTGTATTATGTGTTGTGAATTAAAAAAAATGTCAGGTTACACACTGTTTCTCTCAAAAACATTTTCAAAAACATTTACAATCTTGCACTCTATTGCCACCTATCTCAATAAGTCTTTAGTGTCAGAATACTATTTCTGGCTTACAAATTCATATCAGCAATAAAATTGATTCAACTTTCTCTCTTCTATCACTTCTCGGCCTCTTGGCTAGGATCAAGTGTAAGAATTTCTCTCCTGGTAGTGCACTCCCTGACCACAATGTACCCCAAATTCCACATCCTCTGCCCGTCACTTGGCTCCCTCATTTGTCTAGACTGCAAGACTCCCACAATATTCTCTTCCGATTAGTATTCTAATTTCCTGCTAGCTCTCCTACTGTTCTCTGATACTCTACTCCAATCCCACTTCTCCTATGAGGCATTCTTTGGTATATCAGCCTGAATCCATCTCATCTTCCATCCTTCCTCCACCTAATGTGCCCCATCAGAGCATACAGTTCAAACCAGCGTGCAGTATTGATGTGTGTGTAGGATCTCTCTCAAGCCCTAGAAAACCTGGACATAGAAGTTAAGAACTGGCTAAAACGTTTATCCCCAAAGTGCCTAGGAAAATATCTACATACGGTAAATAAGAGATATACTAATATATGTATGCTAAATTGAATATTAAAAGAATGTGCTTAATTAACTAGGCAATTCTGATTTGAATGCATTTACTCACTTTTGAGCCATGATGTTATACAACAACAATTTAGATTATATAATATCTTCAAGCATTTGCTTTCATGAAGATCCAAGATGTTTCTTTAATTGGGTATCTTTTAAAAATATGAAGTTCCTGGGTTCAACATTTGATGGGAGAGAAACTGATGAGAAAGAAGAGAGAGAGTTCAAGTAAAACTATGGATTATGCATTTATATTGCCAAACCAGCCAATATTCCACTTCACTAGTTGATGGTTCTGAACTTTTAGTTTTATCAAGACCTTTTATTCTCCTAGTTGGTGAGAATACTTAATTTTTCTTCTATAGCTACTTTGAAGCATATAGGAACAAAAATTGAAATAAATTGGAGGAATTATAATAACATAATCTGTTATAGCCTGTGATAATAAATGGAGATTTCTGCAGGGCTGTGAACAACTTGGACCTGGAAATAGCTTATTCTTCCTTCTCATAAAAGTCTTTTCTTTATCTAAAACCTCATTTCTATTTAAGGATATCCTGCTGGATCTTTTCCATTTCTTTCATATGTTCCATGTCTTACCCCTATAGGATCCTCTTGGTGTCGTAAAACACACCATTTTCTTCCCAGTGAAGTCCTCCAGCAGGAAGAGCTTTAACCGTGGATGGATTCTCAGACCACATTTAAATGTTCAGCATGAGCTCAGGTGCAACTCTGAAGCCCGGCCTTCTTACTATTTCTGTTCTGTTGATTCATTTGCCTTTGCTGGACTATTAAACCTCTAAAAGAGACTTCTATGTTAAGCTGTGTGTTTTTTAAAGGGCAAAGATGTCACTGAGTCCCATCTCTGATCTGTGTTTTTCAGAGCCTACCTGAACAATTTCCAAAAGGTTTATCTCTCTCTGAGGGCTTATAAAAGAGAAAGGGAAAATTCGGGGAGAGGAAGGGCCCTTCTCTGCCTGCCCTCCAACCTCCCGCACAAAACAGAAACAGAATTAAAATCGGAAAGGGGCCTGTGAGCAGCGTCCAGGACCACATAGGTGTTCCCCAGTGTCTGCAGCTGCAGCTTCCACTTTGAGCCTGCTGGGACTTGATTCTAAGTGGCTGTGAAAAGCCACTGAGGGGTTTGTGTTAGCCAGAGGCCACGAAAGCTGCCATCCCCAGCTGAGTGATTCTCTGTTCAAACTGGGCATCAGCCCAATTTGAACAGAGAATCTGTTTTTTTCCCTTGTTTCAAAGGGCACATTTCTGTATACTTCCTCATGTGCAGGGGTGAATCGGGAACAATAACATTCATTTATAAAAGAAATCATTGTGTTAATTATTATCACTGAGTGTTAGTAAATACTTCAAAAGTACTATGATATGGAAGTGTGTGGGTATCTGAAGAGCCGTGCATTCTGGCCCCTTCTTAAGAAAGTGCACATTTATCAGGAATTATTTAACATTCAGGAGCTACCTTCTTTTAATCAAAAAGTGACACCAAGCTATCTGGATATTCTCCAATTCATGCATCCTGAGATACATATATCCCTGTGATAAAATTGCTATCCTTATTCAATAGAGTCTTGAGGTAATTGAATATTCCCGTTTCCACTATTTCTTCTGTTGTGCTCTCTCTCCTCTCTAACTCACCCACCAATAAATACAGTAACACATACACACACACACACTATAATTCTGGACAACTCCTTAAATTATTCCAGACATTCTTCTAAGCAAGGCTTTTTTTTTTTCCTGGGTTTGTAGTTTTGGCAGTCCAACACCAAGTTCACATCCTGGACCATGCCTTCTATTAGTGGATGTCTGGGCAGTCTCCCAATAAAGCTGAGCAGCTTCAGTATCATTAGTGGGATGATGGTATTTCAGTTCCTCTTGCTTTCATTCCTCTTCAGTTTACTATCGGTGCCACTGAGCTTAATGAACCAAACCGTCTGCTCATGCAGTAAAAACGGAAAAACGCATTCTGCCGTGGAAAATAAATGCTATGTTCCATTTCTACAGCAGACACTTTTTAACAAATCTAAAGTAGGAAAGGAAGTATGAGAATATTTGTATAATAGAGAGATGTTAATAAAGGCATTTGAAACTTTCAAATAAGGAATGCACTGATTTGTAACTGCAGAGTATCCTCATAAATAGCATACATTCATAATAATATAAAATCATTAAGAGTATTTTTAGTACTGGCTCCTACTATACTTAGGTACTACACATATTAATACTAATATGCTAATTACTAATAAACTATCAGAGGTGGCCACTGTGTGACAGCTGTGCTGTAGAATATTACCTAGACCCGGCACTCATACTATTATTTCACCTCATCTCTGGTATTCTATGTATACTAGACACTGGCTTAGAAGTAAAGGCATACCCATATTGATAAAACCACTAAAACCTCTAATTGTAAAATCTAAACATCATTTTTCTATATAACAAGAATATCTAAAAATTCTATTGTTGCAGAACTGAAAGTCATAATACTGCTTTTAAATAGTGGCGTGATTACACACATTATGTGGATAATAATGATACATTCAGTTATATTAATGGTGGCGTTTTTAACTATATTAAGATTCTCTTAACTATATTTAGTGGTGTTCCAAAATTTTGGCCCCATATTTTGCGGTATTGAAGTCACTCCAGCAAATCAAATTACTATGACGTGGTTTTACTGAACTCAGCTTGCAAACACTTCTGGCTAGTAAACTAATTCACTTTACTCACTTGCATGTCAGGGAGAGGGAACCGGGAGAGTAGCTACTCAAAACTGTCATCCTCATCAAACTGTGTGTTCACCCAACTTTGCTCTGTGGCTCACATAGGAAATAGACCCTTGAATCACAAAGAGGCGATCTTTGAAGAAAGTTAGGCCTTGGAAGAGTGTGGATTTTTGAGAGCAGCCGCAGCAAGGGAAATACAAGGCAAAGTTCAGAAAGAGAGGGCTCAGAAAGAGAAGCGGAAAGATAAACTGAAATGGTCTTACAATCTTGCTTCGTTCTTTTAGTAAACAAATTTTTATCTGCATTTCCCCACCAAGAGATGCACTGCACATTGTTCATGAGTTTTCCCAAGATTTAGAACCTCTTAAAAGCAGTCAGGGCTCCTCCTGATGGAAGCTGTGATTTTCCTACAATAATTTTCTATAATTGTGCCAAAGAACTAAAAATAAAAATGACGTAAGAGGTTTCGCCACAGTGAGAATCACAAGCTCAATTGTAGAACTGAGTCATCGCCTTCGTGTTTCGGGAAGATATATCCAGGTTAGGAAATTCACTGTGCTGATTGCCTTCCTTCAGCCTGTGCTGGTTGAGATATAAAGTCTATGGTATGGTTATCAATAACTGCTAGGAACTCTGGCCATAATCGAGTAGATAGCTGTAAAGTACTATCGCATTGAGAAAGTAAATATGGTAAGAAGCGTAACAGGCTGAGGTTTATTAAGAAAGTCCTGATTACTGTGCAGGCTGAGTACCTCTGATCTGGGGCCAAGGCTGCACAGAGCAGTTATAGAATTTATTTGGCCTTATTTAAACTAAACATATATCTCACTTTCTCCATTTTATTTCTCTTCATCATGCAGCAGAACATAATTTCTTGGTTTATCACGAATCTTCCATCTGTTCCATCCTTTAAGTCATTCGTCACACTTCTCAAGGTCACGAGGGAGCCTCAGAGAGGAAGTATTTGTGTTGATTGATTGATTCTGTAATGCTTGTGCCTAGGGTGCTGCTAAATGAGCCTTCTGTATTTTCAATGAAGTGACTAAAGGGTGGGGAGAAGAGAGGGACTTGTGAATCCTGTTAACAAGACACATAAGGCATGCTGTTCCCTGGAGATCCTGGTTCCTTACATCCCTAGCCCCTTGTCACTTCCTCCCAGGTGAAAATGAGAACTTTGCCCTCCAATCACCACTACAAGGAGAGTAGACACTCGCTGGTTCTGGAATTAAAATAAAGCATTCAGCAGTATAGAAGTCAACATACAGAAACTCCCTTTTCTTTTTCTGCCACTACACTGTTGCATTCTGAGAAAGAGGCATAAGACATAAAGCAAAGTTCAGTCCTGCTGAGATGCTTTTCACCATAACTATGTACATCAGCTGTTGTTGAAAGAATAGGACAATTGCTCCAATTCTAGGAAGATGGAAGAGTGAGTGTGGTATAGTATTTGGATATATCAGCGTATTGATTTTAATCAAGTATGTTCCTCTGGGTAACAGCTTCTTGCTTAACAATTCAGTAAACAGAAAGATATGCACACAAACACAGTTTATCTATGGCAGCTAGGGTATCACTTTGGTATTCTGAGCAGAGACCTGCTATCTCTTGAATATTTTAGGTTTATGAATTATCATGTCATTAATGAAAGATGGTAGATGTTCCATATACGGAAAAGGACTTATTTCCTGTGGGGTTATAATCTCACTTTTTCCTTTCTCGATGGCATCATGATTTTACTGCTCTCATTCCACATCAATGATGACATTTTTCTCAGCTACATTTTTTTTAATGTCAAGTTTATTGAGCATACAATGAAATAATTTGCATACAGTGAAATTCACCTGTTTAGGAGTAGAGTTATATGAGTGTGACAAACAGACACAGTCATGGAACCTGACTAAGAGCCCTTAACATTCCCCTAGGCTTGACTAAACTTGAGACAGTCTTCTTTCTGCCTCTAGGCCCCTGACCTTCCTTTTCTTACAGTATGTACTTGTAAATTCTGTATTTATACAATTGTATAAATTGCAATTTTAAATTCTGTTTCTGCCCTTTTGAGATGGAAATCTCCCCTCTCTTGCCAGTCCTACAAGTCAGGAATGTCTTTCTCAAAGACCTGGTGGTTATCCTTTTGAAACGTACTCAAGAAAAATAGCATCCATATGTCCTAGTCTCTGTGGGCGGGGAGGAGCCTAGCTTTGATAAGTGAGAGCAAACACAGATGATCTAATCACACTGACCAACCTCCCACTAACACCCTCCAATCTTTCCCACTAGTTCACTCCAGTGCTGAAAACTCTCTCTTATTTTTTTCAAAGGAGTTGAGTTCCATCTCTCTCCCCTATTGCAATAGTCTTGAATGAACGCTCCTTTGTCTGTTAACTCCATCCAGCGCAATTTTTCTTTGACAAACCACAACAATAATCAAATTATAGAATATATTTATCCAAAAATATGTTCTCTACAAGTCCATAATGCCATAACTCCAAAAATTTCCTCTGAGCCCCTTTGTAGCTAAGATCCTCCCCTGAAGCACCAGCTCTCGGTAACCACTGATCTGAGTTCTGTCTTTATAGCTTTGCCTTTCCAAAATCTCATAGAAATTAAATCATACAGTATGTAGCCTTTTATGTCTGTTTTTTTTTCACTTAGCATGATATTCATCCATGTTATTGCATGTATCAGCGGTTTCTCCTTTACACTGCTGAATAGTATTACATTGTACACTACCACAATTTATCTATTTTTTCAATCCATATTTCGAATTTAAATTTGGCTCTCCTTATTGTATCAACATTTGTCTTACTCAAGATGATGCTCATCATACTTTTTTTCCAGATACTTTCTGACTCAAGATTAGACTCACCCAAAGGTTTTTACTTTTCTTCCCAGGTTTAACAGAAGTTTCCCATGATCTCAACTGTAAAGGTTCTTATATAATAACTATGCCAGTAAATGAATAAACAAACCAGCCACCACTTTGAAAACAATACTAAATCTCCTATAAAATTCTGGCAAAGTGCATGTCTACAAATTGCTTAAATTTAAACATCAATATGAGATTTGCTGAAATTTTATACTGTCCATTTGTTTTAGATAGATATTACATCCTGAATACCCATTGAAATCAAAATTGAGATAATTAAGCCAGAAATTGTGCTTTAAAGCAGCTTGGCTTCCTTACAAAAAATATGGAAATAATTACACACCAATAGAATAGGAGTATTAGATTGTAGAAGGCTATGAGATCAATTTGGAAAAATACAAACCTCTTCCCTAAAGTATGCTTTTAAAAAAATCCTATTGCTAGATGTGGGCTAAACCCATATTTATATATTTTAAATATATGAACTTCATTATTTTAGAATTCATTATCAAACCTACCTACACACAATACAGCTTTTGCTTTTTACTTTTTGGTTTTTTGGCTGCCTTTTTAATCTTTAACTGACACTGAGTGAAATTATTTGAGAGAGCATGACTCCTGGGCATCAGCGATCTTCCTCCTTCTGTAGCTAGAGAAGAGACTGGAAAGTAGTGGCAGTCTCCACACTTCTACTCCAATTTTAAGACGTAAATATGTAGGGTGGCATATTCAAAAATTAAAATAAATTAAGAAAGTATTAAGTAATTAATGAATTTTCCCTCTATTCTCATATTGCCATATGAGAGCCCAAGTGGACTAGTTTTCAATATTAGTGGCCAATCTGAAACTACTTACATTTAATATATATAAGCAGTATTTGACTTTTATATAATATACTTTTGACCAATATAAAATTTTGGCAAATTTTGATATGTTCAAATTTGAGAAATGTCTATTGTATGCAAAATTCAAACGTTTGTATATTACTTGATGAAGAAGCTGGAGCTTCCTGCCTTCCAAAATTTAGCTCTATTTCTGCCATCTTTCACTGTACAGCAGTGTTTGTGCAATTATTTCAACATATTACTGTGTTTGAGCTTTATTATTTTGTAAAGTAGATAGAAACTAGAAAAATTAATTTTACTTCTATCTAATTTTTTTTTAAAGATTTTATATTTTCCTTTTTCTCCCCAAAGCCCCCTGGTACATAGTTGTATATTCTTCGTTGTGGGTTATTCTAGTTGGGGTATGTGGGACGCTGCCTCAGCATGGTCTGATGAGCAGTGCCATGTCTGCACCCAGGATTCGAACCAACGAAACACTGGACCGCCTGCAGCGGAGCGCACGAACTTAACCACTCGGCCACGGGGCCAGCCCCTATTTCTATCTAATTTTTTAAAAATTTGTAGCAGGAGTGGAAAAAAGAACACATCGTGCTTGTGATAAGACATGTCGTCTTATAAAAAAACAGCTACATTAGAATGGGTAACAATGCCAAAAGCATTAAGAATTTAATCTCAATAAGAAAGTTTCTGGGCTCCTGCTTTTTGAATGGCTCATTTGAAAACTGTGCTAGATATACATATCATTACAGATGTTATCTAAAAAGTAAGGCAGAATCAGAAATTTAAAAAATACTTTTACTTCTCTGGTAACAAGTGTATGGATAATACACACACATGCACATCACAAGTTTGACAGCACAAGTTCATTTCCTTTTTGTTTTGTTTTCTGACATACATCTTGCTTAAAAATGGAGGTCTTACTTAAATTTTAAGAGTCTTGATTTTAATGTCAGAAAATCAATTTTAACATATAGTATGATTCATGATCTAGGCCAGTGTTTCTCAAAATGAGTTATACGGAATACAATATTAACAGGTGTTCTTTGAGTATGTTATTATAGTCAAATTATTTTACCAGGGAGTAGGTTGAACAAATGTAAACAGATTCATTTATTTTAAATTGGTTAAGTGCATTTATTCATTAATCCTATTGTAAATCACTAAAAGGAGTTATTGAGGCAGAACTTCTTAAACTCATTCAGCCTAGACACTCTTTTGTTTGTTTGTTTGTTTGTTTTGGTGAGGAAGATTGTCCCTGAGCTAACGTCTGTGCCAACCTTTCTCCATTTTGTATGTGGGATGCCACCGCAGTGCGACTTGATGAGCAGTGTGTAGGTCTGCACCTGGGATCTGAACCCACAAACCCCAGACCGCTGAAGCAGAGCAAGCAAACCCAACCATTATGCCACCAGGCTGGCCCCCTAGACACTCTTGTTATGAGGAACATCTTATGGGACAAATGATCTGTGAGGAGCACATCAATAAACTCTGACCTATGATTGGGGTTTGGGTGAACAAGGGAGAGAAATGATAAAGTGAAAGAGAATCATATTATACTGTAAGTCAGGAGGCTGGTCTCAAATCCTGGTTCTGCCACCATCTTTGTCAGAAGCATTGGAGCAGTGGCTGAGAGCACAATCTTCAGATTTATACTTTCTAGACTTGAGTCCCGCCGCAGCTTCTCATTTGCTGTGTGAGAATTTGCAAGTCACTTCCCTCTCTACACCTTCCTTTATTCAGCTATAAACAAGAGTCATAGGAAATTTTAATCCAATGAGTTCTCAGTTAATATGATCAAAACGTTTTTGAGAAGTTGCTGATAAATGATAATTGGTATGTAAGTGTGAGCTATTTTTTATCAGTGGCTTTCAAACTTTTTACTTCAACCCACAAGAAACAACCCATTTTACATAGAGACACCCAAACATACACAAACAGATACACTTGAAATAAAAGTTCAGTGAAATAATACTTAACTATTTTATATGCCATACATTCTAATATTTTTTTATTCTCTTCTATTTCTTCTCTTATTCCTTCTCTGTCTTCTCATTCTATTCTGTTCTAACATATGCATTCAACTCTATACCACTTTTTCTATTCTGTTTTTTTCAATTCTACTAAGAAAAAGTTGGTCTTAATCCTCAGATTGCAAGACACTAATCTCTCTACATGAGCTATGTACTGATCATCATTTAATCTCTGCCTTCAGTCCTCCTGTTAACCTTTCACATAAAATCCATTAAATACTTCATAAAATTTGAAATTTTTCACAAATTCAGATTCAGAATCCATCTCTGACCTGCTGAATATGGATATCCTGGGGTTCTTGGCTTCAGAGTCTTTCTCTCTCAGTTTAACATGCTGTAGATGTCAAATAATCTGTTTCCAGTATTTCCAAAATTGAAGAAATAAATGACATTCAAAAGTCTCAGCTTAATTTATTCTTTGTTAATATTTAGATCTGAATTTATGCAACACACACATACATTCTAAGGTATATTCATTGTTTGAACTACCTAGAGAAAAAAAAGTGGTCCAGGTAACTATTCCTCAATAATTACAGTGCTTCTATGCCACTTCTATTTGTAAATAAGTTTTAACATTTTTAAATTCAGAACTATATAATTAAAATAAAAGTTAAAATCAAGTCAAAGTTGAGATTATGTAGTGTATATTATCTGTATCATTTTCTATTTAATTGGCATATTTAAGTGTATCTCAAGCCTTTTTTTTTGCATGTGTGTGAGGATGATTGGCACTGAGCTAACATCCATTGCCAATCCTCCTCTTTTTGCTTGAAGAAGATTGTCGCTGAGCTAATATTTGTGCCAATCTTCCTCTATTTTACGTGGGACACCACCACTGCCTGGCTTGACAGGTGATACTAGGTCAATGCCCAGGATCCGAACCTGTGAATCCCAGGCCGCCAAAGTGAATTTAACCACTACACCACCAGGCCAGCCCCTCAAGCCTTTTAAATAGGTAAAACATTCTTATATCTGTGTGCAGAATTTTATGTACTATAGAGCAGATAAGAAGACTAGCTGCAATTCCATCTCCATTCCTCCCAGAATTTGATGACACACCAAACTTTATTTCATAAACCCTCTGAAGTAATCATTATATGTGTTTATAGAGTATAACAATAATAATTATATTATATAAACATATAAAACTCAAGTGCAAACATCCAAAAATCCATTTCAAGTCTAAAGTTTCTTTTAATAGGATTTCCATAACTTATGTGTTAATTTAGAACATGATTATAAATTCTATAATAAATAAATACAATTAAAATTGTTTTGTAAAATATCAGGTATCTTCTATAAAAAACTTTATTCTTGGTGGATATTTGGAAATTAGAATGAGGATTTTATCATATGAAATGCATTTGTGAAAAATATTTAATTTAACTAGTCAATGTGTACTTCTAACAACAGATACTTTGACTTTCCATTAGATTTGTAAATTCTTTGAAGAATCGTTAAAAAGGAATGTCACAGTTCACAATCATCCATGAGTGGAAAAGAATTTCGTTTATTTTTATTTCAGTATAAGTACACTTTTCTAGAAAAAAGTTAGATCTTCTATTTTTCTATCTTTTCCATTTCTATACTCTTCTCACATGTATTTGTATTACTTTTACTCCTCTTAATGTGTCCTCAATATCCTGAGATATTTCGCATCCCAATACATTATTTATGACCATGCCCTCTACAGGAGTTTAAATACCAGACTTTCTGGTAGGCTTCCCCATGTGTATCCATGGACATGTGCAGAACCTCCTGAAAACTCTATGCATCTATGTTAATTCCATAAGCAAATGCCTGACCTGTATTAATCACAAGAATATGTAACTTCAGTTGATTTAAAAAGTAGTATGAAGCAGCTGTATTTCTCTTTCATTCTCACAGTTTGATATTATTTATTGTCATTTCACGTGTGGTTGCCATGCTGATCCAACAGATCCTGATTTACACCTTTTTGTATTCTGCCTTTTGGTTGTTTTGTTATATCTTCAGGATCCTTCAGTGAAAGGTACTATGGTTGTCACTTGTTTGAAAGGCTCTTCCCCTCTCTCTTTGTACATTCCTTTCTCTCCACGAGCAGCTGCATCACAGCTGTCATTCTGAATGGCAAAGATGTCTTTGGCTGATAAGTCTATGCCTGTGGCACACAGAGTGGCTTCAAACAACTAATTAGTGGGAGCTGGGCCATGGCAAGGTTTGGTGCTGTCCATCAAGCTTGTGAACACTGCTGACACCATCAGCAAATCTGTCAATTGTGGCTCTTCCTGCGAATAAAACCCAGCCCACTTGTTCTGTGGTGAAGACAGACGGGCAGAATGCGTTTGATAAAAATGAAAAGAAGGTGATGGCCATCTTTCACATAGGGTTAAGTAACTGCAAAAACAATATTGAGCTGGTGGAAAATTTGATAATTGTTTTATATCTGTTGCTGGAATATAGGGAATCCAGCTGAAAACTTCTCTATGGATTTCATGGAGCAATTCATAAGGCCACCCCCATTGTTCAAATATATTTATTAGCCTCTGGAAACATTAACGTGTACTCTCTTTAATAATTAAGTGGGTATTAATTACTATATATAAAATCAGATTTGCACATCCACATAAGGATACTACTCTACATCAGATTTATTCTATATAATAACATATATCCATATGTAGTATATATACAATTATTACATATAAAATTTATTTAAAAAATTCAAATCTGTAGGAATATATCCATAAATATGCATATCTGAATTTAAAATTAAGTCTTAGAAGTTTTAAAGCCAACTATATTGAACATACATTGAGAAATATTATATAGACATTGTTCTTAATAACTAAAAATGTACGTAGATATCACAGTAACTAAGAATGTGAAATTTGATAGCTACTGTCATTCCGCATTTTTAACCAGGATAAGGTCTTAATAATGGAGCCAGAAAGAGCTCTGAATTGACAAAAGAAATAACCAGTGGGACTTTTCTCAAACCTGTGATGCATTCTCCTAACATGTAGGCTTCACACATGCAGCCTACTTGAGAAACATTCCCATTTCTCCACGGCCACGTATCACACCACTCCTGATCATTCACACAGCAGACTCCTGAAAGTCTTACAGTAACCTTACTATATTTTTCCTTTACTAGGTTAAATTTCTCCTGTGATGTGTTCTTCTCAAATCTTGAATATCTCTTATTTTAGCGATACTTACACTTTTTGGTGACTTATTGAACATAAGAGTGTATCCCCGTAGACTGTAAGATCTTAGACACAAAGAACCATATTTACCTGCTTAGCATGATGTCCTTAGCATAGAATACAACAACGTCTACGGTATATTTTCTGGATAAATATTTGTGGAAAGAAGGAGAGGAAGGAAGGAAGAATAGAAGAAAGGAAGGAAGGACTTGTCAATTGATGGCTTATAGATTGGTTTCAGCATAATTATGGAAAAGGTCAACAGGAGAAAGAAGGATACGTTGTTGTGAGAACTTAACTCTAACAATGTTGCAAACATGATATGTAATGATTTTGTTATTTTGCTAAAGTCCAGAAATTAATTGCAATTACTTTATTACTCCCAAATATTATAACACAAAAAAATTATCACTAAATGGTTTATCTATTAGTTATTTTAATTTAAATGATGATATCAACTATAATACCTATTTTAAGGACTGAACACATTTATATACTAAAAGCTAAATGTACTTGGGTAACGACTATATAATACACCAAGAACAGGAAAATGCAAATATGTAGTGTAATATTCATACATTAAGTTCTGTTTATTTAGATCCAGACTATTAGTTAAGTAAGTGAAGGTTAATCTGTGATAAGTGCAGAAAGGAAAAGGAAAAGAAGAAAAGACCAAGACAAAAGCAGAGTTTTGGCCTTACATCTCCCGTTTTTTATTTGAAAGTAGCAGATAATGTTACCATTTTGCTCTTACTCCACTTGGTATTGTTAATGTAGACAGGAGTATTTCTTAGCTGTGTTACAAACACTGTGCCCAGTTGTACTCTTAGCCCTCAACGTGCCTTTGGTTTGGTGACCTAAGCTCAAGGTGGACCCACAACATCATCTTCAGTGGGGGAATATTTAACTTACCTGGAAGACTATTGTCCTAAATAAAGTTATGAATATGAAATGCAAGACACATAGTAATAGTAACAGTTTAATACATTTTAGTTCTCTTACCACACACTCCTCTCACTGTCCATTTGCCATATTTTTATTCTATTAAGTATTCCCATCAAATGACACCATTGGAATGTTCATGAAACCAATGAGAATTTAACTTCTATGAATCTGAGTCCAGCAAAACCTGCGTTATAAATTTACATAAAAGGTCAGAAATATATCCCTTATCAAAATAGTTTTCCCCATTTTGGTCTGGAGATTTACCGCCATGGTCCATCCTAGGATATCTTCATCAACCATCTGCACTCAGGAATTTCACACTTGCAATAACTGCCACATTTCCAAAGTCTGGCGGCTAAAATTCACACTTATTTTAAAACTCTTCCATCAATCTCCCTAACTCTTAGAGCTAAGATTTCCATCTGACATTGATTTTCGGATTTCATTGCTACAAGTGAAAAGTCTTATCTCAAAAATTCATACGCTGAACACTAGACCATTTTGCAAAAATACTTTAGCTCAAGCATCAAAAACAGTGACGGGGAACAGCTACTCCTACTAAGATGCAGTCTTGTGTGAATTCTAGTAACTATGAGACATTTTCCTACAGATTGCAGAACATAGACCCTGCAAGCTCTATCTGCTTACTTTCTACGCTGTTTTACAGTCAAGGGAATTGAAAGGAAGAAAAGGAAAATGACGATAAAATTTATAGATTAAAGATGCTTAGTAAAGGTAATATGCATTTACAGTAAGAGAACGATATGCACTTATTCATTTCTGTGACTCGTATTTTCTTTCTTTCTTTCTTTCTTTTTTTTGAGGAAGACTAGCCCTGAGCTAACATATACGGCCAATCCTCCTCTTTTTGCTAAGGAAGATTGGCCCTGAGCTAACGTCTGTGACCATCTTCCTCTGTTTTGTATGTGGGACACCTCCCAGAGCATGGCTTGATGAACCGTGCATTGGTCCGCACCTAGGATCCGAACCCGCAAAACCCAGTCTGCTGAAGCAGAGTTGGGCAACTTAACCAACCAGTATGCCACAGGGCCGGCCCCTGTGATTCTATTTTGAACACTATGGTTCTCTATGTATCCAATGACACACAGAAGGCCTGCCAGGAAGAGAAAACTTAAATGTGACAGTTTAAATTACACACCTTATTTGAAATCCAATTTAAGAGAAATTTCAAATACGAACTATTTTCTTTGACACTTGTTTGCAAACTTCTTATGCAGCTTGAAGGCAGTCATTAGATCACTCCAGGATCAGAAAACATGGGTCTAACCCTAGAGCGATCTCTAGCTAGCTCTGTGACGTAGGGAAGCTACTCCATCTTTCTTGTCTTCAAGCTATGCTCTGGTAATATGATTATATAATCTCTATGGTCCCTGACGGTCAAAAGGCCTGTGATTATTATTTTTTTGTGACTTAGACACTATCACAGAGTAGTTAACTTTGCAGTTTCTGAATCCATTTTGCTATGGTTATATTCCAGCTCTATTAATTACGATCTGTGTGAATTTGAGCAAATTATGTAATCTTAGTGTGTTTCAGTTTCCCCATCTGTAAAAGGGAATAATAATAATAATAGTACCTATTGTGAAAATTAATAAAGGGAAACCTCATTTAAAATGGAGTCAGGGGTCCAGAAGGGGGAGTTCCTACACAGTACCACTGGAAGTCAATTACAGGAAAGATAGTCAATTACAGACCCCAACAGAAGCCAGTCAACAGGAAAGAATTGTTAATTAATAGGAAGAAATGTACACTGCATCCCAAACAGAAATTGATTACCCCAGCAACTCAGTCAGCAAGAAATCATCACCACCCTGAACTCTTGCTTTTCTCTAAACAACTTTCCTTCAAAACGACCCCTCCCAATTACCTCCTTTTTCTCCTCAAATAATGTTCCTCTCTCTTGTTTATTGTATTTGCCTATGGTCTGCCATAGCATGCTTGTCCTGATTGCAATTCTTTGGCTACTCTCAAAGAAACTCATTTTGCTGGTAAAATAATGAGCTGTCTTATCTTTAAGGTTGACACTACCTAATGGGGTTGTTGTCAGTTTTAAATGAGCTCTATTTTAACAATTCTAATATGTAAATTTTTCTATATTTTAACATATCTTAAAGCAAGATATATATTAAGGAAATCAAAAATAGGCAGAGTTTAATTGACAGCATTTTTTCTTAGTTGTACATGAAATCATGGCATGTTTTGGACTCAGTAATATCTCTGATTAGATGAAAATTGGTAATACATATTACGGGCTTAGAATAGAGTATGGTACAAAAACAGCCCATTAGATAATATTAACATTTCTCTATAAGTAAGCAATATTTGTTATATCTAAGTTGAGTAATAAGTTAATGATAATTTGAGAATGATTAAAAGGTTGCTAGTCATATCAGCCTTTGTTTTATTTTGTATATAATATCTAATACAAATTTAATAACTTGATTCAGATTAATCAACATTAATTGACACAAAATCTGACTTTCTACTTCAACATTATAGTTTTATTCAATTAAATATTTTCTATGATAAAAAAGACAAACATGCTATTTTTCACTTTAGTAAGGTGATTCAAGAGAAGTATAAATTGTGAGAAAATTAAAAATTAGGAATATACATTTGCCAGGCTTAGCACATAATTCAATATAAATACAAAATAATAACATATGGCAGACACAAACTCTACAGTTTATAATCACCTTTTGCTATTAATTCTCAAGAATGATTAACACTAGGTTAATAACTTTTAAGGAACTGGTTACCAAAACTATCCTCTTTATTATTGGTCTGCAGATATTAAGCATTTATACAGAAACCCTGTCTCTCACAATGCTTTATAGAACTCCAAAGCTGGTGCAACTTCTATCTTCAAGTTTCATTTTATAAGAAACATCAGAAATTGTCTCTCTCCATTTAAAAAAGTGTATACTTAAGAAATTAAGCATATTATTATCAAAAGCCATTTAACCTGATCAAGGATAAAATGTAAATGATGGCTGAATAATATACACAGAGAGCTTGAAGCAGACCCTGGCACAGAGTATGTGCTAAAAAAAGTGTTCATTGTTGATGTCATCATCTTGATTTAGCATTTTAGACCGTTAGAGAGACAGAGGACTTCACAGAGGATCTAGTCTGAAACCATTCGGACTGCAATGGGTCTGCAGTATGATGGTTAAATGAGAATTTGTGGGATAAGAGATTACTAAAATAATGTGTCTACTTTCCTTTGTTCATAAATATAGCACAGCGGATTTACTTTCACTGTTCTTTGATAATTGGAGTCATAATATAAATCATCATCATAACTCTGAGTATCATTTTCTTGCCCACATTCCCCAGAACTTTAGTCAAATAAACCCCGTACAAACTGTGTCCTTATGTTTTGGGTCCTATAAAATATCCATGGGAGAAAAAAATATGGTTCATAGAAAATTATTTTAATTATAGCTTAATTAAATTCTCTACAAAAAAATGAGGAAATCTTTGGTAAAAGTTTCCCCATCATATCCCCTTGGGGTAATGAAAGACCTGTCTGGGGAGTATGCATTATTTACTCAAAAACACAGACACAAAAATGTTATAAACTTAATTCTTAGAAATTTGAAATTTACTTGGATTTCAGTGGCTTTCAGAACATTCTCAATAGGCTTTTTAAAGATTTGCATGAGTCTTTATTTATGAATAAAACATTTATTTCTGCCATAGATTAAGGGCCATTTTGTTATTATTGGATGAAATAAGAGTGTCTAATGGGAGAAACACCTGTGTTCTAGATACTTGAAACATACATGGTGATGATGAAAAATCAGAGGGTTAAAAAATTACGGTGCTTCTCTCAACTGTCAAGTCATTAAGATTTGGGAGAGAGAGAGATAAAGAAGAAAATGAAAGTAAAACAGGAAGAAGAATATATAGTGAAGTTCAGAAGGCTGTTTCTGAATAGTTAGATCCACACAAAGAAAAAGCAGAAAAATACGTGAATAAAAAATTAGGGGAGAAAACTGTCAAAAATATCACTATATCCTTTTCCTGCCCAATTAACGGTTTGTACAAAAAGAAGTTGCTTACTTAATCAGATTTCTATTAATCAAAGTAGTTACTCTGACCTACATTACAACTGGGGCATTTCAGAATATAGATTCCCAGAGTTGGCAACAACAAGTGCAAAAACCTTTTACTGCTAGTAATAATCAAAAGGTTTTCAATACTTTTAAGGGAATGGGGAAAAAACCTAGCTTCAATAAGAAAATAGAATATATACTAATACACTAACAAACACACATACATAGATACACATACATATTATCTACCTATCAGTCATGTATGTTATGTCAACATGGATGTTATGACTGTGGAAAATATGAGAAACAAATATACATGTATTAATATTAGAATTAATTACTGAAAGAGAACTCCTTAAAAATATGGATCTCCTATTGCACAATGTGAGCATACTTACCACTGAACTCTACACTTAAAAATGATTGAAATTGTAAATTTTATGCTATGTGTTTTATACCACAATTTTAAAAAATGAAATAAATGATAAGAGATTTCCTCATCCAGCCATGTTAGAGTAATTCATACTGGAATAGCCTTCCCAACATATAAAAAAGAAAAAAGATATGTGGATCTTCTACATTTTACAGTGGGTGAATTCATTAAGAAAAAAAGGAAAATAATGACTTTTATTTTAAATTAAAACATACAGGGAAATAAAGGATCAAGCTGAGAAAAAGTAGTAAAAAAAGAAAAAGATTAAGAAAAATTCCAGTTTAACCTGTTCATATTAGGCTGCACAGTCTTATCTTCCTTTAGTATAGGGAATGAAACAAATCAATCTTTCAAGAAGTAGACGAGTGTATCTTTTAGCTCAACTAGTAAAAATGAATCAATTAAGAACATTTAATTCCAAAAGAAAGTTGCTTATTACTTTCTTCAAAAATAGGTAAAATTCAACACTTCGCATTTAAGACAAGACATTATATTTAATAGTTGGACTATTACCAATGAGGAAAAAGATGATTGCTTTTTATTCTAAAATGTTTTAAAGTTGTTAAAAAAGGTACTAGTATAAAATTATGACTATAAAAGAGGTCAGTAAAGACAATATTTATAATAGTTAAAGTATTTAAAAATCACCAGGAAAATGCAAAGTGCTCAGTACTAACATGGTCTCTATAAAGATATGGCATACCTCGTAATGGCTTTCTTCATTCTCCTGAATGTGGAAACCCGCAGAGCTGGGACATTTCTGAGGAGTGACAGGAATATTGTCACTTTTGCTGTGTGAGTTACACTGAAAGAGATTACCAAATAATTGTGACAAACTACTCCACATTTAGAGTGTCTATCGAGAGACATGGTTGTTTGCTATGAGTCTAGTAAAGAAGAACCATTTGAACTAACAAGGATCTATGCTCATAGGTACATGCATTAATACTGAGCCTTCACCAAAAAGATAAAGAAAATGTCCCCAGGATAAACAGATTGTGAAAATTTTTAACTAAAACTAAAGAAATCTAAGATGTAGTTATTGTATTTTTACCCTTTCTTTTTTTAAGCAATATTTATTTACTATGCTTATGATTTTAGTAGCTAAATCTTATATGGTGTTACTATTTGTGTGAGATATTATTCAAGTGCTTGACATATATCATACGCATATTAACCTGTGACCTAGATATTGTTTTTATCCCCACTTAGAGATGAGGAAAATGAGGTATCAAAAGCATTTTTCCCAAGGTTGGGCTGCCACCCAGCTTTCTGCGACCAAGCTCCATACCTTATTTACCCCTTGCACAGCCTTTATAAATGATATATTTGAAACAGATAAAATTGAAAAACTAAAAGTTTGTCTTAAAATATTAGTTCATTTTTTTCTGTACCAAAATAAAGTATTTTTAAAAACAGGTTAACTAAAATAATTCACTTGTAAATGGATGTGAATTGTAGAACATAAGATATTAAATTATGGTTTGGCTTTTCTCTGTGAAAATATTAAAATGGCTGTTTTCCATATTCCTCGTAAGAGTTTTTTATGTGAAAATAAGATATTATTCACTTTCTGTTACTTTGCTTCTTTCTTTCCTAAATCTCTTATTAGATTGAAGGCAAGGAATGTTTATAAGCATTGCTGTTTGGCCATATGTTAAACATAACATTAGGGTTTCTAAGGTTCCCATTTTAATAAAAGATAATGTAGGGCCTCACCAAAGAGTTCATCATTGGTATACACCCTTTCCCCTCCCATAAGACTATAACATACGTACAGATTTTTATGACACAAATAGGGAAGATAATATTTTTTCAAAATAGTATGTCACATTTTTGATTCACTAATGAAATTTTACTTTCCCCATCCCAAAGAACAATCTGTTAGACAATTGCTACCAAAGACATTTTAAAAAGCAAATGAGTTTGAGTTTAGTATATTGAGTTCAGTATATTTTCATCTCAACACCACCATTTTATATATTTAAACATGTTTTAAAACCCTTGTTTTACATTCTTTGAAACTGTTTACTTTGAAATAATTTTAAAATCACAGAAAATGAGCAAAAATACTAAAAAGAATTCCAGGATGCCCTTCATTACATTTTGAAGGTATGAAGTAACTACCTCATTTATTTTTGTGTTTGTTTAAGGGAAAGAGCAATATGGCAGAGTAGGAAGGCATTGTTACTGGCTCATGGTTAATATCAGCCCTGATATTGATTCCCCTACAGTGAACCTGGCATGTATGGGATTAAAACTAAAAAAACATGCAATCCTAGTTCTCTGGTTCTTTAGTTACACTCATATGTAAATATTTGTTTCTTTAACCTCTGACTCCCTGAGCTTTACAACCAAATAGAAGTTACAAATTGTTAAAGCCCAGATGGCCTTAAACTGGGCTCCCACTAAAGCAGCTGATCCCAGAACCTTGAAGTTCTTTTACAGAGAAACTAATGTCCAGAGAATATCAAGAAGCCAAAGCTTCCCAGGCCCAACTCCTTGGCTTCCTGACATCAGAGCCTACCTTCCACTATGGAGATAAACAGCTAAGGACTCTCATCCGAGAAATCCTTTGTCTCCAGCAGTGGAAGCAGCCCCACACACAGGTGGATGGGAAAACGCTGACCAAGAAATCCACCGTCCCCTTCCCCTACCTAAAACCCAAATAAAAGCCCCTACCCATTTCTTAACAGGGAGCAAGCAACTTTTGGGGCACTGGCCCTTTGCTTTGCTCCCTCTGCCTGGCAAAGTAAAGCTTTCCTTTTTCCCCCAAGACTCTGTTCTCATTATTTGGATTGGCATTGGGATCAGAGACCGAACTTTTGGTAATAGCATGACTGGCAAACCCAAAACCATACTAAGAAAACTTTGGGCTTGAAAAAACTTATTTTATGCCTATCCTCTCTATAACAATGTCAGTTCAACCCTATTCAAACTTACCTCCTCTAGGAACTCATCATGGGTAATGAAACAAATGGAGACTGCCATTTTAACCTCTGCTTGCAGCCCAAGTAACTTTTAGGTGTACTTTGTAAAATGCTGCTCTGCCAGTTTTAGTTCTTGGAATGTGCCTAAGTTTGTCTGAACAACTTCACTGCTAATTATGAAGGCCTATGTTTGATGTCTTTCCACAGCACCTTAGCTTTCTTAAAAAGAAAAAAAAAAGTTTAGGCCTTAAAACAGTTATTTTCATCTGTGATGTTCCTAGACATTTTAATCACTCAATTCCTGTCCCCAGCCTCTCCTCATATCTATTCATGCTGATTAATCTTTTTAAAACATCTCATGTATTAAGCAATTTTTCTCCCTAGAAACATTCCCTCAATTCCTGTGGCCCAGCAGTGGCTCTCACCCTGGCTGTATATTAGAAGCACCTGGGGAGTTTTAAAAACTGTCAATGACTGAGTCCCACCTCACACTGGAAAAATTAGAGCTCAGGCAAAAATATTTTCAAAATGCCCAGGCAATTCTAATGTGCAACCAGAGTTTAGAATCCCTGGGTTAGGACACTACAGCGAATTTTGGCCTCATTCCTCTTTCGATCTGAGCTTTTGCATCTTAGCATTTGTTCTTCCTTTTCCTTATTTAACCCATCATATATTGGGTGATTTTTTTTTCATAGATGTATCATAATGTTTCTGACCTTGAAAAAATATCCTATATTTGTATAATACATTATGTCTTTACATACAAGATTTTATGTATTACCCACAAGAAACCTCTGCAGAGAGTTATAAAATATAGTCCTTCTTTAACAGATGGGGGAGAGAGAGATTCAGATATATTCAGTGTCCTTTGTGCAAGGATTTGCCCCACAAAAGCACTCCTGGGTGACAAGACTCGGGCTATTTCTCCTCTGCCATATCTCCCTTAAGAGGTTCGTCCATTTACTCATTCATTCACATATTCTATTCTGCTTATTTGTTCATTTACCCGATCATCAGACATTTACTGAGTGCATGCTATGCGTCAGGATTTTACTGGTTCGCCAAGATGTGGCATTTAATATCTGCAATACTCTCACTCTAGCAGTGAAATCATACATGGAAATAAATAGCCACCATGCTATGTGAAAATGAGACACAAAAATGTATGCAGCATTTGCTAAGGGACTGAGACGATAGAAAGACTAGACTGCTGAGTTTGGTACGAGGAAAGATTCTTGAAAGATGGGCGGATGGTTAGCACACATTCACAACAGAAGGAACAGTATACACAAAGTCTAGAAGATATGAATTCTTGTGACTTGGCCCGTGAGCTGCAAGTAATTGGACAGTGCTTTAGCCACAGATCATGAGAGGAATGATTTGAGGATAGGGACAGAAGTTGTTAGTGCACTAAATTTAACAGTGGATCCAAGGATGGGAAATTATAGAATTGGACTTAATGTGAGGGATGACTACCAAATAACAGGATAGGTGCTTTCTATGCAGCGGTGGTGCCAAGAGGGAGCATTAAGTGTTGTTCCTTCTCTGTCAACCTCCCTATGGAAATAAAATACAAGCAAAATGAGTGCATTTGTAATACGACTGTGACACTCAGGTAAGCCCCTCCATCCCAACGAGATTTCACCCCTCAGCCTCTCCCGTGTCTGATTCTGGAGCAGCCTCTGTTTATAGAACAGAGAATGAAATCAACAAAAGTTTAACCCACTGTTACTTCTTAATTTTTAAAAAATTTTTGAATATTATAATATAAATAGCCCCTGAGGATTACAAATCTATGAATCAGAGCAAAAGATAAGAAGAAATTTAAAAATAACACTATAAACGATATTTTGAGATCAAATATCATAAATAGCTAAAACTTTAAGAAAGCAAGTTCTTAAGGGAAAAACAATTTAATCACTATGCATCCTTCCTAACAAGTTTCTATTTCAGGGAGAGCTGTAGCCTGAAATGGAAGGAAGATGTATTATAAATGTCCCAAGATTTCACCCACAAAAAAATTTTTTTTCTGTTTGCCAAATCTGATACGAGTAACTATGTAATGAATTATGGTTAAGATGAATTTGGTAAGTCAGATTTAATACTGCAGGGTGCATATGTAAATCAAACTCGAGATGTCCAAAACTCAATCACAACAATCATATTAAATGGAAATCACTGTAAATACATTTGTTTTATACTTTAAAATCCATTGGCTGTTTTACATTACCTGCGATTAATAGTCTCTATTTTAATATGTGGATAAATCTTGCCTCCTCAAAACACCCATTGTGGTTCCTGGGAAACCATCATTTACTACCTATAGAAATACCTACTCAAACCTGCCTTATAATCAGGCATGTTAGCTCTTTCATTTTTGACACAAATTCCTGTGAAAGGTCTCCATAGCCATGATAGCAAGAGAAAAATATCAACAGTAGCAAACGAAACAAAAGTTTTATGGAAAAAAAATCACATAACCATAAATAAGACACAGCTGTTTTCTTTGCTAAAGAGGAGTTTTCTTACATTTTTCCACCCGACTTGATAGTAGTAGTAATATGCCCTTTAACTCTATTACTCCTCCAAGCTTCTTACAAAATCAAGGTTGTTCGCTAAAATTCAATGGCACTGTTATAAATTTTGTGCAATCATTATAGAGTCAGTAGCCTTGTATTTTTGTGCTATAGGTTTCATTAAATAACAATTACATTTGTTAAAAACTCCCACTGAAAATGTTATTCCTACACATTTTAAGAAACTAAGCTTTCCTTTCATGAAGAATTGGAAAACATTCTTAAAACTTTTGATAAAAAAAGTTCTAAGGTTAATAAGAAATTTACATTTACAGAAAAGAATCTACTTTAAAGAATTGTCTGTACTTGGTGTCGCCACCTTCTCTCCACTCATCCCCCTGGAGAACCCACATGCATCATGTTTCCACCAGCCTCATTCCGCTGAAACTGCTCTATTGTGATCACCAGTGATTTCCACATTAGTAACTCAAGAGCAACTCTCGGTCCTCCTCTCACTTGACACAATTGGTAACTCCTTCCTTCCAGACACTCATGTCACTAGCCTTCCAGGACACTGCATACTCATGGTTTCTTTTTACCTCTTTTGCTCCCTTTCAGAATCATTTAACTGTTCATATTTTTACTGTTGTTGTTAAAATTGAAGCCTACAGAAAATGAGACCTGAGTACTTTCTCAGAAAGTATGTTCTGTGATAGATCCTGACTCTAAAATACTTTCTCAGACCAACACATTAACAATTTCCTATTTATAAGCAGACAAGGGAAGGACTCTTAGAACATTCCTAAAGATGCTTACCTCAAAGCACATACTTTTATGAGTATTTCTAGAAACTGATAAAAATTTATCTATAGTGTACACTATAGGAGTCTATAGTGTAGGTTCTTATCATTTCTGAAAATTTCTTCCAATCACTTAATATCCTGAAACCTCCTCTGTCTAAAATCAGGAAGCTTGAGCCTGTATTTAGAGCCTTCTCTCTAATGTCTTCTGTGTATCCTTCTCCATTGGCTTATTTTCCTGTCATCACTACGTATGATTGTAAAACAAAGCTAAAATTTTCATCAAAGTGTGATGAACACACAGGTATTCAGCTTGGGTAATATATATCATGATTTAAACATAAAATGCAGAATAATAAATTTTAAAACAAAATGCCATATAAATACTTAAATCATAGAAATACAGATGGATAGAATACATATTAATTTCAAGGTAGAGATTACTTACGTAAAATGAGAAACAAAGGTGGATCGTCAGTAAAGGATTCAGAGGGAATGCCATCTGGACCTTTAGTATAGAGTTTGTTTGTTTTTTTAAAGTTGTTTGTTTTGCCTCTTCTTTAAAGAAAAGAGTTTTTTTTTTTTCTTTAAAACTTGGAGAAGAAATATGACAAAATACTAGCATATGTTAATTCTGAGTATCAGGGACATGGGTATTTGCCTTATTTCTCTTTACTTTTTCTGAGTTTTGCAAATACTTAAAAATGAATAAGCACACAGAAAAAGAATTAGCATGGCTTTGTGAAAAATCCGCTCCATCCACCTCAACAAGATTTTTGATAATGGTTGTGAAAGGGCTTTATAAGCCTTAATATCTTGAAATCATGCATCTTCAGAAGTAAAGGTACCACGTGGGCGCTCGGTGCTTACTCATTTGGCTCAGGGTCAATCCTCCTTTTTTTCAGTAGAAAATGTTTCTCTAAAGCCAGGTGAGGAACATGCTAGTTTTTTTTTCTCTATGGTACTACAGCTTAAAGGTCTCTCTCTACTTCCTTTAAATATAGTTTTGCTCTCTTTCTTTCACAAAGGATCCTCCTGTTGACAATTATATAGTACAATGCCTGCAGCATCACTAGGTATTGCATAAATATTTAAGTGAAAATTTTAACTGAAATGAAAGAACAAATAAATAAATGCAAGACTTTTACAGTGACTTATATTCACCTAGATTGTTTTGGCTTCTAACTCTCCAGGTGATAATTTCTTTGTAGTTATTTCCTCCTTTCTTTTCTTTTTTTTTTTTGGCCTGTGTGGGATTGGAATTGGCCACCCCAAGATATGTCTCTTTGGCATGAGGATTATTTTGGGCTCGTTACTTTTAAAAACTGCAGACATGAGGGAAACTCTGAAAAGCACAAGTTACCCTGTGTAACAGACATTTACATTTGTAAGGGAAATCTCCATCTGTAAAGGTGTCTCCCTCTCTGTACCAGGAAGAAGGGGGTATGACTTTATCTCTAATAAAAACTCTTATCAATGCAGAAGTCAAGGACTTATATCAGCATAATAACCTTACTCTTGTTTACTGTACTTTTCTGGTAATCTCCATAACTGACCCCCCCCCCCAAAATCCTCCTTTGTCTGTAGCTGAAGATGGTATTTAAGATGAGAACCTCCACCATTTTGGTGAGTTGCTCAGTTTTCCTGAGTGTCTCCCATGTATACATGTTATAAAGCTTTGTTTGATTTTCTCCTGTTAGTCTGTCTCATGTGAATTTAAATTCATAGCCTGGACAGAAGGACCTAGAGGAGTAGAGGAAATGTCTTCCTCTTCTACTGTCTCCAACAGAAACATTCATTGCAAAAAAAAAAAAGTTAGCATTTCCAAGACCTATAGTTATATCACAAGTGCAATCACAAAAATGTAGTGCCTTAGTACCATGGACTGAGAGTACCTGTAGCATTGAGCAAACCTGAAACATTGAGCAAAGCAGTAGGTCTGCTCATCATGCTTTGTTTCTCCAACTGGACCCTTAGCAATTCATGGCAGGAAGCAACTTCCTCACAGCAATATATTACCTAAGTGGATACATTTGAATTTCCCTACTACGTATATGAACAAATTAGCTCCTGTTCAACTTCTGGGCCCTGCAACATTTCCCTTCCCAGGAGACTTTGTCAAGGCCACCCTCTTGGTTCTGCCAGGACAGCAGAAACCCCTAGTATGTAAGTTGACTGCTTCAAAACTCCTGAACTGCTCAATAACCCTTCTCATTCTATGTAAACTCTACTCCATCCTTCTCACAATTCCCATTTCAGGTCTCCTTTGAGTCTAGAAACACCCTTTTTCTACCTTCTTGATGTCTCAAAGGTACCTCTTCTGTTTTCTTCTTCAGTAGCACTTTCTTTCTCCTCTGTGCCAACAAACCTTTCATTTTTAATCCAGGTTTGCAGAGAAACTAGCCAGATGGAGGTAGTCACCACTGCTCAGTGAACAGAAAGAAGTTGACGATTCCACGTGGGATTTATGAGAAAACAAAAGCTGATTTTATATAGTCTTCTAGCACAGGCCATTAAATAGACCAGTTGGCTTCCCTCAATTATAGTTCCCGGTAATCAAGTGAAATGGACAGATAAAAAGACATATTTCTTATTGTGCATTTTGTTGTGGCAAGAAGGTCACTTTTAAAGCATTAGTATCAATTTACTCTTTTATGATAAATAAAACCCATTTCTTCCAAAACAGTTATGATATAAGGAAGACTTTACAACCAGAAAAAATCTTAACAAATCTAAGTAAAAAGAGGATTAGAAAAAAATCCAAGAATGTGAAATTAAAGTCAGGAAATTCAGTAAGTGGTTCCATTGAAGTATCAAAAGAAATATTTTGTTTTTTTCTTTGTTTAGGAATTCCTCTTTCATATGCTATTCCAAAATTTAATGGTCTCTGTCATAGGCTGGCTGACATTTTTCAAACTGTAACTATTTAATAAAATGTATAAGTGTCAAGTACCATAACCAAGACATAGCTTTCTCTTGGTGGGTTATTGCTTAAGTGGTATTTGAGAAGAATCTATTGGCATAAATATCTTTAGTTGTTATGAAGTTTTAGCAACTCTGTACGTTGTCCATTTCTGGAGACTGTGTATTCAGTTGACTGTCCCTTTATTCAAAGGCCTTCAAGGCTTTTCTTAAGGGACTTTCACAAATGCAGAAATAGATCTAGAGATATATTCCAAAAATAATCATTCAGTTTTTGAGAGGGCTACGTTAGGCTGAATTTTGTCTCCTTTTCTCAACACAACACTCAATGAGAGTGTGGAGGAAGGAAAAAGCTATTTTGTAATCTTGTGAAATTTTTGGTAATTCAATTAACAATTGAACAACAGCACCCAATGTCAAAGTTATTCAGTAGGTTCCCTCTAACTGTGCCATAACAGCGCAGACCTCTGTGACCTCAACATTAGGTGTGCCAAAGAGTCCTCAGGGCAGAGGTGCTGCAGTGCTGGGTACATGAGGGTGAATGTCATTTTCCTAAATACATAAACACATGAATAAGCCCATATATTTTTCCTATGTCCAGCTGTAAATTCCTTCCTACGCAATTACCGCTAAGCTCTCTAACTTAATATAGATAAACTGGATACAATTTCAGGTCATTACTCAGCAAGGAAGAGCAATGCAAAACCACCTTCACAAAGACCACAAATCGTAGCTGCTCTGTGCGCATTACGATATTTTCTTTAAATGGTTCATGAATGTTATATGAGAGTTTTATGCACCTCTTCTGACTCAGTTGCTATGGGCATGCATAAAAATAAAATTCCTCGGGAAGTATACTTCAAACACTAATGTTCTATACTTTTCAATTTCTCCATTGGGCCCCTCCTTGTATTACCTTACTGTAAAGCCATTTCAAAGAGCAATAAGACATTGAAAGGTTTTAAACTACAAAAGGATTGCTTGTTACATTGCTCGGGCAGAGGCCTGTTAATGCCAGTCAGCACTGCAATTGCAACTTAATTTTGCATTTTAAATAAAGGGATGTAGGCAATGCAGGCCTTTGCAACTCCACAGACACTTAAGGAGAGATGATAAATTCTGTCCAAACATATTCCAAGGAATCTAATAATGACATTTTCAGTACTGGGGTTAATCAAGATTATTCATGCTATGTTTTTATTCAGGACAACTGTCTTTTAGTTCATTTAAGTTTATTTTATTTGTTATTGTAATATCCCTGAGACTTTTTTCATATATCTATCATTTAATTGTATTTATATCTTGAAGAGAAATGAAAGGTAAAATTTCTCAACACAAGTAAAAATAGATTGACTAAAAATATTTTAAATTCCAAACATAATGGAAGAGATCTTGTTTTAGAAGTATTCACAGGCAATTGAAGGATGAAGTCTGTCTGTTATGTTTCCAGATTGAATGGAAAGACTTCAGGGAAGAAATAGGATGAGTTTCACTCTCATTCTAGGTAATTAATGCTTAAGAACACAAGTCATAGGCCTGCCTGGTGGCACAGTGGTTAAGTTCACGTGCTCTGCTTCAGCAGCCCAGGGTTCATAGGTTTCTGATCATGGGTGTGGGCTTAGCACTGCTCATTAAGCCATGCTGTGGTGACAATCTACACAAAATAGAGGAAGATTGGCACAGGTGTTAACTCAGGGCCAATCTTCCTCACACACACATGCACCAAAATGAATAGACAAATCAATGTATTTTTTGAGTTGATTAAAATTTCCAAGGAATTCTGAAAGAGTACCAAATATATAATGCTAAAACTAATTTATTAGAAAACAACAGGGCCGGCCCGGTGGCACAGCGGTTAAGTCCGCACTTTCCACTGCGGTGGCCCGAGGTTCGCCGGTTCAGATGCCGGGTGCTGACATGGCACTGCTTGGCATGCCATGCTGTGTTAGGTGTCCCACATATAAAATAGAGAAAGATGGGCACAGACGTTAGCTCAGGGCCAGAGTTCCTCAGCAAAAATAGGGGGATTGGCAGCAGTTAGCTCAGGGCTAATCTTCCTCAAAAAAAAAAAAAAAAGAAAAGAAAAGAAAACAACTCATTAGTTTATAATATTTTCCATTAACTGACATCAAAATGCACGAAAAGTTAGATGAGCCTATGATGTCAGTTCAGGGATATAGCGATGGGCCTTGCACACAGGAAATAGTCTCCTTTCCTGCAAAGGAGGTCATTTGTGAATTACATTTACATGTGTGCACACATGCAAACACACACACATCATGCTTGTGAATACACATTTCATGTATTTTTTCATATAGATGATTGTATATATTTGTATATGAAGAAATATTTCTTTATTATATAAAATTGGTTCCATTATTATTCCATCAAAAACTATATTTTTTCAAAAAGATTTACCCTTAACTATATAGCTAAATTATACAAATATTTATTTATAAATTTTTAAATATGTTATAAAGAAACCACATATTATACTATACTAAGTTAATACACACAATGTCTAACACAGGTGCATCCTGGAGTGTAGGGTGAAATACTTCCGAAAAAATAATTACCTAGAATTATAAATATATTTTGAAGTTTCTGCAGTAAAGAGAGAAATTAAAACATCTGAACTGAATATAATTTCCTATAGTAGGACTATGTCCTTATATCATGAAAAACGCTTTACAAAAATAAACCTTTACCATAACATTAGCCTTGGCTACCTGCAGGCCAATCTTTAACAATAGTCTGCAAGCCAGCCTTCAGTCAAAGAAATCGGGTAATAAATTCAGAGATTCAAATCTAGAGTGCTTTAAAGTGAATTCAAAATCCAAGGCTGTGCCAGTTATTTGAATATTGTCTTTTCAAGGTAAATTCTTAAATAAGTTCAGTGGTTTATTATACTTCCCTTATTGGAAACTTTCTAAAACAGACCCTGAAGCTGCAACTTATATTTTAAGAGCATACACAGAGAGAAAAAGACAGAGAGAGCATGTTTGGTTTTTTACAGTACACTAATAACATATAAACACTTTCCCTTGAATACCTAATTTTAAGATGTGTTTTTTGTAATTTGTGTTTCATATTTTGATTTTAAATTCATTTATACAAGTTGTATGTTATCTAAATTTGAGTGAAAATTTATAACTTTCTAATCAATGATTTACAGTAAAAAGGATATTCTTTAGAATATACTGGAAAGTGCCAACTGGCACATGGACTTGACTCTCAGCTCTGTCACCAACTGACCACGTCATTGCTCAGCTTCAGCATCTTTGTCTGCAAAATGGGAAGTTTAAGTGAGAGGATCTCCTCCACTTCTCCAAGGCAAAAATGCAGTCTATCTGGGAGATATTGTCAGATATGTTACCCCAAAACATAAGGTAGGATTTTTTTCTCCAAATATCAATCTCTAAATTTAGATCTTTCTCAAATGGCAAATAATTTAGTTGATAAAGGGACTACAGAGAAGCTGAAATGATATCACTGATTCTGGTGTGGCCACTTGCTATTAGCTTTGAAAATATGTGTGACTCTATTAAAATCAAAGTATAATTTTTAACTCTCATGTTCTATATACATCTTTTTAATCATAAAGAGAAAAACGCCACAATCAAAGGGCTGATTTTATTGGCTACACTTCCACGTTCTTTTCAGAAAAAGAATTGGTGCATCAAGTAATTTTTGAAATAGGTCAGAGCATTTAGGGTAAAATTAAAGAAATTAATCACAGTGATGTTGGACGGAAACTCTTGAGCAAGTCTGGGATCTTTCCAGCTTTGAATGTTTAAAAGACTAGAGTGTGTTTTAAAGCTATTTTTAAAATTAAAGTTCTATCTATTGAAAGGAACAAAACCAAGTCACATGAGAAACATGCTCACTTTCAAGGCATTAAAAACGGTTCTTCTTATAGGTGTGGGGTGAGCAACCCTGCAGGAATGTACTTTATCATCTGCATGTGTAAGCACTGCTAATAGAGGCCACCTTTTGAATTACTTTCTTTGTCTCCAAGCTCCAAACTAACATAACTTCAGCAAAACCACTTTACTGTTTATGTTTTAATCCTCAGCTCATAGAACTGTAACAACTAGATGACTCTCTAAAACGCTAACACTTCTCTGCCTTATCCTTATGAAGTTGCTCCTCTGGTAAGGAAAGGTATGAAAATGAAGCAGAAATAGATGACTGAAATATATGTAAAAAAGCTATTTTGTGAATGTATGTTGATAAATAAGAAGCATAACTAGGAAACATTTCTTTTCTGAAGAAGAAAATGATCAAACATGATCCGATATTCTCTTCAAGAAGCACATTAAATACTGTATCTTTTAGGAAGATCCTCCCAAATAAACACATTCATTCATTCAACAAACATTACTTATTAATCTCCATGTGCCAAGTACTTTTTAACGATTTGGTTAAAAGAATAAAAATAAGAAATAATTCTTGCCCTCAAAGAATTGATAGTATATTAAATGTGGCCAATTTGATGAACTCTCTACATCTTCCAAATGTATTTTCAGCAACATATCTAAATGTCTCAAAATTGAGTGAAAAGAAGTAAATAGTGACATTTTTACATTGTTTTGTTTCCCCCAGGTAGTGTTCTTCAGAAGAATACAGAATGACAGCTGTCTGTCAGAGAGTAATGTATTTTTGTCCTACAATGATATTAAAATAAATATATTTACTCAAACTAAATAAGGATTAATATTTGAGTTCATAATAGTTTTTCGAAATGGAGATGGGGGCAATATTTAAAGGTGATTAAACAATATAGAGAGAATATTTTGTAAAACATATCTCTTCATATTAATAATAATGATAACAGAAATCCACTTCCAAATCAATATAGTACATGATTTAAGGAAAAGAATTCTAAGAGGAAAAAAATATATATGTATATACTAATTATTGCCTTTTAATTTAAAATTCAATACCATTAAAACATGACTCTTTGTGATCTTGTATTACCATTCTATTACAGTTTCAAGCTATTTTACAAAAGGTTTTTTTATTCAGCATGAGATGATGAGGATCTGTCAAGAATGAGTAGACTTTTCCACCCCCCTTCAAGGAAAGAACAGAAAAGATTCTGCTAGACTATTCACGTATTTTTTTCTTATTGTTTTCATTACCAAGAAACATAAGATAAACAGAGTGGAGCCATCAACACTAATTTGTGTTGGTTTTCTTACATCACTGTAGCGTGATGTAGTTAAAATTAATCCTACAATCCGCAATGTTCTGCAATAATTCAAACAGTTAAGGGCAATTTAAACAACAAAGTATAACTTTCTCCAGCTTTGCAGGGGTAGGAGTTTGCAGTGTGTGTGTGTGTAGAAGCAGAAGGAAGCAACCAGATAAGGTAGCTGGCTTCTTTTGAGACTCAACATGAAAAGAAATAGGAAATCAGAGTAAATATGATTCATAGTCTGACACTGAGCTCTGTAGCTCTGAATCCCCCTCTGCCTTTCTTTCAGTCTTTGCTTTTTAAGTCCTATTAGGTCGCTTTTTCATTCCCCTCTGTGGCACTGAAACGCTTTTAAGAGCTTGGAATCTGGGCTTGAAAACTGTACTTGCAAGTAAAGATTTGCAGCAATTCCCTTCCCTTTGGTGATTTCAACATCTGATAGATTCATTGAATAATAAACTGACAGGGACTTTAGAGATTCTTTTCTTAACCTCTATTGTTAGTGCCATCCAGTTGATTCCAACTCCTAGAGACCCTGTGTACAGCAGAGCAGAGCACTGCCTGGTCATTTTGTGCCATCCTCTCACCTTCTGGTGCTGTATCAGACAATGCTCCATGGCTATTCACAGAGTTTTCATGGCTAATCTTTTGGGAAGTGGGTAGCCAGGTCCTCCATCCTGGTCTGTCTTAGTTTGGAAGCTCTGCTGAAACCTGTCCACCATGGGTGATCCTGCTGGGATTTGACATACTGGTGGCATTTCAGCATTATAGCATTATAGCAACATGCAGCCCTCACAGTATGACAACCAACAGATGGGTGGTGTGGTTCCCTCACTGGAAAATGAACCCAGGCCACGGTGGGGAGGGCCAAATCTTAACCACTAGACCACTAGGACTAGCATAAAGTCTGTTATCAATGAGGAAATTAAGTCACAGAGACCAAACCAAGGTCAAATATTTAGAGGCCAGTGGATGCTGTATTTTATTTTGTTTAGATGACATAGGGTAGAAATTATCTTAATTCCTTTTAATAGAATTGAAACAAAGAGAAATTCAGCCATATTCTCATTCTCATATTTTAAATTATGGGCTTAAGAGTTTAAGGGGACCTTTGAACTTAGCTCATTAATATTCTCACAAATTGCTCGGATCACTGCCGTGCAAGAGGCTAACAACTATGACCCATCAATAGACCGGATTTAGAGCCCCTAGTTCATTTATTACAGACGGCTATTCACTTAATAGGAAAAAAATTTTTCCATTGAAGGAACTTATAACCAAATATTAAGAAACCATCTGCTTAACTCAATATTCAAATGTATTCATAAAACATACCTTTATCCGTTCAACTCAAAATATCTCATGCTCAGAATCTGGGAGGTTGAAAGGGCCAATCAGATATTCTGAAACATGGGCTAAAAAGGAAGGTCTGATGAGTTTAAAACCAAATGCTATGATAAATATGCATTTGGATATGGCCAAACTGTAGGTTTAGGGGCCAGGCCAGAGGCACAGCAGTTAAGTTCATGGGTTCCGCTTCAGTGGCCCAGGGTTCACCAGTTTGGAACCCAGGTGTGGACCTACCCACAGCTTGTCAAGCCATGCTGTGACAGGCATCTCACATATAAAATAGAGGAAGATGGGCATGGATGTTAGCTCAGGGCCAATCTTCCTCTCAAAAAGAGGAGAATTGGCAGCGGATGTTAACTCAGGGCTAGTCTTGCTCAAAAACAAAGAAGAAAAGAAAAAAATGTAGCTCTAAGTATAGCAACTGTGTATATAATTTATCCATATAGCTTAGACTCTTTGGTGTTAATAGTTGATTGTGAGCAAGACCTGACTGAACCTTACCAACTAGTATTTTGTGCTTTTAAGCCCATTGACATTGTATGTATCTTCTCAAAATACAGAACATTCTTTTCAAACTTATTCTCTAGTGAGCTCTCTAAAGCATGGAGAAGTATAGAAATTCGTCCATGGTCTTATTAAAATAAATAGCTAAACACAACAAGCGAAGTTTGCCTAAGGAAGATAAACCCATACACACACATACACCCAATAAAGGGCACATACAGCAAATATTTACAAACTTTTAAACAAGCTTCAGAAAATACACATGAAAGATAACAAAACCTTATCTTCTACTGTTCATTAAACTGAAACTACTTGCAAATGAAGTTTTCTTTGAAAAACAAATTCACAACCTACTTCCCCTTACTTCAATTGCCTACTTCATATTTTGAGTACCAAGTAATAAAACATGCACTTCACTTGTTGAAACCTTTTCCACTCATTTGATGGTTTATGTTGATGTCAAGTTAGACAAGGCAACAACTTTTGTTCAATTTATTCTTCCTGTATAAGCAAGCGTACACTTTAAAATGAACTGCCATGAAACTCGGCACCTTTGGGAATGTGCTGCATGTAAAAGCCAGGCACCCTTGCCTTACTTGTGCAATGATATTAAGGGTCAAAATTGTCCTTTCAGTTTTCCCCATTGTCAACAGCCTGAATGAAATGACTCACCATATTCTAGAAACATTTTATATTTTAAATCCTTTTTGAAACATAAGCACTAATGAGTTATTTGATTATCATAATCAGAAACACTAATCACTACAGTCTTAATGAAAATTCAGACATTATCTCAAGAGGGCTCTGGTCGAGTAAATGTGTTGACATGCTATTTGTTTTCATGATATCTATTCATTGTGATTCATGGAAAAGAAGTGACAAATACTTAGTGTGAGAATCCAATACAAATAGAAAGTATGTAAGATAGAATCTACCAGAAGATTCCTTTTCATTTCATTACAAGGTGAAAAAAAAATCTAAATTTTCTCTTGCTAAAATGCCCCCAGAGTAATAATTCTCTCTATTTATGTGAACTCTTGTGCGAATTTAAAATGGTGTGCTTTCACTTTCACATTATGTTTATGATAAACTAGTCAAGCCATCCCCCTCTACTGTATCCAATCCCCTGAAGAGACTTCCCAGCATACACGCACAATCATCTCTCTCTAATCCCCTCTCCCTACAGACCAGTCACATGAGGAAAGTGGTGTGTCTCAGATACCCAGACAGGCAAAATCTGAGACGACCAGTGTCTTATGTTAAAACTGCTTCATGCTCAAAGAGGGGTTCTTTCTCTCCAGTGCTCTCATGGAAATTTAAACTAAGAGGGAGAAAAGAAAGTCTCAGTTGGTGGTTGAAGTTGAAATCGAAAGGTTTAAGTATACAAGGACCCAGCAGCAGCCATGTACAAGTTGTGACAAAACAGTATAAAGAAGTAAACAGATGTTTCCAGAAATGCATAGGTACCAAATGGAAAGAAAGAGAGAGATGGACAGAGACAGACAGAGTGAGGGACACAGAGACATACACAGAGAAAGTGCCTCATTTACCATTCTCTGTTCCATTGCAGACACGGACTCAAGTGGTCTTTCTTTTCTTTCCTTGGATTCCAGGAGATCTCTATTCTAATGTAGCCGGTGTGAGTTTCTGTTTCTTATAACCATACGTGTCTTCGTCATCAACTTTTGTAACTGTATACATTGTACTTTATTAAGACTATCTTTTTAAACAGTGTTTTATATCATTTTATTACTCTGCTTTCGCAGGAAAGGGTGAGACAATTAGGGGGAAATAGACTTTCAAATTCAGTTTTACTAAGGCAAAAAGAAAAAAGAATGTGCAATAATTTACCATTTTAACAGTTTTTATAATTACTATAGTAATAATTTTCACCCTTTGAAAAAATAAATAGGCAGAGACGTAGGATAGCTGCCAAAGTATCAAATGGATGTCCCCCTATTTCTATATTATCAATGATAAGACCAGTTATCGTGTACTCCCAACATACCAAATGCACTTACATCTAAATAATGATATAACTTTGACACTTCTCTTGTAAAATACTTACAGGATGGTTTTTGATCATGATAAAATAAATTTACCTAAAATTGACCTAACTCTCATTGGTATTTTCAACTCTGTTTTCATTGTGCATTTTGGAAAGAGTATTCTACACTTTCTATTTTCAATTTCCTTATTTCTTATGGCTCAGCTTCCTTTCACTTGACAAACATTATTCTTGGAAAGCCACCACTCTTCTTTCTTTCCCTTTTCTTCCATAATGCTAATCTCTCTGCTCTTCAATAATTTTCTTCACTTCGGTATCCTTGACAGTTCTGCTCCCATTGGAAATGTCCTTTATGTTGGTGTTTCTCAAGTCTACATTCTTGGTTAGCTTATCTTCTCACTATTTCTTATTTCTCTGGGAAATTTCATGCAATTCCAAACCTTGAATTATCTCCTATCCACCTGTAAGTGATGACAACCAAATTTACTGCTTCATAGGAGAACCAACTGCCCTCTTATGCTTCATTCTACATTTTTAATTGTTTGCTAAATATTCCACTTAAGATTCCTTCGTGTATCTTAAAACCAACTTGTCCAAAGCCCAAGTCATTGGCTTGGCCCCTCCTTACTCTTTCCCTTTTGCATCCATAGCAAATATAACTTTTTAACACTGATTTCTCTGTATAATAATTATGTGTATGTGTCTATTTTCCCCCTGATATCCTAATGCTGTGCACAATGTCTAGAAGTACTAGATTCTTAAAACTGTTTTTGAATAAAAATATTCAGTATTTTCAATTTCAAATTCTGCTATGGAACAATACATTACATTGACATTCACAGAACACCATATATTTGCTGCAGCTAATTGGAAGTATTGAATATCTGGGATTGTTTTGTTCCGACAAGTTGCATGCAGGCATAGTTTTCAGAGTGTTCCATTGGAAAAAGCATTGTATTCACTGTGAAATCATGAGTAAGTAGTTATGTCCCTATGGGGATAATAACCCCTCTCCTAGCTGTCAGGGAAGGTGGCTAAGAGCCTTAAATGAGATAATTAGATGTGAAAGAATTTAGAAAGTATGAAGGGCTATACAAAGTCAGGTTCTATTAATTAATATTAACATTTAAAATTATATATAACAGGTTCCTACTACTCCCTATTAAGTTTTAAAAGTAGCATGATGTTCATTTTTCAAAATAACAGATTCTGGCAATGTTTTTAACATTCTTTCACTTCTTAAACATATTCATAAAACTGATACTACATCTGCTCCCTAGAATAACCTAAATAATATGCTGTTTGTGACCCCTTACCACACTGCTCCAAGAATGAACATTGACATGCTGATTCTCAGAAGGACATAAGCTTGATATAGAAACACTGTTTGCATTTACTTATATACTCTTTGCCTTGTAAGAGACTTGACTCAATGAACCCACATATTTAAAGATGTGTGCTTTTAAGTTTTACTCTGGAAGGATAGGAATAGACAGTTTCCCCCCTATATTTACAAGTAAGATATGCAGAACAAGAAGGACAGGAGATATTTCAAAATGGACTTGGTTTCCAGGTAAATTAAAGAAAAATTAATTGTATTCTGATGGTCACTAATCCTCAGGACTCTTATCACAACTTTCTGAAAATTCCTGAGCTGCAGCATAAATCTCCTTGAAAGGGAGACACTCAATTTACAGTGTATTTTGCATGTCCCTAAACAAGTCTTGAATGATGAATTTCACTGTCTGACTGAGGTGGTTTACCTCAGCACATAATTTCTTATATTAATAACCTTCCCCACAGGAGCTGAATGACCTTCTATAAATACAATCCCTTCATTCAATCAAAAAATTAAAGTCTGTAACCACCTCGCAATTCATCATCTTTTTACAGCCAATTGTTGAAGCAGCAACAAAACACAAATTCCCCATCTTCAGCCCATGTAATTTAAAATTATGGAGCCTTGTGCACTTATATAACATGGATATACAGTCACGTTCTGCCTAATGACGTTTTGGTTAACAACGGACTGCATACATGACAGTTGTCCCATAAGATTAGTACCATATAGCCTGGGCATGTAGTAGGCTATACCATCTAGGTTTGTGTAAGTGCACTCAAAGATGTTCGCCTAAGGGCGAAATTACCTAATGACGCATTTCTCAGAATATATCCCTGTCGTTAAGCGACGCATGACTGTATTGAAAATTATGTAGCATTTTGTGTTCCAAATCAATTCTATTGAATGAATTCCTGTTTCCAGTGAGCTGTAATTTTCAGAGGAAGAAATAACTCCTTTCCAAAATCAAAGGCATCCTAAAACAATAACCTCCTGAATGTTTATGTATTTTCAATCAGCCTTTAAAAAATGCATCTCCATATGCATGCCTCAACAATTATGGTGAAGCCAGATTATAGGGTTATTCTTGGAATCTGCATGACTTCCATTTCCATAAAACTATGGTAGAGTGAATCTCAGAGTTTAGTAATGGAGAATTCCTCTTTGAGCAAGACTGATGAATGTTTGTACTGAATTTCACTGTGCATAAAGACCCTAAAATATATACTCAACAAACTGATGTAAATTCTTAGCTCAGCTTGAAAAGATCTGTACCTGAAAAACATAATCGCAGAGCAGATAGTAATGTCGTGGATTTCTCTGGTAAACCAGAAAACGTTGATAAAAGGCTTCAGATAATTAGAATATTTTCAAAGTGAATAAATTAGGAATATTGGATAAGCCTTTTAAAATTCAATATTCTTAAGTACTTTTAATTATAGTGACTATGGAAGCAGAGACTGTATTTTCATAAGAAAAAGGATATTTATTAAAGGCAAAAATCAGAGTTAGATTCGGAATAGCTCTCTTTTTAAGGCAGACAACACAGCCACATTGAACAGGTTCTATTGGTTTATCCAGCTGACAAAACTAGGGTGAAGGTTTATATTTATTGCATCTGATCCTCTGACATTAGGTAAGTAATCTTTATTTTACCAAAACTATAAAAAGGAAAGTCAGTTTCAGTGGAAGACCTAACAGAGCTATAATTTGCCACATGAATACACACACCTATTACTTGAATACATGCTTTGCACAAAGCAGAAGCAAAGCACATACTCAAACCTGCTGGAAGAATTGAAAAGACTAATAAAACATGGTATCCATCTTTTAGAATCTCAGACCTTGAGCGAAGACCACATGAGCAAAAAGTAACTTAACCCAAGGTAGGTTGTTATGTGAATGCTTCCGATTTTGAGCGCAGTGGAGCTGAGTCTAGTGGTTAGCAAAACTTCTGCGGAAATCTACAAAACTATCCTAATAATAACGGCTCTAACAGTCATTTAAACCATTCTGAAATTTAATCAGGTTACTGGTAGCAGTTTTCATAAACTAACCAATTTGTAGAACAAGTAAGGCCAAAATGTCGCCACATGAATATCACTATTGAGAGAACAAAAACGTTTATGTAAACTTTGTAACTTGTAAACATTAGGGAAACTTTGTCAATTAGGCCTTGAGAAGACTTGCTACTTGGGTTAATTTGTTTCATGTGTAAATAGTACTAACATTTGTTTTCTTTTCATAGAAACTAGCCCATCTCTTCAATTTACTACACTCAATCTTGTAATTCACTATGCACTGATGAAATGCTTGTGTAGAAATTGTGTGATGAAAACACATAACTTATCAAAAATTAATTTAATATTTTACGCAAATGTTTTAGAATATATAACAAATATGTCTAGTTGTAACTGTCAAGTATCACATTTGGAATACAAAAAGAAATTGATCAGCTCATTCTTCTTCAATTCCAGGAGAACTACTTCTCTGCCTTCTTTTTATAAAGACGTTTTCCCCCTTAACCTAAGACAGAGAGCAAGATAGTATATTTGAATTGCTTTTGGATGGGCAAGAGGGCAGACTCAATGAGCGCTAATATGCATCGTCTATCTTTTCGTGATTCTACAGGAGATGTGTGAGAGGAAGATGATATGAGAACTTAATTCCGGCAGCTCCCCAAGAAGTAACTTCCTCAAGTTCACATCCTAGCTGAGCTTTTGGCTTGAATGACTTTCTTGGTGGACAAACATTGCCACCACCTCATGCTTGGAAAGTTCCGAATATAATTGTCTGTCAACGATATGATGATTTATAATGCAATCTGTTCCGATGCTAGTGCTGCAGAGAACTCTAATTTGCCACTTTTGTATTAGATACAAGGAACTTGACAGTCCGTCTCAGTTTTACAGTTCAGCTTCTCTTCAGGTGATACCGCCATCAAAATACACCTCCCTTCCATTCTCCTTGGGAAAAGAATAATGCTACCAACACTAGCTGTTACTGCAATGGTCATGGTTTTCTAACTCATTTATTTTTTAATCTTTAAAAAAACTCATTATATTATTAAATGTTTAGAAATAAAAATAACTAGAAGCGTATGTTTACCACTTTTTAGTTATGACTTATCTAAAATTCTCCTGGCAGCACTAGAGTATGAAAGAGATGAGAACATTTATGTTGTCAGAAACTGAGGATATAACATAGTTAATGTTTAATGATGCAGATAAGTAAAAAATTTGCACAAATCTGAAAAGTTTAAATCACCAGGGAATAGGTAAATTATTGTATGTCCATTTTCAGAAGAGCAGAAAATGGCATAATTCATACAATTTCTTCAGATTCACAGAATTAATATTTAAGGTATGCTACACCTGGCTAATACACACGAGCAGTTTTATAATTGGCACATGTTTGATAGCTAATTATGTGTACCAAATCTTGACTATGAAGAATACCTTGTTTCATAACAGAGTTATTTCTAGAAATTTTGTATTCAAATATTTTTGTTTGGTAAATTGAATAAAGACTCCATCTTAACAAAGACAATCAACATTATCTAGTTCTCTATGATTGAGGCTATTTCAAAGTCCAAGTTAAAATGAAAAGCTTATAATTACAGGTAACATTGATTACTATGTGCCAGATATAGTTTGAAGTAATTCAAATACATTATTCTTTTTTTTAATCTTCATAACCACCCAATAGAATGTATGCAATCTACATCCCCATTTTAACAGATAAGGAAACTGAGGCATAGAGTGATTAAGTAATTTGCTCAACGTCACAAAGCTAATTGATTAAAATGCCCCATTGTGAATTCTCTGGCATGGCTACAGGGCCCAAATTTTGGCAATTGCCCTGTTCTATTACTGCTTTATTAATGAGGGTGAAGTGGATTCCAGTAACCAAGAAAAAATTAGTAATGCATCGCCCCACAGCTCATTCCATTTTACTAACTATAGACTATTTTGTGAAAGGGTTGTCTGGTGTTTAAATACAGTATTTATCATATCAATAAAATTTAATAATTTTATGTTTTAAAAAAGTTTAAAGATATAGGACCCTCCTGTTTTATCCAGTCCCGGCAATGAGCTTCCAACCTGAGGTCAGATTCCAAAAGCACCCAGTCATGTTGACACAGAATTAAAGGAGGACGCAGGAGGGTCAAGAAAACAAAGTGACATCAGAGACCACCTACTCTCAAAGCCTGTAATCCCAAAGACAGCCATTCCTAAATTTTATTTTATCTTTAGCATATTTGACCACTGCCTACTTACTCCCTTATTCAATACTGGTTTTGAAATTGTATTCAACTTGGTTTGTTTTTTTAAGTTTTCTACTCCAAGGATACCTCAGGCTTTTCTTTTTTATTTATTTACTTTTTTAATTTTGGTCATAATAGCTTCTAACATAGTGAGATTTTAATTGTACAATATTATTTGTCATACACCATGTAAGTATGCCCCTTCACTCCTTGCGCCCATCCTCTGCCCCGCTTCTCCCAGTAACCACTAATTTGTTTTCTTTGTCCATAACTTTGTTTATATTCCACACATGAGTGAAATTATATGGTGTTTGTCTTTCTCTGTCTGGCTTATTTCACTCCACACGATACCCTCAAGGTCTATCCATGTGGTTGTGAATGGGACATTTTCATCTTTTTATGGCTGAGTAGTATTCCATTGTATATATATACCACATCTTCTTTATCCAATCATCAGTTGATGGGCACTTGGGTTGCTTCCACATCTTGGCTATTGTGAATAATGCTGCAATGAACAGAGGGCTGCACAAGTCTCTTTGAATTGTTGATTTCAAATTCTTTGGGTAAATACTCAGTAGTGGAATAGCTGGGTCATATGGTATTTCTATTTTTAATTTTTTGAGAAATCTCCATACTGTTTTCCACAGTGGCTGCACCAGTTTGCATTCCCATCAACAGTGGATGAGGATTCCCTTTTCTCTACAACCTCTCCAATATTTGTTGTTTTTTGTCTTGGTGATTATAGCCATTCTAATGGGTGTAAGACACTGAGTGTAGTTGTGATTTGCATTTCCCTGACGATTAGTGATGTTGAGCATCTTTTCGTGTGCCTATTGGCCATTTGTATATCTTCTTTGGAAAAATGTCTGTTTATATCTTCTGTCGACTTTTTGATTGGGTTGCTTGTTTTTCTGTGGTTCATTTGTGTGAATTCTTTATATATTATGGAGATTAACCCCTTATCGGATATATGATTTACAAATATTTTCTCACAGTTGGTGGGTTGTTTTTTCATTTTGATCTTGGTTTCTTTTGGCTTCCAGAAGCTCTTTAGTCTGATGAAGTCCCACCTGTTTATTTATTTTTTATTTTGTTTCCTTTGTCTGAGTAGACACAGTATTTGAAAAGATCCTTTTAAGTCTGATGTCAAAGAGCATACTGCCTGTATTCTCTTTCAGAAGTTTTATGGTTTTAGGTCTTACCTTCAAGTCTTTGGTCCATTTTGAGTCTATTTTTGTGTGTGGGGAAAGATAATGCTCTCTTTCCTTCTTTTGCATGTGGTTGTACAGTTTTCCCAGCACCATTTATTTAAGAGGCTTTCCTTTCTCTGTCATATATTTTTGGCCCCTTTGTTGAAGATTAGCTGTCCACAGATGTGTGGTTTTATTTCCAGGCTTTCAATTCTGTTCCATTGATCTGTGTGTCTGTTCTTGTACCAGTACCATGCTGTTTTGATCACTATAGCTTGGTAATATATTGTGAAGCCACCAGCTTTGTTCTGGCTTCTCAGGATTGCTTTGGCTATTTGGAGTCTTTTGTTGCCCCATGTGAATTTTAAGATTCTTTGTTCTACTTCTGTGAAGAATGTCAGTGGGATTCTGATTGGGATTGCGTTGAATCTGTAGATTGCTTTAGGGTAGTATGGACATTTTAACTATGTTTATTCTTCCAATCCATGTGCATGGAATATCTTTCCATCTCTTTATGCCATTATTGATTTCTTTCAGTAATGTCTTATAGTTTGCTTTGTATAGGTCTTTTACCTCCTTGGTTAAATTTATTCCTAGATATTTTATTCTTTTTGTTGCAATTGTAAATGGGATTGTAGACTTGAGTTCTTGTTCTGTTAGTTCGTTGTTAGAGTATAGAAATGCTACTGATTTTTGTAAGTTGACTTTGTACCCTGCAACTTTGCTGTAGTTGTTGATTATTTCTAATAGTTTTCCAATGCATTCTTTAGGGTTTTCTATATATAAAATCATGTCATCTCAGCTTGTGTTATTTAAAAAGCTTCTGAAAATCCCTTTTGGTGAGAATTTAGTTATGGCCACCAATCCATGAACATGTAGCCATCTATTTCTCACTGGAAGTGCATCACTTAAAAACACCTGTAATTTATAAGCCACTTTTCTTAGACCTCATCAAATCAAATTGCTAATGTAACATTTTAAGACATACTTATATCTTGTCTCAGACAGTCCTCAAATACAGACAGAGCAGGATCGATTAAAGAAATATGTATGTTTACACTTTCAGGTAGTACTGCTTTGAATATAATAAAATATTCTTATTTCAAAATATTCTCCCTACTATTTTGTTGTTTGCAAATAAGTTACACAGATAAGCACATGCTTTATGTGAAAAGAAAAATGTAAAAAATATAGTGTCTGCATTTTGTATATATTCTCAGTCAACTCCTTTTTATAATTAGGTCTGAACACAAGGCAAGAATTTTGATGATCTGAGTGATGCTACTTAAAATGAGATTTCTACCAATATTTAAATGTACTAGGGAATCGCTTCATTTAAGGAAAATCTATAAGGAATTTCATGGTGTACTAATAAAAAACAAATAAAAATAGAATCAGAAAATGTGTATGATCAGTTTCATAAACATTTGAAAATTATGTTAGTACATTAATAAAGAGAAAAGTATATACACGAGGATATATAAAGTAAGTACTCACATGTGAAGAAAAAAGAAAAAGAAGTATCTACACGTATGCACAATGTAAGAGGAATTTCGCTGCTCAGAGTTAGAGCGCTTAGACCTTTGAGTTGGCCGGTGTAGTTATATTATTATTTCAGTCCGTAGGGAGTTAGATTAGTAAAACAAAATATCCCACCAGGCAAACTGGCATACTGGGATGCAGCACATAAGCCCTTAATACTTTTCAAAACTCACAAAGTAGCATGAATAAATAAATGAATCGCACAAATATAAACATACATTTTTGTAGGAAACATTAAAGAGTTCAGCAAATCAAATGAAATTATGAAGTAGGAAATAGGAAGAAAATACATCAGAAAATGAAAAGGCATAAATGGCCTTCAAATAAACTTTAAATTTATTCTTTAAATTTGATTGAACTTTTAATATTTTATTCTCGAATAATTTTAAATGGACTAAGAAATATAGTATTATGATACACAATTGTTCATTCAGAAATTTTAAAATGTGATTTCTGGAGCCAGCCCTGATGGTTTAGTGGTTAAATTTCCGTACGCTCCGCTTTGGTGGCCTGGGTTTGGTTCCGGGGCGAGAAACCACACCACTCATCTGTCAGTAGCCATATTGTGGCGGTGGCTCACATAGAAGAGCTAGAAGGACTTACAACTAGAATATACAACTGTGTGCTGGGGTTTTGGGGTGGGAACAAAAAAGAAAGAGAGAGAGAGAGGAAGACTGGCAACAGATGTCAGATCAGGGCACATCTTTCCCAGCAAAATATAATTCTATTCTTTCTGCAAACTGTTTCACTTAAAAAATCAAAAATTGCTTCTTATGCTAAAAATAATTCACTTCCCCACGTTTAGAGTCCTAAAAGCCTTCATTTACATTTGTGTCCTTCTACCATATCTATAACATGTACCTTATAAAATGTTTTCCCTAGAATATAATCACGTGATATTTTGCAAACCCTGTAAGTATTCCTTTGGGAGCCCTATGTGGAAGGGCCACAATGCACAGATTTGATTTAAGTCAGTCACACTGGAATCTAAAAGTTTGCTTTTCTCCGTACAATAGTCTTTAGCTTCAATTCCCTGTTCATTTCTATGTGATTATGTAGTCATCAATTGTTATTTGTTGATCCTCTATTTAACCTTGTTAAGTCGATTTTCTATGTTCTTTCTTCATTCTTATTACACATTCAATGCCTCTTTGGTTAACATCATATTTGGTTGCTTCTTAATTTATTAATATTTGCTTTATCAAATCTTTTATAACATATAAATGTATTATAATAACATGTAATAAAATAGATAATAGCATAAAAATATTTTCCTAACAATTTTCTATGATAATTCTTAAAGTAAATCTTTGCCTCCAGATATGGTAATTTAATCATCATTCATTCTTTGCAGGGTTTCATTTATTTATTATCTACACATAATCATCTGAATAAAACAGCAATGGCAATGGTAATGCCTGAATTACACTGCTATGATTCCATAGATTATTTTGCTTTCCAAACCGTATTTTCCCAGAGAAGTGCCATTAACTGACATAACGAACTTTCTGCTAGGAAACCAGTCCCCTCATGTGGCTTTAGTATCGCATGTGGCTCCCTCCTTGTCTGGGCAATGAAGAAGCAGGTGCCTCTTAACTGATTTCCCCTGAATACAGTTCCCTGTTCCCTTCCTTGACTATTGCATAATATCTGCAAAAAAATAATATCTTTCTTCTTCAGGTGAACCAAAAGCTGTTTGAAATATGCTCTTACTAACCCTCACAGTATCTCAAGTAATTGTTTGAAGCTGTAACGCCCTGTGTGGACAGGAGCCCCTTTACTCTTTCCCTTTCACACACACCCCATATTGATAACTCATACTGTGTCACCGGGCTCTCAAGCTAAACTACTTATTTTCTTCTAATTAATATCGCATCACTCTAATTGGGTTTTCCACTTGTAAGCTGCCTGGATTAACGTTTGTATTGCTATGTTAATTAGCTTTAGGTACCAAGGATGATCACTACAACCAACAACCAGAATTACCATTCTGGAATTTCACTATAATAACATTGGCATGAGTAAGTCTTTCTTGGAGACCGTCCAAGCAAATTTAATTATTGAGCTGTTTAAAAGATCATGTTGTAAGACTGTTTCACAACCAAGGCAGTCAGTTACATAGGTACTCACATCAGCATTATGAAGAGGTTTCAGTGTAATTCCACAAGCGTTTATCAAGTACGCATATGGCCACACACTACACTTTGCTGTGCCGAGTGCTAACTGCTTAGTCATAGAGTTTTTATTTTACATGAGCTAACATTCTTCTAGGAGTGCTAGACACTCAGAGAATCCATAAAACGCAATATAAAAAGATTCCTAAGAAAATGTCACACACACATGCTTAAGTAGATTGACAGGACTGGACTAGAAGAGTGTGTTCAATTAACAATAAGATGGATTTCTAATGAGTGATTTCTGGATTTCACTGTTTTCCCTTGACTCTCAAGATGTGCATCTTTTCAAGGAAAAGAATAAAGTCTCCATTTGGGGAAATGATCTTAACATTTCCAGAGGACTTTGAATGACTAGTATAGAATTTCAGCTGTGAATGACACAATGTAGATAAAGTTTTCAGAAGAGTGTCTAGCATGTAGTGTACTAGTTTGCCAGGCCTGCTATAACAAAGTACCAAAGACTGGGTGACCTAAACAACAGAAATGTATTTATTTGTTTTCTCACAGTTCTGGAGCTAGAAGTTCAAGATCAGGGTACCAGCAGGGTTGGTTTCTTCTGAGGCTTCTCTCCTTGGCTTATAGATGGTCTTCATATTCCTATCTTCACATAGCCTTTCCTCTGCTTGTATCTATGTCCTAATCTCCTGTGGGTTGTTTTTTGTTTTTTTGTTTTGTGAGGAAGATTGTGCCTGAGTTAACATCTGTGCCAATTTTCCTCTATTTTGTATGTGAGTTGCCACCACAGCATGGCTTGACGAGTGGTGTAGGTCCACACTCAGGATCCAAACTGGCAAACCCTGGCCGCCAGAGCAGAGCATGTGAACCCAACCACTACACCACTAGGCCAGCCCCAAATCTCCTCTTCTTATAAGAACACCATCCATATTAGATTAAGGTCTACCCTAATGATCTCATTTTAACTTAGCCACCTCTTTAAAGACCCTATCTCCAACAGTCATATTCCCAGGTACTAGTGGTCAGGATTTCAACATCTATATTTTGGAAGAACACAATTCAGTGCATAACACTTAGTAAATGCATATTTGTTAGCTAGAAAATAAAAATAAGTAGTCAAAGTCATATTATTTAATTATTGAATTATTAAGTCCAATTATTTATATATGAATAATATGAATTACTGAATCATAATCAATCAAATTCTTTAATTTGAAGTTCTATTTCGATTCATATCCCCCTAAACTGCACCCCTGGCACACAGGAGTAGGGGTGGGAAAATATTAGAAAAGGAAAGCTTATAATATCTATTCTCTCTACTTGTAATCATATGGAAAGATCAGATCAGAAGTCATGAGACACAGGTTCCTTCTCAGTTTGCTACACATTTGCTGCATGGCCTTGGCAGGTCAGCTATTAGGGTTTCAGTGGTCTCATTTTTAAAATAGAAAACTTGAAGAAGGACTGTGAGATTTCTCCATGTTAAAGGAGACTTCAATGGCCTCCCTTTTAACAAGGTGCTGGGATCATGATGATGATGAAGATGATGATAAGTGATACCATCTATTTAGTGCAAGGTTCAGAATCTCTCCTCTGTCTGGCTCTTCGTGTACAGAATTTCACGTTCTTACAGCAATACACAAGGTGAACAATATTATTCCCAGTTTTGTGATATGGAAATGGAAGCTCAGAATACTAAAGAAATCTTCTAAAGCCAAATAACCAGGAAAGAAATGGCTTTGTGCTTCTACAATTCGCAATCTTTCCATATCAGGGGGAAATATGTCTACAGTTCCAGCCATGTACAGTTGAAAAAAAATCTCGACTTTATCTTCCCCATTTAAAAATATTTTTTGAACAGAGAATAATTTCCATACTAAATACATAAATTATAGGACATAATTCTGATATTTTAAATGTATTTACCTTTAAGCAGATTACTTTTTAACCAAAGAACAATACTGCTTTCTTTTTCCTCTTCAATATTATACACAAAAAATTTAAACACTCACGCAATCAAAATTATAGTTACAAAATACTTGGTCAAATTTCACAGAATAAATTTTGAAATTTTGAAAAACTATATTTACTAGATGTCTTATATTGACATTTTTTCCATGTCTAGTAGCCTTATAACTTATGACTTATTAAATCTTATCTTTACTGTTAAATTGAATAATTCATATTAATTTGAACTTTTTATATGAAAATTTAAAACTTTAGAAACTTTATTTTTGATAGTTTAAACTTTGTTCTATACCATAACAACTTGTACACACATATATATTCATATGATAAAATATAGTAGTACATCTTTTAAAATGTGTCAGTATATTGTATATTTATATTTTGTGTTATCTAGTCTTCACAATAAAGGAAATATTGAGAAACACTGAGGGATATAATGAAGCAGAGAATTTTCACGTTAAGTGTATCTTGCAAAAATCTTCATAGTTCCTGGCAATGAAATAAATAGACAACTGAAAGAGATATTGTGCTCCATGATACTCCTAAGTGATGTATAATCTAGTCTTGTGACAAAGTGTGGCTGATATTCTCACACTATTAATTGGTTATTTGGTTAAACTGAGACTTTTGTTTCTGCTTTCTGATGATCCATATTAATAAAAACTCAGTATTCACCTTAAGAAAGGTGGACCTAGTCTTTTTATCCGAATTCTATTCCTGTGGTCTACTCTAGGCCCGCACAAACTTTGAGAGTACTACCTCAAAACAAAGGAATATGTTCTCTTATTTTACCTAAAAGTAATGCTATTTCGCATTCTGCTCTCATTCCAAGGATACAGTCATTCAAAATGGTAACATCATTTGTGGCCTTAAAGATCATCTTGAGTAGTTTTCACCGAATGACCAAAATTTATTTCCTCCATTGTTGCCGTTATAAAATCTCTCTCAAGAAGAGTAATTTTGATCTAGGACATTCCTAGACTCTGGCAGTGACAGCAGCAGCTAAAACTTCAACTGAAGAATATTTACAGGTGGAAAAGGAGCTCTAGGGAGGACACTGCTCGGTCTTCCATTTCTGAGCTCTGCTTTCACTCCTTGTAGCCTTTCATCTGTAAATTCAGGATATCTGGTGTAAAAGCCGTTGAGGAAGTATTAGCACGAAAATCTTATGAGGCCATTTTTAAAAGATTACTTCATCTGACTACACATATATCATGCGGATTATGAGCAATTGTCCAGCTGCCACTCATCTATTAATGTTCACGGTCATTAATTCCTTTGGAGGGCAGGGAAGAAGGTGGAGCCAAGTCTGGCGACATACAAATATGTGTTTTGCATATATTAATGATAGCTCATATTTAACAAAATCAAGGAATGGCCTATATTTGTAAATGTTATCTGCTTTGATGTATTTGTCAGGCCTCCACACCCTCCCCCACACCCCCCAAAAAATGAAAGTGACAAGGCACAGTGAGAAACCAAACAAGTTTCCTTTTTATGACAATGACCTCCATATAGAAGCACACATACAAGTGGTGAGAGGAAATGTGATTAAACTGTCTACTAGAAACCTTTTAAGGTTCTCATAAAAATTGGATGTGCAGGAAATATTGGACAATGCATTAAGTGGCAGCACACACTGAATGTGCTCAGGGTTTTAAAATTTTCAAAAAGGAAACCTATCTTTTCTGCCCGCATCAAGTAATGTTTTCCAGCTCTGTTTTGTTGACTGACTGTAGCTCACTGAACTTCCTTCCTCACCCTCCTAATTTCAAAAAAAGGATCAGCTTAGAACTTTGTAAAAAATGGCGTTATTTATGAATACAGTGTTATGTATTTAAATATTCTTTATGAGTTCAAGTCTATTAATAAATGTTACTGTCTTTTTCTTCTTTGTTCATTTAATATTCAGAGATGAGCTAACCACATTGTCATAAAAAATAGAAGATATAAAAATATTCTCAGGATATATGAAGTCTACATAACAAGCAAAATATTAAGAATGAGAAATAACAAGAATCCAACCTCTAAACATATCACTGTACTCCATGGTTTATAAATATATCACTGAGGAGTCTTGAGGGAAAAAATTTCCTATGGGTAATCAGAGAAATTCTGCTGTGTCCTCAGGAAAATATAAATGAATGTGTTTGATGTAAAAGAAAACTGTAATCTATTTAATTTTTTTTTTTTTTTGGTGAGGAAGATAGACCCTGAGCTGGCATCTGTTGCCCAATCTTCCTCTTTTTGCTTGAGGAAGATTGTTGCTGAGCTACAATCTTCCTCAAGAGCTAACATCTGTGGCAATCTTTCTCTACTTTGTCTGTGGGGCTCCACCACAGCCTGGCTTGATGAGTGGTGCATAGGTCTGTGCTCAGGATCTGAACCTGAGAACCCTGGACCGCTGAAGCAGACAGCATAAACTTAAGCACTATGTCACTGGACTGGACGCATAATCTATTTAATTTTATTTTGAAGTTAATGATGTTTTAGAAGGGTGGAGACAAGCACACACACACAAGGAAATCAAAGAGAAAAATGCTATCACTCATTGGATTTCTAATGCATTATATTTCCAGTGCTTTCAAAAATAGGAAGCACCAAGGAGCTGGCATGAGTTTTCTGCTCCGTAGCATATCTCTAGAATGGAGAAGTTTCCTCTCAAGTCTTTAACTCCTGATTTCATCAACCAATGATTCCATCCAAGTAATTATACTTTGATTTAATACTATTGATAATTTCAATTCTTATGATGATTTTCCAGAAGTGACTGAATATGCTTACCAACATTCCCCTCCCCACAAATGTTTGACTACCAGCAAAGTACTATAGCGTGGCTGAGAGAATTTATATTTTCAATGACTAAGAATGGATGAATATTAGGATGCATGTACATATGTGTATATGCGGGATGTGTGTGTCTGCTTCCTTTTGTTTGAATGAAACTGTTACAATACTAGGAATGAAGTATATAGATTAGTAAAAGGGAAGTCAGTAGTCAACTGGACACCAAGATTAGTATCTGCTATCATAACAGGAAGGAAATTATAAAGTCTTTCTGGAGACCTCAAAGAATAATTCATGATCTCTCTTTCTTGAAAGAGTACCAGAGCACTTTTGATTCACAGGATGTAGAAGGCTTGCATAAAAATCTTGGCTCCGCCACTTGCTAGGTGTTTAATATTAAAGCCAATTCACTTAGCTTTCCTGTGTCTCAGTTTCTTCCTCCACATACTATCAGAGTTAGCTGAAAACATCACTTCAACTGTCTTTGAGTCCTAAATCATTGTAAAGAAATTAAATTTTGAAACCCTTTATTTTTCTTTGATTCCAAAGAGATTTCTAAAATATCTTTGCTATAATTGTAAATTCAGGTGAATATTCAAAAGCCACATCAGCAAAACAAAACAAAATCAAAAAGAAAAGTAAAAAAATGACTTCTCTAGATAAATAATTTCTAGAGCAGTAAATTCTATTTACTTCCACTCATAAGAAGAGAAACCACATCATTCACTTTGGAAAATTTAAAAAAAAAACTTCCATTTTTGTCTAGGCTCAAATGTGTAAACATCCTAATAATATTTTTAGAATAGGCTTGTAAGGCTTTTAAGTTACATATTGTAAAATCAGAATATAGTAAAATTCTAGTAGTGTAACTGAGAAAAAAAATAAGTCCGCAAAACCATTTTCGGAACATCTAGTAATGTGTCAAAAATTTAGAAAATAGCCAGTTGCTTAAACATAGAATAGTATTTGCATTGATATATAAATATATCATATTATGGATTATATAAGATAATGTTAATATAGAAATAGTCAAAATAATTAAATTTATTGAGGTAATGGGAACATTATTCTTTATGCTGCATAAGGGGTGTATTTATAAATGATATAAAAATCTTTGAGAAAGACTGTATATTCTTTATAGTCTGTCCCCCAGAGAATCACAACCCTACTCAATTTCACAGTAAAGTAACACAATATTTTTGTCTTTCTAGGTCCTGCCCCTCGTATCCTGAGATATGTGTGATTTCTTGTTGTATGTGAGTCTTTCTTTGTCAGAAAGCAAATGCTCTCTTTCTATAAAGGACGTTTTTCTTAATAATCTGTGATCAAAAGTGCCTTTTATCTATGGCATCAGTATATTTTCAGCACTGTCAACAAAGAGAGTATTAAAGAATTAGTTTAGAGAAAACAAGTTCTCAGATTCTCAGCTGAATAAGGTAAGTAACTGTTTTGCAAAACTCAACAGGAAAGATGAAGGTGACTTGTCAACAGTATATATTATCATGTTGTAGGTGGTGTTCTTTCATAATCCAAATATTACAGCCAAATTTGGCACCTACTGAGAAAAACACTTTCAAGATTTGGTCCTGCTACAATAGTAAAGTAGATTTATTAGACCTCAGTATCTAAATTGGGAATAAGAATGCCCTAGTTGGTTCATAGATGAGATTTATAAAAGTACTTTATTCAACCCGGGGTAAGTGATATCCGCAGTTGCTGTTTTTCTGTCAAGACAAAAAGTTCAGTTCTCCTGTTAAGATCTTCAGCAATTTGAACATCAGGCAAACAAGACAGAAAAACGTGTCATCAATCACATCTTAGAATCCTGTGAAGTGTCTTGGATTCTGTAAATATTAGTTAGAAAATTTGTATTAATTTGCCTCAGCTCTAATTAAACAGCTCAAAACATGACGTTTGTTTTTATAGGAAACATTTAGAATCCAGTAATTTTATAAAAACACAAGCTAGGCAGAAAATATTGGGGCAGAAGAGACCTTGGGTTTCGACTGAACTAAGAAAAGAAGAGAAAGATCCACTTACAACGCAATCATCCTGACCAAAGTAATCAATTTTAAAATGTCAGAAATTATGTAAAGACAAGTCATGATTACAAATACGCTCGAAGCACCTAAAGTCAGCCTGCCCACTGCCTGCTTAACTACTGTTATCCAAGAATTCAACTTGACATTGACTCAGCTGAATGACTTGACACTGTGGCATTGTAGCTATTTCACTATGGTGACTCCTACACAGTGGTCTTCACCCATCTGTACCATCTAGGAGAATTGTAAAAGCTCAGTGTGGCATAAGAGCAAGAAGTAGACAAAGTAAAAAGCAGAATAGTTGTATGCTGAGGAGTTGCTGGTGAATATTTTATGATGGTAACAATTCCTTTTGATATTTGGGCTCAATTTTCATGTGTTTGCATTTTTACATTGCACTGATTCATTCAGCTTTTCTTTTTGAATTGAGCGCTTAAGGTTTACAAAGCTAATTTGGTACTGAGTTGAACACAGTGGTCTCTGTGATTCCCTAATTATACTGCAATAAATTAGGAGTACCTTGTGCAAACTGAAACATAGTGACAGACAACACAAATACAATGAAGAAATAAGCTCTGTCAAAGTCAATAGTTACTATTAAGTCCAGTGAAATAATGGAAAGCAAAATCTTTATTGTGGATAATTGTTACATTGTTTTGATTACAATGTAGATCTTAGAGAAACAGCAAAAAAAAAAAAAAATAAGTATTTACCTAGAAATAATAAGGAAAACAAAAAGAAATGTTAAGTTACGATAAAAGAAATTTCTAATGCTCTCAATGTTAGTCACAAAATGATCCTCTGAAGTATGATGAACCTTCTACTTTGTAAAATTAATAATGGATAGGCATTTCTTTGTGTCTAAAATGATACCTGATTTCTCCTAAATATCTTATACAGGTTATTCTTTGATGTGTTAGCAGACTCAAATCATTTGGAATATTGTTTTAGAGATGATGTATATCACATCTTAACATCAGAGATCAACAAATTCTAATCTTTACCATTTTCTGACTTGACAATATAACAGTATTTTTTGTCAGTTTCAGTTTTTGTTTTGTCTTGCAATTAATAACGTGGGTCCAAAAACCAGGTGTATGTAGGGAATAATTAAGGACTATTTTAAAAGTGTTTTCATTTTTTATTTTATTTTTTTTGAGGAAGATTAGCCCTGAGCTAACTACTGCCAATCCTCCTCTTTTTGCTGAGGAAGCCTGGCCCTGTGCTAACATCTGTGCCCATCTTCCTCTATTTTACATGTGGGACGCCTACCACAGCATGGTGTGCCAAGCAGTACCATGTCTGCACCCGGGATCTGAACCGGTGAACTCCGGGCCACCGAGAAGTGGAACGTGCACACTTAACCGCTGCGCCACTGGGCCAGCCCTGAGTTTTCATTTTTTAAAAGGCATATTTAACCAGATTTCTGGAAGAAGAAATTTAGGACAGTTATGTCATCATGTTGAGTGACACAATTAAAATTCAGAAGAAATCTAGACAAGTAGAAATGATAGGTTGAAACTAAAGTAAAGTAAGATGGTGCCTGCAGAAGAAATCTCAGTACATATACACAGGAGACCTGAATTAATACCTGTCTCTTTCATTATCTGGCCACTAAATGAGTAAGTGAAAAAGATATATCAATGATATAATAATAGAAGCAACAATGTCTTTGCCTTCAAAGACACATAAATTTGAAGTGCAATGTTTTACCAGTTAATAACAGTGAGCTCTCAGCCAAATTTCTTAATCTTTTTAAACTTTAATGGTGTCATCTGGAAAATGGGGATAATATTTGTTCTCCTCAAGGCAAATCTAAGACATTTGTTTTTTTACAATTGCTTGACATATTTTCTATCTCACTATTTATTGTTTATTGTATCAAAGATTGAATGTCCTACAGGTCAAATTGTATAAGCCATTTTACAAAACTGTGGGGTGCACAATATGGAAAGACAGAACAACAATTTCTACTCAGATCATGTAAATTTTTTCTCAAGCAATAAGATATAGGATACAAATATTTGTGACAGTCATTATGATTCTTTGTATAATTTTTCCAGTTTTAACATCTGCTTTTATTTGTTAGATACATGTAATAACAATTACTACTGCTACAATCATTTCTGGATGTGTATAATGTGCTAGACATTTGGCTATGCATTTTACGTACGTTATCCTATTTGGTAATCATAGGAACCCTATGGGTTTTATTTATCCTATTGTATAGATGAGGAATTTCACCTTTGGTAAAGTTACTAAACCTGCAGGAATTTGCAGAGTAATAGCATAGGGTTTCACATCCAGGAATGCCTGACTCTAAACAGCATGCTCTCAAACGTTATCTGAAATTATTACATAACGAACAGAAAATCAGGATCAGCCTCCTCTTTCTGCATAGTATGTATAACTATTTGAAGTTATATATTTACTTCTTTATTCTTGTTACTGCCTGCCTCCCCAACCTGCTTCTCAGCTCCATGAGGACAGGACATACATTGCTTGTTCCTTGCTTTATGCCTCACACCTGACATAAACTTAGTATATGTAGGAACCCAATATTGATCGAATGAACATGTAAATGAATAATCTTGCCAATGGAGTAGAACTGTGTTTGGTTTGCCCCTTAATGCTCTAAAAGTATGGCTCATTGTTATGGTTCAGAATAAATTTTATGAACCTATATAAGGGATAGACACTTCAGTCTTCCAAACTAGAGGAGTCCTAGCCTTAATTCTGAGACATAATTGATGGTTTGACTAGAGGTCCTCAAGTACTAGAGGTATAATTAATTACCATTAGGAAAAATAAAAGAGGAATGTATCAGTAGGGCTTTTTAAAACTAATCATAGTTACAAAGTTGAGGTTGAAGTGAAATAACTTCCTTTACATGGCCAGAATAAATAAAGCATCCATGTTTAAAATGTCATAGAATTAGAATATAGCAAAGTTTGTAAGACGAAATAATCCATTAATTTAACTGCAGTGATTTAGATCAGAACTTCTATAAAGCTTGGAGTCATGGCTCTTTTTGAATGGAGGATCATGACTAAATTCAGGTATAAGAAATAAATTGTAGCAAACCCTGTAAAAACTACAGCAGCCCCAAATCACAATGCAACATTTCCATGTGGTGGTTGTTTAGTGTTTTCAGTGTTCTCCTCAGTCATTCCTAACTTCACACAGAAACTACTGCCACTGATGTCATCCTTTGAAATAAAGGAAAGAGAAAACTTATTTCCTTTCCTTTTATTTTACTGAGGTCATATTGCTTTATAACATTGTGTAATTTCAGGTGTACGTTATTATATATCAGCTTCTGTATAGACTGCATTGTGCTCACCACCAATAGTCTAGGTTTATCTGTCACCATACATATGTGTCCCTTTACCCCTTTACTTTTTTGTTCTTATCTTTTATCTCTCTCTTTCACTTTAAGCTCATCACCATAGAATCATTGGAAGAGTGAGAAAGGCCAGGAAATTATTTTTGTTAGATTAACGTAATCACTTACACTTTACTTTTGAGTAACATGAATACATTTTGAGCCTACCTATTTTGTCTACGTAAATTTCACATATCCAAATCACTTTAATTTGAATTGCATGTGCGAACATAAGATAACTCTAATACAATTAAAAAAAATTGCATTTATTTATATATTTTTCAATTTAATTGAGAAAATGTCTACAGATTATTTCTTTATATTGAGAGATAATATCAGAAAAGTTATACTAAAAGGTCAGATTTACACATTTAACTAGCATATGCTGAGTTAGTTATGGTAAGATAATAGATTTTTGTTGCATTTGGGCACAGCGTATTTTTCTCAAGCTCTGCTGTATTTTAACTTTGAGTCATTCAAAATTTACTGAAAGCCATTTATACTGTATGAGATTCTTTGTAAAACAAAAGAATTCATGATAATTACTAGAAAATTTATTTTGTAAACATTATTTTTAATTAATGAATAGTTCATTTATTAATGATGAATTTTCTCCAATCATGATTCCAAGATCAAATCAAATTTAATTAAATAATTATAAAAGATAACACAGGTTTCTAGAATGTATATGTGTTCTAGACATGTGTTTACTGAATATAAATATGTAAGACTTTCCTAAGATAATTTCAGTTTTAATAATAAATTCTCAAAAAAAGTGAGATCAATTTATAGGGGTATTTTTGGTGAGGAAGATTGGCCCTGAACTAACGTCTGTGCCAATCTTCCTCTATTTTGCCTGGATGATGCCTCCTCAGCATGGTTTGATGAGTGGTGTGTAGGGTCATGCCTGGGATCTGAACCTTCAGACCACAGGCCACTGAAGCAGAGCACATGAAATTAACTACCACGCCACTGGGCCGACCCCAATTTGCTGTTTTTATATTTAAATAAGTTGCAACTGAAACACACAGATGTTAAATATTATGAATAAAAGTGGCTGATATTAGACTATGGAAGCTCTACTTATAGGTGGTACTTAGTATATAGTCAGATAATATTTATTTTTAGAGCTGTGAGTCAACATCTTTGGGGAGTGGTAGAGGTCTCTCTGTATTGTTTCATAACACTTACTTTTTCATGCTTTCTAACTTCAAATTTTCTTTAACATTCTTTAAAAAAGATTTTTCACTACATTGTTTGGATTTGAAAATAACTATGGTTTTTGGAGTAAGCATAATGCATAGCTTGTAAAAATGGAGACTAAGCATGCTTGTAAGGAAGGCTAAAAAGGACAAGCAAATGATTGTAATTTGACCTAAATTTCAGCCTGTGTGAAACTTAAATGTTTTGTGAAAAGTTTTAGATCCATTTTTCTTTCAATTTCAGTGCCATTTTCAATTCACAGGTCCACACAAACTGTATCAATTTAAAGCTACTCATTCAAAAGTTTCTTAACACCTAGTTTTAAAATGCATCATGAAATAAGAATCACCTTATCAGCTCAATTTCTAGCCACAAACACCCCTACATTCAAATCTTTTATTGTTGTTCAAAAACACCATATTGTATGTAAGCAATTCCTTCAGAGAACCAACAGGTATTTTCTGTTTACAGAGAGCAATTTAACGTGATGATAAAATGGAATGTTAAAAAACATTTTCTGAAATTTCTGATTATTCTAGTAACTTATTGATCACTATCATTACTCACTATCATTAGTAACTATGAACAACTATTCAAATGGATTTGTGTAGTCTATAGCTTGTGTCCAATTTTTGAATAATAATGAGGACCAAAAAAATACAATGAATGAAAAATAAAATCTGTATGTTAAGCAGCTGAGTAACAAAACTTTTCTATAGATATTTCTGGAATAAGTTTATTTTCTGCAAGAGATATTATTCTTAATTACCAAGACAGTGAAAAGTTCCATAGTACACTTTCATGAGTATAAGTAGCAAAAGTAGAAGTAGAAAAAGGCACAAAAAGAGAACAAATAGCAGAAAAGAAGTAATTTTTCTCAGTAATAAATTTTTCTCATATTTATTTTTCTTGTGTTAAAATCAAGACATAATAAAATTAAATGCCAGTGAGGAAATATTTTCACACATTGATTTCCTTTATCTCTCAAGATCCAGAATCTTATAGGAACAAATTGACCAAATTATAGAAAAATTCTCTTCTCATCTATAGGTCATATACTTGAAGGGAAAGTTTATAGAGGGTAAACTTTACCTAGCAGTGTATAAACTGTTCCCAAATCCAAAATAAAATGCAATTTTACTTTTAAGAATTCCTGACTATAAAATTGACATTTGAAAGGTTTATGATATGGAAGTATACTACTGTGAAGTTCCTATTCTATATGTGAATGGGTAGAATATTCCTGGAAGATAGAATGTAGTAACTTACAGATATACACTATAAATTCTAAAACAACCAAGAAAAGTAACAAAACAAAATGTCATAGCACACAATCCAACAATGGAAATAAAATAAATCATTACAAATATTCAATCTCAATGCTGAAAAGAAAAACAAACGGGAAAATGCACAGATGGAACAAATTGATAACAAATAGGCAGATGATAGATTTAAACCTAGCATTATAAACAATCACAATTAGATGTAAATGATCTCGACATCCCAATAAAAAGGCAGAGATTGTTATAATGGATAAAAAGCAATGCCTAACTAATATGCTGCCTACAGGAAAATGCACTTTAAATATAAAGACTCAGATTACTTAAAAGTGAAAACTTGGAAAAAGATATATTATGCTAGCACTATTCAAAAGAAATCTGGATTGGGTATACAACAGACAAAGTAGATTTCAGAACAAAAATATCCCCAGGAATAAGGAGGACCATTTCATAGTGATATGTTGATTAAGAGAACATAATAATCCTAAACATTCAGGCACTAACTAAGAGTTTCAAAACACATGAAAGGAAAACAAATAGAACTGAAAGTAAACAGAAAATCAGTATAGACACAGAAGATTTTAACAACATAATCAACTAACTTGATCTAACAGACATTAAGAAGCACTTTATCCAAAATAGCAGAATATACATTTTTTCCAACGCAACTGGAATATGTGAAAAGAGAGATGGCACTCTGAGTCATAAAGCAAGTCTTAAATTTAAGAGAATTCAACTCATAAAGTATGTTCTCTGAGCACAATGGAATTATACTAGAAATTAATTATAGAGAAATTTCTGGAAAATCTCCAAATATTTATAAACTAAATACCACATTTCAATATAACCAATGGGTCAAAGAAGAAATCAAATGGAAAATTAGAAATTAGTTTGAATTAAATGAAAATGAAAAAACAATATATCAAGTTTTCTGGAATGGCACAAAAGTAATACTTTTAGGATATTTATAACAGTAAATCCCTGTATTAAAATTGAAAAAGCCTCAAATCAAGGACCACAGTTTCCTCTTAAATAAACTAGAAAAAAAGCAGAAATGTATACCTGAAATTCACCAAAAGGAAATAATATAGATCAAAAATAAATAATGTAAATAGAAATCAGAGAAGTCAAAGACAAAATCAAGGTAACAAAGGGTTGGTTCTTCAATGAATAGATGAATTCATCTATTCATTTAGATAAACAAAATTGAGAAACCTCCAACCAGATAGATGAAGGAAAGTGAAAAATAAGAAAAAATAACTTATCAATACCAGGAATAAGAGGTGACAACTCTACGGATTCTACAGATGTCAAAAGATAATAAGGAAATATTATAAAAAATATTATGCCAATAAATTCAAATTCAGTTTTATCAAACTTTTAAAGAGGAAATAATTTGAATGCTATAGAAACTCTTCCAACAAATTGAAAAGGAAGGAATATTTCTTAATCAATGAGACAAGAATTGTTCTGATACAGAAATCATAAAAAGACATTGTAAGAAAAGGCAATCAAAAACCAGTATTCCCTGTGATCATAGATCCAAAAATTCCAAACAAAATGATAGCAAATGGCGCCCAGTATGTCATTCACTGGGTAATAGATCATGATTGTGATGGTTAACTTTTATGTGTTAACTTCACTGGGCCACAGACGGCCCAGATATTCGGTCAAACATTATCCTGGGGTTTACTGTGAGGGTGTTTTTGGATTAGATTAACATTTAAATCAGTAGACTGAGTAAAGCAGATTGTACTCATTCATGTGGGTAAGTTTCATCCCACCAGTTGAAGGTCTGAATAAAACAAAAAGGCTGATCAACATGGATGCACCTTGAGGGTATTATGCAAAGTGAAATAAGTCAGACAGAAAAAGACAAACGCATTATGATTACATTCATATGTGGAGGATAAACAAACACATAAATAAGGAAAATGGATTACTAGTTGCCAGAGGAGAAGGAGTGGGGGGAGGGATAAAGGGATAAAGGGACACATATGTATGATGACAGATACAAACTAGTCTATTCCGTAGTGAACACAACGCAGTCTATACAGAAACTTAGATATAATAATGTACACCTGAAATTTACACAGTGTTAAAAGCCAATATGACCTCAATATAAACAAACAAACAAACAAACAAATAAAAAAATAAAAGGGCTGGCCTTCCCCCAAGTAAGAGAGAATTAGAGAATTCTTCCTGCCTAATGATCTCCTAACTGAGACATCTGCTTTCTTACTGCCTTCAGATTCAAATTAAAACATCAGCTCTTCTTGGTTCTCCAGCCTGGCAGCCTTTGGACTTGAACTAAAGCATCAGCTCTCTTGAGTCTCCAGCTTGCTGATTCGACCTGCAGATCTTAGGACTTGCCAGTCTCCATAATCTTGTAAGCCAATACTTTACAACAAATCCCTTAGTATAGAGATCCTACTGGATCTCTGGAGAACCCTGACTAATATACACACACATACACACACAAACACATATAAAGTCCAACATACATTAAAGATAAAAAACTCTCAGAAAATTAGACATAGAGGAGGACTTCCTCAACATGATAAATGGTGTCTGTAAAAATCCTCTAACTAACATGATTCTTAATGAGAATGATGAAAGGCTGAATGCTTTCCCCTTAAGTTCAGGAAACAGATAAGGATGCCCAGTGTTACCACTTTTATTTATTATCACACTGGAGCTTCTATCCAGTGCAAAAAGGCAAGAAAAAGAAATTTAAAACATACAGATTGGAAATGAAGAAGTAGTACTATATATATTCAAAAATGATACCATCGTCTATGTAGAAACTCCAATGAAATAATCCAAAAACTAACATATGAGTTTAGCAAGGTTGCAAGGTACAAGATAAACATACAAAGTTCAATTGTATTTCTATATACTGGTAACCAACAATTGGCATGGATATCTTTAAAAAGCATTATCATTTAAAAGAGCAGTAAAAGATTGAATATTTATGGATAAATCTGACAAAATATGGTGAAACCTGTAGGCTGACAATTATAAAACATTGCCTGGAGAATTAAAGAACACCTAAATAAAAGGAGAAATATACCATGTTGATGGTTTGGATGACTCAATATTTTAAAGATGTAAATTCTTTCAAATTGATCTGTAGACGTAATGTAACCCTAACCATATTCCATCAGGAATCCTTGTAGAAATTGATGAGATGTTTCTAGAATTCACATGGAAAGGCAAAGGACCTAGAATAGGCAAAACAACTTTGAAAAAGAAGAACGAAGTTGAAAAGCCAAGAAAATCTGATTTCAAGACATTATAAAGCTATAATCCAAAAACTGTGGAATTGGCACAAAGATAGAAAAATAGACCAATGGAACAAAACAGACTCCAGAAGCAGACCTACATATATACTGACAGCTACTTTTCAACAAAAGTGTGAAGGAAATTCACTAGGAAAAAAAAGAAAAAGCTGATCTTTTGAACAAATGGTGCTGGAATAGTTGGATAGTCATATGCCTGGAAGAACCTCAATCCCTACTTCACATCTTACACAAAAATGTATGATTCATGGACCTAAAAATAAAATCTAAACTATAATACATCTAAAAGAAAGCTGGAGAAAAGCTGTGTGGCACTAAAAATGTGATCCTTTAAAGAAAAAAAAAAAAGGATAATATATGCATGAACTTCAAAGGAGGAAATGCTAAAAAGAGCATTCCATTGCTTCATTCTTGAGAAAGTCCTGTCCATGTAGCAAATCTTCAGACATGGATTCGCGGGGGAATTGCTTCTCCTTTGCTCTGCAGGTGTAGGCAGGTGAGAATGCTCAGGTTTAAGGACAGCCAGGTTTCTTATTAAACTTTGTCTTTTTTAATATCTTCACTGATTAAATGTGGCTAAGGATACGTCTATGTCATATGAAAGTTCTATTTAATAAGTAAACATGTTTAAAATACTTCCATTGCCTGACATTGAACATTCAATAAATATAATACTACAAATACTGCTTCAGTTAATTTCTTCTTTTTGAGTTTAAAATATGCAGAGACAGACATTGTCATTTGGATATGATATATGGCATATCATCCGTGGAGTCAATAAGAATGATTGGAACATGTTTTTTACTTGTTGGTAGTAACATATGTCCCTGAATCAATCCAGAATTATTTGAGATAATATCGTACTCAAAATAAAAACACATCAATAGACTAAAGAGGTAGTTACCATGATTGCACTTCATCCAGCTAATAACTCGCTAACGTTCCACTTAGTAGCAAAAGATGAGAAAATATGCAGATTTTTTAAAAGGAATTGTGTCACTTTTTCAAAGAAAATTTACTAAACCAATGGACTGATTTTGCATAGAGATCTCACAAATTCATCTAGAGTAAAAGAAAAATACGTAAATGTTGGGCTACATGTTATTATGCAAATAAGATGCATTTAAAATAACTGAATCTGAAATTTGGGGAAGAAATTTTAATTATTAATAAATCACTTTGGATACCAAGAATTCTAATTAATTAGAATTGAATTCTAATTAATGTAATTGTGTAGATTAAGGAATCCTGGTCATCAGAATCTTGATAAAATCAGGCTAACTTATAATAAAACAAATGGAAGACTCCATTAGTGGCTAATTAAAGAAGTTGTGCTTGGGCATACAACCCAGATCTTTTCTCTTTTGTTTGGATTTTGTTTACTAGAAAAAATATAAGATAAATCTAACTCAAATATATGCCAGAAGATATATTATAAAAGATTTACCAATAAAGAATGGGGATTGGAAGAGAGGAGAGATGATTGAATAAAACCAAGATACATTTCATAAATGAAAATTTAATCTGTATTTGAACTAATAGGGAAATTGAGATTGGCAGAGATTCGGTCTGAAAGGAGAAAAAAATAGCAGTACAAATGGTATTATTACCTGGAGAGCAAAAGCATATTTATATAAATTATAAATATATTATTTTGCTGAAATATAGACTAGAATCGAAACCTTAGAGACTTTGAACTTCCTATCACATTAGTCTTTAGTCCAGTCATATAATGTTATAGATTTTGGGGGGGAGGGAAATTTTTAAGCATCCTTTAAAACCATGCCAATGCCTTGGAACATAATTTTTCTATTCCAAATTATAAAAAGTTTATAGATATTGTATCTATGCTTTATGATATTGTTTGTCATTATTTCTGATATATTTTATTCTAACTCTTTGGTCAAGAACACAACCTCTAATTATAACATTTCTCTTTTATAACAACTTGGCTTAAAAAGTGGTTTTCAAGATACGTTCTGATAAAAAGGATTTTCTATATTGAAGGAGAGATCTGGAAAAAACATTTTGGCATTTCAATATATAAAACAGTAATTGGAGACATGGGTGAATATGTATAATATATGGATTATTGACATTATTGTACAACACATGGTATATTCAATGACATTACATCATATGTTTAGTGCACTGTCCTCATTAGCACTGCATAATTCAATGCATCCGGCAAATTGCAAGGAAGGTGGGGCGTTAGTGCAGCATTTGTGTCAATCCCTGCACATGTATCTGTGATGTGTTGTATTTCAAATGAAGAGTGTCTCTGATTCTTACTCATTAAACCTGCACCTTTCAATGATCCCCTCCCCTGCCAAATAGACAAGGAGGTTGAGAATGGGTGAGCATATGATTCATTCCATACAGTCATGTTATCTATTTCAGTTTTGGAAATTTTCATCTGACATTTCTTCACCATTCTGGGATAATGAGGTATTTCATCATTCTTTTTGGAACCAGTCTGAGTGACCTCACTGGTCAAGCCATATTTTAAGTTGATACTATATGCTCTGCCTTTTTGGTTGATGCAGTCAAATGCATATTTCAAGGCTATGTGAAGAGGAAGAAGAAATGGAATAAGGACTGTGCCTCAACCACCAAGCCCCTGAGATCAGGGACACGTTCTGGAGGCCTTAGCAGCCTCCTCTTCCTTAGCAAGACTGGACATACCCTTCCCCAGCTTCTTGAAAATCATTCTTATTCTTTCAATAAGAATGTTTAATTGTTCAGAACTGCACAATTTCGGAGCTGAATGGAAGCTAGTGAAATCTAATATGAAATCTGAATTTCTTAATTTAAATGACGGAATTGTCCTTGTGGTTTAATTCTCAAGTGACTTGAGCCAAGCGTCTAAATACGCCTAGAGAAAGTGGCCACTGAGGTAATGGATTAACAACACCCAGAGAGCAACTCTCGAAGAACAAAGAGGCGCTCATAACCTCACAGCTCTCCCTGCGTGGCATTTGATAGAGCCCTTCCATTATTATATCAAATTTACAAACAGAAGGAAAAAAAACTTTAAGAGGTTATAATTAACTCTATTTGACAGTTTAATTTGAGAAGCATTATCACGACTCTTACATTAAGCATTCTACCAGTTTAAGCATCATTTTCTAGTACTGATTCATATTAAAGGTGGTTATCACAACACGCCTTCACAAAGCATTTGTAAACCAAATTAATCATGATAAGTCAAGTTGTTACCTTTACATTACAAATGGTCTGTCATTTCACAGTAGTGTGTTTTTGCTCCTTTCTAGTCATGAACTCCATCCTTAACCTCTCCCACATTCCCCACTGGGCCCTCGTGGAATGTAGGCCCTATTTTGGTCATAAGCACAGTTGTCTAACTGAAATGGGACAATAGAAGAAGATCAATATAAAGATTATTTGGATGTTCCACCCTAAGTTTTCCAGATAGATAACCAAGGACTATGTAAATCAGAGAGAACTGACATTTCTCTATTTCACTATTGCCAATAATTTCCCTAATGACAATTTTTGTTCCTTGAAATTTTCAGTTTACTTAACTTAGCAATTGAAATTACATGAAAATTACCTCCATTAGATTCAAATACAATTACTCTAAGGTTTTGAAAACTTTTTTTTGTTTTTAAAGATTTTATTTTTTTCCTTTTTCTCCCCAACGCCCCCCGGTACATGGTTGTATATTCTTCACTGCGGGTCCTTCCAGCTGGGGCATGTGGGACGCTGCCCCAGCGTGGCCCGACGAGCAGTGCCATGTCCGCGCCCAGGATTCGAACCAACGAAACACTGGGCCGCCTGCAGCGGAGCGTGCGAATCCAACCACTGGGCCACGGGGTCAGCCCCTTTTGAAAACTTTTTTTGAAACTGACTATAGACTTGTCATGTTATAGCTTTCTCTGGAGACTCCTAGAGATTGATATAGATTTCTATACTCAAAGGACCAGTGTACTTATCCACATCTATCTTTATGCTTTGTATTTAAAAAAGAGTGACTCGGTATAATTTTTCTCACTATTAGTATAGGACTATGTGAAGACCTCAGGTAGTTACTGTGTGTGAGCCGGGGGAGGAGGAGAAGGAGACTGTGGATGAATGGCACCAACGTGGGTTAGAAGATCTGCTTGAGACAATGCAAAAATGTGAGTTGCAGAGACCAATGATTGTCTTTTGAGTCTTTGCCTTCCTGAATATAAACTGCAGAACCCTGGGCCTTTCTCTTGAAAACTCAGCAATTCATTTTTCTCAATGGCAGATTTGCTTAATAATAATGATTCTATGTCTATATCTTAGGGCCATTGTGAGAATCTAATGAAATAATGACTATTAAATTACTTTGAAAATTATTAAGCAATATTCAAACAGTAGTTATTATGAATAATTCAAGAACTGCTCAAAATCACAATACTTTTCAACAACTGAGCCATAGATTTCTTACACAAAATGCATATCAATAAATATTCTGTATTCTCATAAATCTTTCCTCCTTTAATGCAACTACCTCCTTAATTTTATTTTTTTATTTTATTTATTTTTTTATTGCAGTAACATTGGATTATAACATTTCAGATGTACATCGTAATGTATTTCGAATTCATGTTCACCACTCAGAAACTAATTATAGTCCATCACCACGCATGTGAGCCTAATCACCACTTTTGCCTTCTACCTCCTTAATTTTAAAACATGTGGAAAATTTTGGGATCATATTTTAGCATAAAGATACAAAATACTAAGCAAAGGGATCATGATTAGAGTGACGAACAGCAGAGTATGAAATAGATATTCATTAAACACTGGTACAATTAAACCACATTGAAGGCATATGAAAATACAAAGAATACTATACTATTACATTCATGAGCACATATTGTATTTAATTTGCTGCCTTAAGAATATCTTGCAAAAGGTCGTATACAACATCTGTGAAAAGAGTACACACAGTGGTTCTGAGTGTTTAATAGCAATAATGGTAAAAAAGAAACCATAGCAAAGGCCATAAATATACAGTCCTAAGTTACAATATCTTGTGAAAACTAGAGAATCCAGGAGTCATTGACTTTCTCAAAAGTATAAAGTCTTTATAGATTTAATGGCAAAAATATCTCTTTTTCTATTTCTGACCTCACCACCAATTCTCTATCTTTTAGAAATAATTCCTAATGGAATTTTAGTAGCCTGAAGGGAATAATATGTAGTTAACATAAATCTCTCAAGAACAGTTCCAAAAATATGTCACTTTTCTGCAAAATGAAGCCACCATATGCCTTGCACAAAATATATGTTCAATAAATGTGCTGTTTTTGCCATGAATTTTTCATCCTTAATGCGAATAGTCTCCTTAACTTTAAAACAAAGAGAAATATAGTTTAGAAGTCACATTTTAGCATAAAGATATAAAATATTAATAAAGTAATACTGACTAGATTGATTTTAGTATATATAATTCAACTGTACTCAACTGCAAGCTTGCTCTGCCATGATGCATCTCTTCGACGGGCAGCTGGTTGGCATGACAACAGGACAGTATGCAAGGACCAGAATATTCAAGGTCAGATAACTCTTCTGAAATTTTCATCCTTTCTGTATTCATCTCTGATACCCCATAATGAGAGGTAAAATAAGCATACCTGTACTAAAGACTTTCACATAGTGTTATCTTATTTAACTGTTAAAACGGGCCTGGTTATAACAAATTCTTATCCCCATTTCACAGATGAGGAAACCAAAAGTCAGAGACATCAGCTGCTAGTATAAATTTTGCTATAAAAAATGAACTTTACTGTAAAAATGAACTGACAAACATATTCTCTCTCCAAAAAATAGTCCCTACTACGAGTGCTATGACAAGTACACAGATTACTGCAGTAGAAAGCAGAATATAATTGCCATTGGAAAGATGAAGACAAAGCCCTAAAGAGTTTAAAGAACAACACATTGACGCAACTTACTTTTTGTAGACACGGCAGGTGGTGGGAAAAGACTTCATGGAAACAGATTTGAATGAAGATTAGAGGATTGAACCAGAGGATTAGAATCCTCATGAGCACATGTCTAGAGGTGGAAAAGTATGGGATCTTTTTTCAGAGAACAATAAATAATTCATTTTGCCTTGAAAGTAGGTTATGTTTAGGGGAAACATTTGAAACAAGTTTAGAAAGGTAGGTCAGGGAGTGGAATTATACAGGACCGTGCAAGGCCAGGCTAACGTGTTTATGGCTTTTCTTGGGGAAGCAGTAGGGTTAGAGGGCTGACATAATTGAAGGTACCCTTTAACAAGGTGAATTTGTCTTCAATGAATTGGATGGATTGACAGGAAGCACTGGATAGAGAGGAAAGTCAAGTAGCTACTGCAACTACCTAATCTAGAGGGAAATAGAATATGGTGGGTAAAAAAAAGATGGGAAAAATTGATGTGAGAGATACTATAGAAGTAGAATTGACAGGACTTATTAACAAATGTGGGAGTATGGAGGCTAATGAGCTTTTCAAATATACTTCCATAAGTTGAAGTTGTATGACTCAAAGAATAGTGGTGACATTGACATAAATTGGGAATTCTGGAGAAATGGTTGGTTTACCATATTCATTTGGACGTGCTAACAGGTTACCTGGAGACCTCAAACTGCATAAATGTTAATATATATTTGGAGAGAAATAGATGTAGTTCATACTGGTACAGTTCCCAGCATAAAGCAGAAATTTAATAAATTGCTTGTGATTAATGATTGACCAGTAAATCGAAATATCAGTTTTGAAAGAAATCAGTTCATATATGAGCTATTATAGTTATGTCTTGCCCTCACTTCTCAAAATTCTTCATGCCTCCTCTTGGGAAGGAAACTGGAATGCAGAATTTGTATTAAGGGTCCAGATTTATATGCCTATTTCTTTTTGCTTAATTCTTGAGTATGTACAGTGATGCAGAAAAAAAAAAAAGTATAGCTAAAGAGCTTATCTTTAATTGCAAACTCCATACTACAAAAGCATCCTCAGAATGTTTGGAAGAATGAATAATATAAAGCAGGAAATAGGTAAATGCCTAGAGAATTTCATACAAATATTAAAATGAGTAGCAAATGTTAACATTTGTCAAGAAAGAATGTTGTACTCACCAATCAAATACTAGGATATTAATTAATTGACCAAATAAAGACCAAGTTTTTCAGGATGTTTCCCCAACTTTCTTCACTTCAAGAATGTGTTTGAAAGCCTCCTTTACTTGTTTTCCATTTTTAATGTATTATCATCATACTTAGTTACTAAGCCTTTTTGTAAATTATTCAGCATTTTAGGTTTGAAACTACCCAGTAGGGTGTCTGTTTTTGCATAGAAAATTACTATGTGAGAGTATCCAATTTAATCTAGCATATATGCTAAATCAATGCTTAAAAGAAAAAAAAACCCTCTCAATCTTTTCAGTTCTTTCAGTTGCTAAAACAAGCAGGCGTACTAGCTTGGCTAAATATGCTTTAAAGAGCGAGTTCTGCAGGTGAAACGACAAAAGCTTGTTTGGTGCTTTATTATGCATTCTTTTCTTTAGGTATAAGAGGCTCTAGCATTTATACCAAACGGTGTTTCCCTTTTAGGTGTGCATCATAACACAGCGAAGGAAAGATGGCATTTCCAGACAAGTCTTTCATCCTATGACAGCTGAATTATTCTCTTCCAAATATGCTAAAACAACAGATTTTCATTTTGTTCAAGGCCTTACATCATCGTTAAAAAGCCTTTTAGAATTTGTTCCAGTCATCAAAAATGTGGAACTAGGAGAGAGAATAAACAGTGAGGTACCAATATCACACCATCTCTGACACACGATTCAAACCTTTGAAAAAGCGTGTGCAATTACAGGGAAGCTTCTCACTGTAAACAGCAAAGCCAAGGTCTTACAAATAAATGGAGTAGGCAGCTTATGGGATGTGATTAGAGGGGCAAGCCAGATGCTCCTATCTAAAAATATCTTTCCCTCCTGTTACCTTTAGAATTTATTCCTCTGCATCTTGGAGGCTTTTTTGATCGGCAAGAGACCCCTATTAAAATGTAAATACTCCTGGGAGATGCTGAGCCTTAATCTTTTATCAACTATCATCTTAGTGGACTAGTTGGGATGAAACAAGAAATAGAATAGAGCTTTGGAAAAATGAGTAGAGAAACAAGATAAAGGGGAAAGGGATACTGGCAGGAAAAAGAAGACCCTGAAATAGGAACTTCTATATTTCACAATTTTGTCTGGCACCAGTTCTGAGTAAACTGGATATATGTATATGAAAGAAGGAAAAATACGCAGAAAGTCTTTTAGATTTAGAATTAAAATGCTATTCAAGTAACTTTCAACTATTTATATTGAATAGAAGAATCAAGTGGTTAGAAGAAATGTCTTTGGACCTGAACTGGTCTAGATTCTATGTCCATTCTACTTACTTTTGAAAGACAATGGAAACACTAGTTAATCTTTGTTGACAAGATTATCACATTAGATGGATAATAATGCCTAACATAGAATTTCTGTAAATATTAAATTAGGTGATGTATTTAGTGACACAAAATAACTCTACACTTCAAGAAAATCAGATTTGGCTATAGCTCAAAAACAGTTGTGTATGTTCCAATTTAATCCACAGAATTCCTTCAGACCTTGATGGTTCTCTCCCCTGTGTCTGTGACATCCTACAGCAATGGAGTAAAATCAGAAGATTTGAATCCAGATTTTGTCACTTACTAGTGAGATGTGTAGCACTTTGTTCAACCTTTAGAAATGTTAATTTCTTCATCTATAAAATCACTATTGTTATGCTATGCCATGTAAGTTTCTCTTAAAAATTTGAGATAATTTAGGTAATATCTAAGTTCAGGAAACATAGTAGATTCACAATACAGGATGTGTCTCTGATATTTTTGACTCTTAGTATTATCACTTAAACGAAAGTTTCAACTGTTGTTCTAGGAAAATATTCTTTTCTCCTTGTATACCAGGTCATTGTATATATTTGGTTAAATAAAAGATTTTCCTCTTAATATTTAATAATCATAAGTGACAGAATTTTAAAATATAAAACAAGTGACCATAGGTATGTATATACAGAAAATATTTCCCCAGAAAATACCTACTCAGCAGTGCCAGGCCCTTGACAAGGAAAATAAACATTCAAGACAGGTGATCATTCGGACTTTTTTAAATGATTAAAACCATGTGAAGAGCTTAAAATTGTCTACTTAACAACAAACAGCTCTGCTTCCATAAGCTATCTATCCATCCATCTGTCATATGGCATGGGACAGGTTTTCCCATTGTGTATTTATTTTTTCTCATTACTAAGGACAGCTGGTTGAATGTGAATTTTCTATCAGATACACTTAACCCTTGGCTTGTAAGCAAGAGAAATATTGGATTTTATCATTTAATTCTTTTTCTCAATGTTTACTAGGTGAAATATCTTCCATTCTGCCCTGTTTCTTGATCCTGGGGAAAGCTGTGGTGCATAGTGCAATGAGCACTTAACTTATTGCAAAACCTCCAGTCCCATGCCACATGCAAATAGATTATTAATTAATGCTTCATAATGATGAAGGATCTCGGTTTAAGTATTAATTTATTCCTTTCCTTTTTTTTTTTTCACACTTTTGGTGCACCAGAAATATACACCATTTGCTCATGTTGATGGTGAATGGCATTACAAATAAGGTGACAATATAAAGGGACACATCTAAGTGTGCACAGAATGGAAGTCTCCCAAAGCAGCCTGGTTTGAAAGCGGTCTCAGGAGGATGAGGAAAATGGAATATATTTCACTGAGCCACGGAGAGTATTCTTTCACCTCAGAAAGAGTGAATGCTGACATAATCAGACTCATAACTTCAAATGAGAAATAAGCAGCAGTCACCAATGAAATTGTCATCAAAGATCCTGTTTTCTAAGAAGCAGCTTGCGTGAACATTTTAAACACTGAGGGAGTGAACTGGAAAGAAGAGAAGAAAGATGAGTGTGTCTGAGCAAGATGTTCTCTCTGTGCCGTCACTTCCTAATAGAGTCAGTACCCATAATGACACAGATGTCAAAACACCAAAGCTAAGCCTCGCAACAAAAACAGACAGAATTGATGGTGCTATCTAGATTTTCCTCATTGAACTTTCCATAGCATTTGCCTAAACAGACGGGAGTTTGGGGGTTACACTTTCCTGAAAACAACCTTAATTTCCTAATTCCCTTTTTATAGGTAGATACAGCTTCTGTATTCTAAGTGCCTGCAGGGATCTAGCTGTTTAGAAGAAAATTTCAAAGGAGAAGGTGAATTTGTATGTTAATCCTTTCCCTATAAAATAAACATGGGGTGTGTTGTAATTATTTCTTTCATCTGTACTAGAGACGGTCCTAACTAAAGTAGGGGTGAGCATCTGTGCTAAGGTAAGCAAGCTGTCTTTACTGAAAACCTGGTAACACTGCAAGTCATTTCTCTGAATTTTGTGGCACCTTCTAAACTTACATTCTTACAGGGGAACATCTCACATGGTTATGCGCAGGCTAGTTTCTCCTTCATGAAATAGCAGGGTGCTGACAGCGCACGGCAGGGTACAAATGCTTCTCCAGCAAAAGCACAATGGATTGTGGAAAGAACCTTGGGCAATAATTGATACAAATCCTGCTTCCCTGTATTTATTGAGTGATGTTCAATCTCCTGCATCTACAACACTGCCCTAATTATTCAAGCTGACATTTCCGACTACAGGGTTGACAGCCTCACAGACATGTTTAACAAATTAGTGTAAGTGAATGGTTCATTCCAAGTACATGAAAGTCTCCAGCATAACGTAGATGCCCTAGAAATGTGCTTCTTGTTCTTATATTTAAGTTTTTCCAATTCATCTCATCCAAAATAAAATCCTTCTCATAACAGAATGAAATACTTGACATAGAGGGTAAGTAGAAATGAGAAGCCAAAGAAAGGTAAATTATTAAATGGAAGGTGACAGATTTAAGGGACACTAATTATATGCTCCAACTTCCATTATGCCTCGGCTATTCGTCCCACCACCCAGTATGAGACAGGAAACACCAAAACAGGTCATCAGATTTATGATTTTTGAGGAAAAAATGTTAAAATCAGAATGTGTATGCACAAATGTACACATGTAAACACATGCTGTAGGAACTAGACCTTACAAAGTTGCACTAGTAAAGAATAATCACCAATATGTGAGAATATATAATTTTTAAATTTTACATAAAAATGCTAACACTGAAGCCACATGCCACAATATTGTAGTTATTTACTATATGCCCTCTCAAGGCAGGGACCTAGTAGGATTTGGTCATCCTGCATCCCCAGTGCCTACAACTCCTGGAACACAGCACATGCTCAAAAAATACTTGCTGAATCAATGACTGAACAGTCCATTACATCTCTTAACCACAAGGTTAGTCATTGCAATATTTATTTTATATCATGGATATATATATTCAGAAACTTGTTCCAAAAATTTCTTGGCAAATATTCTAGAGAACAGACATTGTTACAAAAATATTACACAAATTATTTCTCACTGCCTCAGCGTCTCCATCCTTTCCTTTTTGCCAGCTCTTTTCCCATCACAAGTCAACCCTCTACCCTGCATCCATTAATAATAATGGTGGGTGATGTTACCCTTAAGTCCTCATGACTCCTCATTTACTTCTTCCACTCGCCTCACCAACAAACCCAACATGCAGTGTATGTTTGAAATAGCTGTCTTCATGGTAATTTTACCCAATATATCTAGTATTTGTATTTTCTCCTTGAGTTCAGAATTCTACTGGGTGTGCTTACATTAAATAGGGGATAAGGGAATTGAATCATAGAAAATCAAGAAAAAACCACTCTATTTCCTGCAGAGATACTGGGAGGCATAATAGTCATCTTTACTTCACCTTTCTCCTTTGCTTCCAGCTGGAATGTAGTAGTTCTGCAGTTCAGCAAACCACTTGAAATTTCAGGGACATGTGACAACCAGGATGCCTCATACCTGACAGCGCAATTTGGTCAGGGCACAATATCAAGTGAAGAAACCTCGGGCCGACAGTATACAACGAGGGTGTGCAGTGGCATCTGCCAAGTATCAGGAGCTGTTGCAACTTAAAATAACGTAATTATCTCCTTAATGTCCCCGGGTGCTGCCAACCCATGCTTTACGACACTGTGCAACTTACAACTCTCTCTCTCTGCGTACTCTGTTTATAAGTACAATTATATTTCTCTACTTCATTCATAAAACTGGTATTCAGAGTGATTAAGTCCTTTGTACAAGTCCATCTGGTTAGTGATTGAGCAAACTGACTCATACCTAGGCCAACTACTCTACATTCACTGCATTGCCTGCTACAAATTTTTAACCTAAGTATTAGATTGGCTGAAGCTGACAGAATGAGGAGTCTCTGAGTTGTTAGAAGAATAACATTAGCTTGAATGATGACTATGACATGTCAAGGGTGCTGGAATGTATCAGCAAAGGGATCCTGGGCTCCTCCCCATTGTTTCTTCTGAAAGCTCTGAGCTGTAGATCACCGTAGACCCCAAGTCATGGACCATGTCCACGCTCTGGGCACAAAGTGCACCATCACAGCAGCACCCTCTCTCTCTCACAGACCAACGACACTTGAGTTAAGAACCCTCCTCCTAAAGTTCCTTCCCCTCAGATCAATCATCTTAAATCACAACTTGGATTGCCATCTATCTTTCCTTGATCAATACACATCATTGAATATCAGTGATCTAATTATTTCAAAGCCCTTTACCAGGTTAAAAAGTATATAAAAAATTAGAATTTAGAAGAAATTAAAGATTCAGTAGTAGAACCTTCAAAGAAAGAGAGAGAAAGGGAGGGAGAATGGAAGGAAAGGAAAGAGAGAGAGAAAGGAAGAAATTTGGACATCCAGCTCTGTGTTAGGATTTCCAGTGATAGTAAACTTGCTCTCCTAATAAGTTATCTCAATTATTAGAAAATGTCAGAACAGTTATTGGAATATTATTCAAATAAATAAAATCAGCTGAAATCTGCCACCCAAACATAGGTTCTATGGAGTTGGAGAGATTTCATCAAGTCCCCTTTTTTCAACTTGAGATATAATTGATATAACATTATATTAGCTTCAGGTGTACAATATAATGATTTGATATATGTATACATTGCAAAATGATCACCCCAATAAGTTAGTTAATATCTATCACTACACAGTTACAATGTTTTCTTTCCTGTTATGAGAACTTTTAGGATCTACTTTCTTAGTAACTTTCAAATATATAATACAATATTATTCACTATGGTGACCATGCCATACATTATATCTCTAGGACTTATTTATTTCATAACTGGAAGTTTGTATGTTTTGACCACCAAATGCCCTTTTTTAAGATTCATCAGGTACCATGCATGGTTGAACGTAGGTGATATTTTTAGCAAAAACTGTATGTCAGAAGACAGGAGCCAGACTATGTCAGGCCTCTTTAAAATTCTTTCTTGCTATGAGCCTTGCTTGAGGAAGACACATCAGCCTTTGAGAGCATGAATCAGTTCCTGTTTTGGATGCTTACAGAGGTCACTGTGAAAAAGAAAGGACAAAGTACTTTAATACAGTTTAATAATTAGTCCAGGGATGAATTAAAATTTGCAAGTGTTTTATAACTTTGTAACGATACATTTTAAAGGCCACTTCAAAAACTCATTGGGGAAAATGTAGCTGTTGAGGCAGTGAAGAATATATACCTAAGCAATGAATGAAAAACTAATTGTTCTCTTGTTATGCAAATATGAGAACACAAAGGCTGGGCTTTGTTATTTTTGCTCACTGCGTCATCCCTGTTACCTACAACAGTGCCTGATGTATTTCAAATGCAGTTCAAAATGCATTTGCTGACTAAAGGAATGAATGAATACACGGTTAATTATGGCTTGAAATGAAAATTTCTAGCAAGACCATCAACTTCAGAAAGTACTCTCTCTAATAATTTGAAAATGGAGATGATGTGTTAGATGGCCCCCAGGTGATGTTAGTGATGACTAAGACACTCACAACGGTATAGCTTGAATTAAGTTTAAAAAGTTTTTGCTGCAATGTGATATTAAAAAAGCAATAGTTGTAATTTAGATATTACAAGTAGAAATTTGATTATTTCTTAAATCCTTACATGTTTATGTATTCAGGTAGGTTATTGTTTGTCTGGTTTTTTTCCAGAAAAGCAGGGATTATTTTTATTTAGGGTAGCATTATATTCCAGCTTTGAAGAATATAAAGCCTTGGCTTCCAAGCTGGTGTCTCCTCAGACTGAATCTTCTATGTTTCTACGGGGGACACTCAAAAGGCAGGATTTTGATTCACCCTAATCTATATCACTGAATATGTGGCACCCAGAATTTAATGTAACAGTGCTTTGTAGTTAGATAGAGGATAGAGTGAGGTTTGTATCTCCCTTATTTTGGAAACTGTATGCTGACTAAAGTAGCTTAAAATTGCATTTGAGCTTTGGCAGCCGCATCACACTATTGACTAATATTCAGACTTCCAGTAACTAAAATCCCAACATCTTTCTGACATGTGCTGATAAGCCTCATAATCCTCAATCGTTAGCTGCACTGAACTCTGTTTTCACCCCTACTTTTGTCCAGCTTACAAGATAGCCTTCCGACACAGGACTACACCTCCAAGTTTCACATAATCTGCAAATACGATGCCTATTAGGAATCTATGAGCTTACTGAAGTTTTTGATAGAGGAAGTAAATGAAGATGCATTGATGGGGTGTCATGAAGTTAAAAACAGATCCTCTCCTAAAGAAAGCTCAGTCAGAGATGTGAAATACTTCAGAAAAGTTGCTGTGGACTGAATTGTGTCTCTGCAAAATTTTTATGCTGAGGCCCTAACCCCCAGTGTGATGGTATTTGGAGATGAGGTCTTTGGGAGATAATTAGGCTTAGATGAGGTCATGAGGGTAAAACCTTTATGATGAGATTAGTGCCATTAGAGGAAGAGACATGAGAGAGTTGGCTGGCTCTCTCTTCTCTCCACATGAGGATGTAGCAGGAAAGCAGTTGTCTACAAGAAGGAAGAGAGCCCTCTCCAGAACCCCACTATGCTGTGCCCTGATCTTGGACTTCCCGCCTCCAGAATTGTAAGAAAGTAAATTTCTGTTGTTTAAGCCACCCAGTCTATGGTATTTTGTTATGGCAGCCTGAGCTGACTAATACAAAGTAAAATGAAAAGGGAGTTACTTGTAAACTTCAGAAGAGTTATTATACTTTTGATGATGGATTAACATGATAAGACTTGTATGAGTAAGATAACGGCAGCATTTGTTATATATTGTCTAAGTGGAGAATTTTGGCTCCAAAAACAAGAAGAAATATGACTGATGTTTAGAAGTGGAAGAATTACACACGAAGGTGTGTTCCAGTTTTACAGATCTTCCCGTGTTTGAAGGCAGAAGAAATGAAATCAATGAAAACACTGAAAGTGAACATGATGGAGCCGGTAGAGCTGAGAGAGAGCAATGGGTTGAAATGAAAGCTAGTGATGATGAGAATACTCCTGGAGATGGTGTATTGGAACTGGAGTGGTTAGAAAGTTGGAGTTATGAGATGGATTGGGTGAAAATGTGGAATTCTACGAGTAATTTCACAGATTGCAAATAATAAGATCGAAGGAAGTAGGAATTGCTCCAAATGACAAAACAGTCAGGGAGTAGCAGTGATATAGCAGGAAGGCTAATTGTTCACTTTTTTCATGGCATGCCTTAAATTACATGCAGCTGGAGATGGAGAAAGATCAGGAGTGAGTAACATGGATGTAAGTGACTTTAATTTTATAAACATGGAATACATAGGAGATAATATTTAAGGACCCATATTTCTTTTCTCATATATTACATTACTAAAAAAAAACCCAAAACCTCTTCATTCATTTCTTTTCCCTTACAAGTACAACTAGGACATATTATTCATTGATGTATTTTTTTTAAGCTTTTGTTCTTTTATTTTTTCATGAAATAAACTAGATCTTCCGAGAGCATTTCTATATTAGGCACAGAGCTTTGCTGCTGTTTTTAAGCTAAGTTAAACATAAATAGGAGCTCTCTCCATTCCCATTGAATTGTCAGTCAGAGGAGTACCCACGCTAGCGAGGAGGTGGTTCCCTCTATAGAGATTTGTCATGCTGTGACTTATACTTAGACATTTTTCTCAGAAATGAAACCATCTAAATTTCCCATCTTATTTTCAGACTAGTTTTTCTTTGAAAACTTGCTGTTGTTTCTAGCCTAAACTCAAGCTTTATCTTTTCTTTCACCTTAGGACTTGAGTATTAAATGATCACTTACAAATGTTCCAATCCGTGGCAAGTCAGTACATACTTTAAAGTAAGAGCGTATGTGGGGTAATATGACTTTAAATAACAGATTGGCATCCTTAGGTATACAAAAATTTCAGGAAATATTCAAATGATATTTTTTAAAGAGCATGATAAAAACACCTCTTTGAATACAGTATTCTTCACATAACATGGGGCATATATAAGAGCTGTCACTTAGAGCCCTGGAAAGTCTTAAATGAATAATACAGCAGGTGCTATGAAATAAGTATGATTTTAAAATTAAAAAAAATAAAAAACATTCTATATCACTCTTTTCTACAAAGGTGTCTGACAATTGTAAACTACCAACAAGGGCATTCTTTCAACAAAAAAGAAATTCTCAATATATTTGGCTAATTGTAAAACACCTGTAATAAAAATATCAATTAAGAAATTACTTAAGTAAGAAAAGATATTCTTTTGGCCTCAGAGCTAGAAGTAACAAGCTCAGTTGACCTCTTTTTTAAGTCATTGAGTCTCAATCAATGAAATGGACATCAACAGGCTTTCTAAATGGTTGAGACTCTATGTTGAAAGTTGTCCATGGTTTCTGAACAAATTTAACTTACTGGGGACCTTTATATCATGTCCTTAGTGACTCAATACTCTGAAAGAGCATCTAACGTATGAGAATACTTATTAGGGAGCAATTTTGACACTGGGAAGCAAAAACTCTCACAGAATGATCTAAAAGTTTTGCTATGAATTGACTTACAGACAATAATTCTGCAATATATCAGTCTTTATACATTTGCAACTGAATTGAAATCAAAACATCTCTGCTGACCTCATGTTCCCTTAAAAGATATATTTAATTGCAAACAGAGCTTTTGGTCGTCAGCCAAAATTAGGTGTCAGTGTTCTACAAACATCTTACAGAAGCAGTTTAAAAGAAAATAATCACAAAAGAATGGGTTTAATTTTAAAAAATGACATATAATTAACTATTTCCAAGCAATGTCATGTCATGGGGCCGCATCAGAGTACTTTGAATCAGAGTACTTTGTTGACTACCATCAAAGTTGTACATCTAGACTTATTTTATCTACTTTCTTTTCTCCAGTAATTTGGAAAGTCCTGTGAAGAATTTGTGATAGGAATTCAATCATTCCAAAGAATTTCAAAGGGCCACCATGGGTTCATGAAAGGAGATGGTCTCTAGTTAATTAAATTCTGCCCAAGAAATAATGAAGGTCACTCTCACATTATTATTTACTTTTTGGATTTTACATGAAGCAGTAGTTGAGATTATAAATAATTTTTCTTTAGAAGCTGTAATATCTAGCCATTGATGTTAAGGTTACTACTTTAACAGAATTTATAATTGGGCAGTTAAGAAAAAGGAAAATAGCAGCTTTCATTACAATTTTAAAGCAGTATACAAAATGAAGAAATTATTTTTCAAAGGGAAATAGGATCACCAAATCAGTTCTTAATAATTATGTTCAATTAACTTATGAAATTCTAAAAACGATTACTTTTTCAAGTTATTAAAAAACCATAGGTATTTAACCACAGTTGGCTTGGTTTCTACGGAAGGTTAAACTGTGTAGACTATCAACTGGTAAAATAAGAAAAACATTACACTATTTATGGGTCATCTATAAAAAGTAGCAGCTGTGGAAAATCCATTTAAATGGATGGATATATATATGCACATATATATAAATATACATATACATACATATTTAAAACTTCTGCATATCTTCTACTTATTTCTTCAACTGATTTACTCCAATGTTGACATGACTATAGTACAAGAAATTTACCATTTCTATTTCCCTTTAAACGACCATGTAATTTAACGTAGAACTGAAAAAGAAATCCAGTGATATATTTTAAAGGAAATGTTCTAGTACTCCATGGGTGTATCATCATTTTACAGGGTGTTTCATTTTATTTCAACTCTTTGACTTAAAATGATTGCTCTAAGGTAATATGGACCTACTGTGTGCTTTTAATGGCTCAATCTTTTGGAATAGAATGCTTTCCCAGGAAAAAATATGAAGAAAGTTCTTCAGGATTCTAACAGACCTTCAATTGAGGATTTTTTTCTATTCATCTCTTATATCCTTTCTTGGCAAAATTTCTGTCCAGTTTCAGAATGATAGGATGTCATTGCAAAAGTATTCCTTCAATTTTCTGAAACAAGTATCTATATATAAATATTATTTTAAAGTAAAAGCGTATGTTCAAGGTTAATTAACGTTGCACTTCTTTTGAGTGAGAGATCTGGGGCATATGTAAAATCAAGGGCATCACAGAACTAAACACCTTTAGTTGTTTAGATGTCTAACAGTCATCAACAAAAAATCTAAAACTATTAAATATGCATAGTTTTTATTTACAAGAGATAATGCATCAAATAATTAGAGCAAGCAAGTAAGTTTCTGCACATTTTGGAACAAAACATTTTTAAATATTTCCTTTTAGGAATAAAAGAAAAATTAAGCGTTTAAAGTCTTTCATACATTGAAAAATGTCCTTACATTTGGAAGGGAAACAACACACGTACTATAAAATAAAGTCATTGTAACGCTATGCAAAGCATAAAATTAAAAACTCCAGCATACGCATTATTGGACATTTTTAATTCTAAATTCTACTTTAATCAATACGCTGAAACTGGAAACTACTATCGTGTAAAACCGTTTTTAACCATTCCAGCCAGTTTAGCCTCTTATTGAATTATTATAGTAGCTTATTCTCTGAAACAGCATATTCAAAATAATCTCATGTTGTCTAAAAAATACAGTGACCATTTCTACATCTGTTCTCATCTCCTTCCCTCAGGCTTTTTCCTTCCCCCAAGCTTTTCCTTCGATTTATCCAGTTTTTATCTTTCCTTACTAGCATTTCTGTGCCACTTTTTCTCACCACTCCATATGCTTAGGAAGCTATCCAGATTATACTCATCAAGTGATTGCAGCCTCCTCCATACATCCTCAAAAAGCAACCTGCTCCGTCAAACATTTCAATCGTGACCTTTCACAAATCTCTATTTCTCCTATTTATATTAAATTGTTCTATTTCTTTTTCTGCCTCAGGGCCATCACACTTTAGACCAGAAATTTATTATTAATTGATTGCAGAAGGTTTCATAATTTATTTATTGTAATGCTTATGAATGAATGATTATTTTTAATCACAGCAACTCATTATGCCCTAATAACATAGTGAAGGTGATAACACTATTACCATACTAATAGAATAATCTCTGATTATTTTTAACGTCAGCTATAGTTGTTCCATTAAAAAGAAGACAATGTGTGAAAACAGATGTGTAAATTCTTATCTAAAACATATTTTAGATATGTTTCTTCAAGACATACAAACCAATGTTAAATTATAAATTAAGAAGGAGAAGCCAAAATATCAAGTTCCAAGTGTATTTTATACTTTTAAGAATCGAATTAAGGTCACCTAAATTCTTTTGAAAGTGTTCTGATTACTAATTTATGCCATGAATAAGGAAATAGCTGAATTGTATGCCATATTTTAAAAATTATTATTATATACTCAAATGGTCCTTCTTATTTCTTGACATGAGGATTAGAGGCATTAAGCAAGAGAAGGTCTGGTTCTTCTCCCACCTCTGCAACTCAACATGCCCAAAATCTTGCACAATTATGTTTCTGAGCTTTCACTTTCTCATTTAGTAAACAAAGATGGTAATGATTGCCTTGCCTATCCAACTTGTTGTTTATATTGTTTCAAGTATCAAATGGGATAACACAAAAACACTTTTATAAAAATTAAGGTAAATTAAAACAACAATGAAAGACCACAACACATCTGTTAAAATGGCCACAATCTAGAACACTGACAACAGCAAATGCTGACAAGGATGTGGAGCAACAGGAACTCTTATTCATCACTGGTGGGAATGCAAAATGGTACAGCCACTTTGGAAAACAGTTTGGCAGTTTCTTACAAAGCTAAACATACCCTTACCATGGTATTTGCTCAAAGGAGTTATAAACTTATGCCTACACAAAAGCCTGCACACAGATGTTTACAGCAGCTTCACTTATAACTGCCAAAACTTGGAAGACACCAAGATGTCCTTCAGTAGGTGAATGGGTGAATAAACTGTGGTACATACAGACAATGGTATATTATTCAGCAGTAAAAAGAAGTAAACTATCAAACCATGAAAAGACATGGAGGAAACTTAAATGCATATTACTAAGTGAAAAGCCCATCTGAAAAGACTACATAGTGAATGATTCCAACTATATGACATTCTGGAAAGGGTAAAACTATGGAGAGAGTAAAAAGATCAGTGGTTGACAGGGATTGGGGGTTTAGAGGGATGAATTGGCAGAGCAAAGAGGATTTTTAGGGCAATGAAAATATTCCATATGATACTATAAAGGTGGATACATGTCATTATACACTTGTTCAAATCCTTAGAATGTACAATAGCAAGGGTGAAACTTAATGTAAACTATGGACTTTATGCGATTATGATGTATGAATGTATAGTCATCAATTCTAACAAATGTACTACTCTGGAGCCAGATGTTGATAATAGGGGAGGCTATGCATGTGTGGGGAAGGGGGAATGCGGGAAATCTCTGTATCTTTCCCTCTATGTGAATATAAAACTGCTCTAAAAATTTTTTTTAAAAGTAAAAGTACTTAACTGAATAAGAAATAAGGGCCTTCAAGTGAGGTAAAAACTACTCACAATAATTTTAGTGCCCTCCATCTTTTGCTGCAGGGTTGTGAGGGCATGACAGTGTTCATAGATGCAGCGGCCCATTCAACTGAATGTTCAGAAATGAACTCTACAGTGACGATGTGAGAGAATGAGAAACAGGGTGTGAAAAACAGAAGGAAACTGGAAACATTTTGCATACAGAGTCCTTGGTAATTTAGAATCAGGAAACGTCAGCAAATAAAAGACCAAGGCAAGAATCTAAAGGGATAAACTAAAAGTAACCCATAGCCTGACTCCCAAATGTATGAATAAATAAACATATCAAATGCAAATTTCAATGCCTAACTTACATACCAATGTGAAAGAAGAGGAATAAGGTAGGAGAATTATCCCAGGATAGGTCTTGATCTGACATTAGAAGAGAGAGGTTTAAAAATTCAAATGTACTGCTCTCTGTCAAAGATGAGACAGATTCTAAGTTATGTTGGAGGAAAAACATCACCTTAAATAGTAGCATGAATTTAAATCCTCATAATGCTAAAGAAGATAAATAGTTACTTTTGTCCTATATACGCTTATTAATAGATAGGTGCAATTTTTATTAGTGATATAAAATTAATCCAGTTGTTTTAAGCAGCATTGTTCAATATTGTTGCCACTAGCTACATGTGGCTATTCAAATTTAAACTAATAAAAATTAAACAAAGTTCAAAAGTTAGTTCCTCAATTATGTTAGCCAAATTTAAAGAGCTCAGGAACCACACATGGCTATTGTATCAGTTAATGTTTACATAGAACATTTCCATCACTGCAGAAAGTTCTTTTGGACAGCACTGCTTTAAAGTAATAGTTTTCCCTAATATTGAGGCATAGATGCATATCCTTAAGTGACAGGGCTGTTTAAAATCATAGATAAGCCCAATATATAACTATAATAATACTAAATACAACATAAAAACAAAATACAAACACAGCAAAAATGCAACAATTTTCCTCATAATGAATGCTTTCTAAAGTCAAAAAAGTAAATCAAACTAAATAATTTGACATCACGGGTTTAATTTGATCATTTTATTTTTACCTGTTAAACTGTACTATAGAATTTAGTACAGTTTAGTATAGAATATAGGCTAATTGGAGGTCTTGGGGTGGGTTAAGCGCTCCTTCACTGCATCCTGGCACTTATTGCTATATTAAAACCTGTGCCATTTCCTGGCCCCTGTTTATCACCTTTGTAACCCTGGTACCCAGCATGCGCTCAGTACTTGTTTGTGGAATGGAGGAGACTTTCACCCAGTTCTAATAGGAAATCACTCAGCATCTGCTTCAACACTTACATTGGCAAAGCATTTACCACCTCATAAGGGAAAACATTCCATTTTTAACAGTTCAGTTAGAAAAAAGTTTCTTCACTACAAAAAAATCCAAATTTACCTGCTTATGTAACTTCCATTAATCCTACATTTTATCAGAGGAAGTTTGAAAGAAGAAGTTGATTTCTTTTTCCATGTAAAAGCCTTTGAAATACTTGCAGGTGATTATACCAACTCTCCTCATAAGGCATCATTCCAGATACTTCTTTGACCTCTTCTAATTTTACGTCTCTCAAAGTGCAACGTCCAGAATGTTACAATATCTACGAGTTGTTCTGATTAGTACAGAGAATTGTGGGAATTACCTCCAGGGCTCTGTACAGTATACTTCTATCAATGATGCCCAAGATTCCATTAGCTTTTCTTGGCATTCTCATCACAGGATGACTCATAGCCCACTTATAATCAACTAAGAGTTCCTAAGGCTTTAGAATGAGATGTTGTCAAATCATGACTCCTTTGTCCTTGGTTCTTTTAGTTGATTTCCTGCATTTGAGTGGAGGACTTTATTTCATGCTGATAGCTTGGGCACATTGTTTCCATCAGTTAAGATTTTCCAAACTTTGATTTTGTCAATCATCTAATACATTAGCTATCAATCCAGCTTTGTGTTGAGTGCAAATATGATAAACATAATCTATATGTCTACATTAAAGACATTGATAAAAATAGTCCAAGGGCAAATGCCCCTATCACAACACCAGAAACCTCTTTCTAAGATGATACTCACACATTACCATTTTTTGATCATTGACGATGTTTTAGGAACCACACATATATGATCCTGGACTCTTAGAACAACCCTTTAATATACTATCCCTGTTTTATAGAGAAATAGCAATTGCGAATGATTTCATCAAGAGCACTTAACTAGACTTGCCAGAGCTGGAATTCCCACTGGGACCTTCTACTCCAAACACTGCGTGTTACCACTTGACATAATGATGCCCTTCCAGAACAGATGCATCCCCTTAGATCTAACACCTAAAACATGGTTCTCTACTCTGTTCCCTTAAATATAATAAAGACTGTCAAAAGCCATGTTGATATCACTAACTTATTTCTATAGCACTCCAGTAAGCTGCCAATCTATTTCTTCAAAATTAGAAATGAACGTTCTTTGGCATTCTTGCTACTGTAAATACTTCTTAGTGATTCTATTTCTTTTCCTAAATGTTTGCAACATACCTAATTTTCTATCCCACACTTTCCATGCAGAAGGTTGTCTATTAATCTTTATTTGTTTTTAAAACCATCATTTAACCTTTTATGAATTTCAGACCGTCAAAAGCAAATGAGATACACAGACACTTTTCAACATTTGATTTCTCATGGTTAAATATGGAGGCTTATAATGTAATAATAAATTGAAATCACTACAGTCTAGTGCTTACAATTATGTTCATAACATAATCCTGTCAAAGAATACTGTACTCTTCAACTTTAACAGTATGATTGAGAAATCTAAATTTGACTTTCTTGCCCAGCACTTTCTGCATGAAACAGGATCATGCACATCAATTAAATACCTTCTGTTTCAAACCATTTTTCAATAATAAGCATTGATTGATTCACTTTCTAACCATTGTTACCAAACATCTCAGAATCATTTGTGCTTTGACCTAAAGCTCTAACATGGTTTTTTAATCAAAATTCTATTTTCACAGATATATACAGAATCAATTATAAAAGCTAAATCTATTCGGAAATTAGCTATCAGGTTTTTCTTTTTATAAAACTCAGAAATGGGGCATGTACATATTCTTGAGGCATAATTAGCTACACTTTATTTTTTTGAGAGTAAAAGTTAATTGCAAAAGTGTTTCCTGGAAAAATTGTAGGTCTTAAAATAATCATATTGACAACAATGATATTTTAGCTCCTGGTTATGAGTCCAAAGTATGTGCATATATTGCACTATTAAGATATCATTCTAGACTCAATTCTCCCTTTTTCTTTTCAGCAATTATAAATACACACTCTTTGAAAGAAGAGGAAATAGAAAAGCAAACATGCCTTAGATATTCTTGCAAAATAAAAATAGATTATTTCAGACCTATGAAAGTTGTTGCAGGTTGATGCTTCTTGAAACTCTGATTAGAATTTCAGAAAATCTAGATGTATAACAGTTAGAGATAGTGTGATGATCATTACTCTCACATAATTTTCACTGCAGAAGAACCTAAAAAATAATTTGTTGAAATGTGCAGTATTATGTGAAGTTACATGCATACTGAGTATAACAAGCACATGTGGTATTTCTTCAGCAGCCCTGAAGACAAAATTAAGGAGTTAAAAAAGGCTTAGCCCCATTTCTCATACAAGCCCGGTTTTCTTCTCTTTACTTCTCTCTCTGAGTCCCTTCTGGCTTACGACACTGATACTAACATTTCCAGAGGGTAACTGGAGTGTTCCTGGTGGTGAGGTTACATTATCTCCCACCCCACCCCCTTCTCCATTGTGGTTAGAAGACTCTGAGGGTGTCTCTTTATTTAAAAAACAAAAACAAAAACCAGGCTAGCCTATATCGAATTCTTCTGTCTAGCCTATAATGATCAGTGTCAGAATTGCCGCCTCCGCAGTCTGTTTGACCGTCTTGTCTATGCAGATCACTGCGCACCCTTGTCAGTCATAGATATTGATCCAAGGGAGCCACGTTGTCCAGATCTTTGGTCATGCCTGATATCAGCTTTCTAATCACAGCCCTGCAGATTTGAAGTGCGTTTGGATGAATTCTATGTGTTTTTAGAATCTTCCTCCTTCTAAATGGCAATATAATACTGTGGAGTTGTCATCTAACACTCTGGAGCATGATTCACCGCCTTCAGTGCAGAGAATTGTCAGGATACTTTCATAGATTACAATAATGTATATCAGAGAGGATACACGATTGTGTTATTCATATGTGTAATCATCCATGGACTGACTAGAAATAACAGTGGTCTTATTATGCAAACAGCAGTCCATAATATGCAAATGAATATAAACAAAACCAAACACAAACCTCCAGAATAATGTTTACTGATGTGTCCTTAAGAATCCCTTTCTCAAAATCATATTTTTCCTGTCTTCTCAAAAACATTAAATAAGATCAAGGATGAATGCACGGAAAAGTTTATGCTTTCTCTCTTGCATTTTTGAAAAGGAACCACAATATAATCTTATTCTGATTATTTGATTTATATTCCCCCAAGGCCATTACTGCCTCCTGGCATCATTACATGCTTGTGTAAGGTTTATATGGTGTCTCTTTTAATTGCTTAAACTAATCTATTCAATGACTGCAAATCTAATGCACACTGGAACAGGCAGCCCATAAATTCCATCCTTCAGATGTGTCCTTGAACATGTGTTTGTCATAATGAAGAGCAGAAACAAAACAAGAATAATAAAATGGGAGAAAACCTTTTCAAATAGTATATCCAAGAGACCTTAGAAGTCCAAAAGATATTTTAGTTAAAAGGAATAAAAAGGAACAACTTCTTGCTCTTTCACATATCATAAGGAATCATTCTAATTACATCACAGTTAAGACCTTGGGCTACTCTTAAACAATAGAGTGCCATACCAAAAATAAGATTAGATCATTAAATATGATCTTAATACAATTGATGTAATATAAATTTTGTTTTAGGTATATAACCCTCATTGAGTGCAAACATTCTTAATACCCAAGAGGAAAACTGAGTTAGGTTATTATGGCTATTTATTTCCTAATCTTGCTTAGGCTATCCCATATTGATTATAGAGCACTCTACCTGAAGTTATTGCTAATATGCATACAGATAATATTGCTAATATGCACACAGAGACATACATACACACACACACACACACCACAATGCAAGAAATAAAATTACTTACATAAGGTAATTGTTTTAGTTCTTATAAATAGAGTTGCTAAAAGATATCCAAACCTGGATCCTCTTCCGCATTAAACAGACTAATGGTATTTTCCACGATATACATAAGTATAATCACAGACACAAATAGTGATAGAAGAAGGAGGTGAGACACAATTGCCATAAAACCCAGAAAAAAATAGTTTTCAAAAGTATTTTTTCCACATACTATGCCTATTCTTTTAGTGGCCCTTTCCTTAACTGGCACTATGACCTAATGTTGAATCCTGAAAGGGACATGGCTTAATTATGCAAATTACATGTTTGTAGTCATTCCCCTGCTTAAGAAATGGCTTCTGCTACTCTCCTCACCAAGCATACGTGCAACACTTAGTTTTTCTAACTACTAGAGCATAATTTAAAATAAGTCCTGAAATCACGAATTTGTGGTCTCGTTGTTGAGACCTATGGCCATTTCGAAAAACTCCCATCTGAAATCCTGGTTCACTGTCTCACTTATTTTTCACAAGATTTGACACAATTCTAATCTCCATTACATTGATACAGAAATTCCAACCCAGGTTTTGGCAAACCAAAAGCCTCAAGATCAACATGAGTCACTGGCAGTTCTCGTAGAAACTTAACACCTTACGACTTACACTTGTTCTACCATCCTTCCTTTAAAATGCCAAAATAAGACAAGGAAATAAAGCTAAGTTAGAAGACCAGTCACTGCCATTTCTTTATCCGTGCTTTTTAAAAATTCACCTGGTATAAATAAACAGGCAGGTAGCCTCAGGAACATTCTTCCTTTCCCTATTTCCATGAGGTATGCCCATCTCCTTTCCAATGAACACTCTGTCTAACATTACTGGCTATACCTTAGTATACTGCTACCTTACTTCCTTTGGATTCAGGTCCTAATTCGCTGAACTGTAGTATCATTGCGGAAATTGGTCCTCTGAGCAGCTCCACATTTTGTTCTTCATCGTGGCTTCACTAGGGTATGGTCCTGACATTTTCAGCACTTACTCTTTTCCTAATTTCCATCATCCATGTACTAAAAGCTATAGGATCTTTTGAATCTAATGCTTTAGTCCTTCAGAATCTAAAGCTTCATCTTCATTTTTTTACTGCTTCTTATGATCTAAGTTGTTATAAGCAAGAAGAAAAGCAAACTCCCAAGTAACAGGACACCATACCATGGCTATTTTATTAAAAGACCTGCTCATGAGATTGGGCTGTGTCCCACAGTCAGCTACAAAAGGAGAGAAACTACTTCTGAGCCATAAGGTGGAGCAGTGGAAGAGGAAGACAACAGATTGATATTGGAGGTCCTCAAAGAAAAAGGAAGAGGTGACAGGATGGTGACCTAGAACAGTCGTTTCATAGGGCTAGCCCAGTGGTGTAGTGGTTAAGTTTGTGCACTCAGCTTCGGTGGCCTGGGGTTTGGGTGTTCGGATCCCGGGCATGGACATATACACTGCTCATCAAGCCATGCTGTGGCAGCATCCCACTTGCGAAATGGAGGAAGATTGGCACAGATGTTAGCTCAGGGACAGTCTTCCTCAAGGAAAAAACTGACAAGAAAAACACTATATTACTACTATATCACTACAACCCTCTTCCCAGCTCCTAAAAAAGAATAGGCCAGTAGTTTCAAATTATTTTGATCATTTATTTCAACCAGTTTAAAAAATAATATATAAACATGAATCTACTATATGTAACTATCTATTCCTTTTCAATTATATCCATGTATTTACACTACTAGCTTATCTATTAAGGCACAATAAAAACCTAGGGTAAAATTCATCATTAATAATGGACGGTGTAACATCTCATTGCAAATGTCTTACATTTTCAATTTTTTGTATGACATCACATAAGATAGATCATCAATTAGTTTAGAAAATATGAAGTATTTGATGTAAAGCTTATTTTGGAGCAGACATGTCATGTTCTTGATGTTTGCTTGCATTTATACTTATATGTTCAAATGGCAGTTTTGTGCTTTGTCAATTTGAAAATGGACACATGTCCCCTTGTTGAGGATTAGTTTAGTTATAATGAAATAATTTAATTGTGATTTCACATAACAGGAGTGAACTTGAAACATGATACATTACAGCATAATCAAATGTGTGACTAAGGATGCCACCTTTCATCTTTCCATGTTATGGTTCTTCCACTCTTCCCTCAAAATACCTCACAAAGGTGTATACCACCATGATGACCTCGGAGACGGGGTTGAGTCTCAATCCATATATTTAATACTACAGGGTTAAACTTTATTTATTTTCCTTAAGAAAAAATAAACTAAGATTCTACTATTTTTTCTCGTACTACAACGCATCATTTCAACTACCCTCTGGAGAATGTGCTCCCCTCTTTGGAGGCTACTGATAGAAAGGAGAAGCTGTAAGGGACTATAGGAAGCAAAATCTCATTTCTGTTTTCCCTAAGCCAAGCTCATTCTCTTCCTCCCTCTCCAGTTACAACTCCTTCTCGGAGCCGTTCTGATGCCTACCTGTCCAACTTCCTGGGGTAAGCTATAGGCTTCAGATGAGGGTGGCTTGAATCCACCTGTACAGAAATTGGATTAGAGAAGAAGCAGAGAAATGAAAGTCCAGAATTGAGGGGAAGACAGTCTTGGCATCCCATGGTGAACTTCTGAAAGTATTTTCCCACATAACTGTAAAGTATTAGTAACATTCTACAGAACTTTTTCTTGAGGTAATTTATGGGCAAATTGTTTGTGGGCTAGCCTGTTTTCCTAATTTCTTCTTAAAATACATTGTTGCTGTAGTAACATGGCTTTCTAATTTCAAACGATTGACCTTAACCACACACTTTAGAAGTAAAACCCATTCATAAATGACAAATTGCACATGTAGAGATTTTCAGGTCTTATGCCAATGGAACATCTAAAGCAACTCTAAAGTGAAATTTTATATTGTGAAGTTTAATTATGAGCGACTGAACACGCAGTACAGTGTGAACTATTCACCTTATCTGCAACAGTGTTATGACATAACCTGGTTTAAATAAGACAGTTTTAACCACATAGCAGTTAAATGACTTTTGATATGACACTAATAAAAGCCTGTCTGTTGTTAGAGATGCTTAGGCTTTTACTCCTTTGTTTATTGTGAGAATATTAATTATTGTACTAAACTAATAAAAGAAAATTGTGGGTTTAAAATTTCCATTAAAAAGTCCGCATCTTCGCCATGAACTAGCATGATGAATGCCTATAAAATCTCTCTCTCGATCCCAGCGGAGTTTACAGTGAACCAAAGAGACATGGATGGATGGGCCATGTTACAGAAAGTAGAAATATAAATTACCTCGAATTATTGAATTATAGCAATCAGAATTATTTCTAATACCATGAAGTTTTCTCAGTTGAAGAGATGTCAATAAAATACAAATTTTGGGGGGAGGAGGAACAGACAATCCATTCCAATGTCAAATTATTTCATTGAATTGCTTTGTTAGGGCAAGAATTAATAACAATTACTGACATTGACTCAACACTCACTATGAGCTATACACTATCCTATGTACTTTATAAGCATGGAGTTATTTAATCCAAAATCTATCCCAGGAGGTAGATAGGTATTATCATTTCCATTTTATCTGTAGGAAAACAAAAGCACAGATAGGTTAAGTATCTTGCCTGAGGGCATCCAGCTAGGAGAGCATACTTTTAACCACTCTGCTGATATGAAATAACTACTGTTAAGAAGTTGAAAGCTATTTCTGAGGAGTTCAAAAAATTTCGGTCAATGCTGAACATCTTACTTAGAGCAGTGACAAAGAGGGGTAGGTGGAAGAGGGGACAAGAACTGAAGAATTACTTGACAGGCATTTCCATATTTATTAATGTCCTCATTAGCAAACCTTTATCAAGTGCACACTATGTGCAGGGAACTAGATAACTAGGTGCAAGAAATACAAAAATAATGTACTTGACCTTGAGGGAGATCTCAGAATAGTAGAGGAAATAGAAACAATTGCAATAAGATATGGTAAGAAATAATATATTTATACACCAAGTGCTATGATATCATCTCCCTCCAAAAGCAACTTTACAATGAATGGAAAGTAATATATTTCTAAGTAAAACTGTATGAAAGAGTAATTTAGTAATCAGTGCAATACAGTTAATCACATGAGACAGTCTGTAAGAGGTGAATTTCTGCTACATTTTTTGAAAAAAGGATGAGGAACTGAGATTGAGAGATAGAAGGGAGGCATTGATAAAACCATTTCTTCCGAAAGATAGGGCATGTACAAAGTGAAACAGGAGATGTTCTTTGTCCTTTGAGGAAAAATAGTCAAAATGACTACTGCCTGCTGTCTACTTCAATCAAGCTAATGGATATCCTTCAATCTTAAAATCCCCTCACTAGCAAATTGCCTTTTGTTTATAAGCAATTATTTCTTCTTAGTTTTAAATATTGAAGGAAAAAATGTTAATTATTCATCTTTAAGAATTAACAGAAAGAAATGTATAGAAGATATGGTACTCGTTCATGAAACAGTGAACACACAAACTAGAGATGTATTTAAAATTCCACTAGGCAGCTCTTATATGGGTATAATTCGAGGAAAACTAGACAGGCCCTTTGGCTAAAACTCATTTCCTCTGTGAAATCTCTCAGTGCCTGAAATTTTACCAGTAAAATAATTCCTTGAGTTTCAAATGATTTTTGGCTTCATGACGAAACTGTAGATTCCCCTAGGCAAGAACCACATCTTGTTCCACGAATACTATATTTTACTGAGAGGAGCAATTAAGTCAACCCAACAAAGCTCAAGACCAATATGGACAACAGGAATCAATATTTAGGCAAGGCAGGCAGTGCTAATGTTGGGGGCAAGTGCCTTAATCTGGAAGTTAGGGAAGGTGGTGGGAAAACCGAGTACAAACTGTCATTTATCATTTGTATCACCCATATCCAGTCCAGGATATTACATTTTATCTGTAACCAGATAACAGAAAAAGGACAAATATAACAATTGGGGAAATGAAGAGTTTATTTTACCTTCGTTTTTATCTATAGATCCATCTGCACTACCATGTTTTTATTTTATAATTCTTGAGTATAAAAACAAAAACATAGAGCCAGCCCCGTGGCTGAGTGGTTAAGTTCCCGAGCTCCGCTTTGGCGGCCGGGGGTTTCATGGGTTCGGATCCTGACCACAGACATGGGACCGCTCGTCAGGCCACGCTGACATGGCATCCCACATGCCACACCTAGAAGGACCCACAACTAGAATATACAATTGTGTATTGGGGGGATTTGGGGAGATAAAGAAAAAAAAAAAGATTGGCAACAGTCATTAGCTCAGGTGCCGATCTTACAAAAAAAACACCATAAAATAAGACTTCTCTTCTGGAAATTTGAAAGTAATTTTTGATTTAAACCCTTCCCAAATTCTGAAAAGTAGACCATGCCCCCCCAACCCCAATGATCCAAATGCCTCGCCTGTCGTGTTTAAATGACTTGTTGGGGTATCATTTTCCTTTATTCACTTGAAATCTACAATAGTTTTGGGGTGTGTCATTTCATTTCTTATTCTATTAATAAATTTCTAAGATCTTTATGCTTCCCCCTAGGTACTATTTAATAAATAATATTTGACTCTTCTTGAATAGTATACCTTTCTTTATATTGTTAGAATATGTACCATCTATCCACTTGACACTTAGAGGATCTTGTCTAATTTTCATAGGAAGAAGAAAAATCTGGCTTGTAGGGTGTTTAGAGTACAATGATGACAGCCTATATGCCGATTTCACAAGCTTTGCAGCCTGAATCATAGGCTGTACTTGAACGGCAGCATATGGCTGGAGAGTCATAGCAGCAGGAAAGCGTGGCAGTGCCCAGATCGCAGCTGTAGGCACACAAAGTTTTGATGCTGGTATCCATATCCCTCCTTCTCATCAACAACAAAAAGGATGACTATTTAAGATTCTGTTGTCTTAAAGGCTTTATTAAGTTATTGCCCAAGGTAGGAAAGGGATATTATTGTCTACATATGTTTGCCAGAATCATGTAGCTTCTCTGTTCTGGCTTTCTTAGCAGGTGTCTCTTTAAGTACTTATTCTAAATGGAACACAACTGGGAGACATCAGAAAGGGCACTGTTGACAACTGTCATAGCAGGTTCCAGCTTGAAGGGTAACTGAGCAGAAGGTCTCTCTCCAGAGTACTTCAGATCATCCTAATAGCAGCATCATTTCCACTAGGAACCCAGCTTCTACCAGAAAGAGTGCTGGGAAATAGTGCTTCTGGTGAAATCTGAGCTCCTCACTGGAAATGATCCAGGCCACCAGATTTCCTATAGAAAACAGCTATGGTGCAGTTAAAAGAATCCTGATTTTAAAGGCAAAATTGCAATATTTGAAGGAAGCACATAATCCAGATAGATGTTAATACTGTTAGATGAAAATATGCTAAATTAACCCTTGTTTATACATATTGAACTCTCGATATATTCTAAAACCTTTTCCTAAGATATATTGAAAGAAACCCCAAAGCTGTCCAACTTTTTCATTAAACTAATACATTAAAGATTAATATACCAAATACAAGAATGATGATTTACATGTATAAATTCAGGTACTTGATATTGATGTTTTTGTCCTATATAACTATTTTTGTTAGTTCTGGGTTCTGTTATTGTTGCTATCATTAACCATGAGAAAACAGGAGACTTATTTTTAGTTATTTAGTTAAGTTATTCAACTTAGACTAATTTTGCTGAAATTTGAGAGTCCATTTAAATAATAATTTTCAGATAGATCTTGTTAGAGATTTAAGGTAAAGTTGTTCTGCAAACCAAATATGGGAGAAAATCAACAACAACACGGATTTTCCTCTTGCTCAGGATTATCCATCTGCAAAATAAAAGCTACTGTAATTTCTGCATGATTACAAGAAAAATAGATAATATTACCTAGCCTGCTATATTACAAATTTCTGAAAGGTACCTGTTGTGCAGATATATTTGTTTATAAAGTAAACTTTATTATAGGCATTAACATATGTCCATATTTTAATTTTTTCACATCTAAAAAACATATTTATCCAGTCTTCTTGTGTAGAAATGAATCATAGATCAGAGACACATATATAGATTATTTTTTTCCTATTTTAAGCTATTAATTATCTTCTATGAGAATATATAGTTATTTAAATTATAAGTGCCAAAACACCATATATATTTGTATTTATAAAGAATTATATAAATTAATTTTTACTCTTATGGTTATATCCATACTTGGTTAGCAAAGAATGGCTTGCTTTTTTAAAAACTATGTGTTGTGTTGAGTTGATATTAAATGTTCTTATCAGAGCAAAGAGATTAAAACCCACACAAAAAATAAAACTACAAACCTTGGAATTTTTGCTTCTTTGAATGGTATAGATTTGCAATCCATGTAAAAATGGACCCTAGGCAAACTTTCTTATAATTAGGTCCTTTCTTTGCTTTTGTAACGGAATGCCTTTGTGTGGATTCCAATGAAAAAGCAAGACCTTGCAACATATTTCATTCAAGAAAATAAAAGCCATTTGATAGAAACTTCCTCATATTGTATCCAAAAAGTCTGTAAATCTGCATGGTCCTGAGTCTATCTTTTCCATCATCTTATTCATTTTAATGGTGGACATAATCTTTTTTCCTATTAAAAGCTAATATAACCATCTGTTCTGCAGCCAATCTCCCACTCCATGTGGTCTCAAAGATTTCTTTCCCCTGAATCTTCAGCATCCCTCTCTAATGGATCATTCCAAGAACGTACAAACATTCTGTAGTGACTCTCATTTTAAAACAAACATAACTAATTGTATTTTGCTCCATATTTCCATCAAACTATCATCTACTTTCTCTTCTCTCAATCATTGTCAAAGTTCTTGAAAGAGTTGTCTATTCTAATCAGATTTTAAGACCACCAATAGCCTCTATGTCTGTCAAATTATAGGAATACTTTTCAGTGCTCATTTTACACAATTGACCATATTATACTTGAATCTCTATCCCTTCTTCTCCCCTTCCCCATCCCTCTCTCCTTCTCTCTCCCTCCCTCACCCTTTCTCTGTCTTTGGTTTTACTCACTCACCACCTGCTATTTATTTTCTCCTATCCCTCTGCCTGTCTCTCTTTGATTTTCTTTCCTATCTCATTCTTTTCTATTTGACTACTGACTACTGAAACTCTTAATAGCTCCACTTGAAGTAACTCTTCCCCCCCACTCCCCCTGCAATGTGATACCTTCTATTCTCATTGCTTTTAATACCATTTATTTGGCAATGACATCTACACTAATAAATATATATATATGTATATATAAACTATATGTATACATACACACACATATGTCTCTATACATTTATCTAGCTATCATCTATCAATTTTAACTGCTGATCCTTCCAACAACTTGTTTTTATCTCATTTCTCCATCTTAAGAAATGGCAATGCTAATTATTTAGTTGCTCATGTTCCCAAACTGGAGGGCATTCTTAAAAGCTCCACCCATTTCACCAGCCCCATCCAAACCATCTTAATCACACCACATATTCACACACACACACACACACACACACAAACACAAACTGTCTCCATCTCCATAATCCAAGTCCAAGCCAAGTCCGAGTCCACTTCACAAGGACAGCAAGGGTAATCTTATAAAAGTATAATGGGATCATGTACTCCAGTATCTAAAATGATTTTTAATTTAAAATAAGATAAAGATTTATCTTGACCAACATTTCCTTATAGTTTCTAAACACATCAACCACTACCCTGTGTTCTAGAAATTTCTATCCATCCTTAAGATCTCAATTTGTATATTAACTTCCTATTAGACAATTTTCCTGATTTGATCTAAAGTCCCTTTATCCTTTCTCATTCCCTCTACTTTTCCATTACAATCCTTGTCACAATTTGCAATCATATATTCCTTTGCCTGTTCACTTATTTAAAACTATATCAATCACGATTTTTTAGGAATCAGAAAAGTCATGTTTGTATATGCTTTCTTTATTACTTTATATCCAACCTCTGGCTTAGTACTTGGCACTCAGTAGGTACTTAATAAATATTTGCCAAATAAACAAATATTTTAGCAAAACCTTTTCAGCAGTAAAGAACATTAGGGTGAAATTCAGTATAAATCTAAAACAAAATAAACAAAAATGCATAAAAACACACATGCTGGTTCCAAGCTGTTTTATAAGCTATATTTGTTCCATCATCGTCAGCCTTTGTACAGTGCTTATTAAAGTAAGCTCCATGTGTTTTGCTATTACCAGTCTATTTTAAATATGTGCTATATGCTAGGTGTTATATCTATTAGCAGAATATATAAAGTATTGGCCTTAAAGAAATTTACAGAATAAGGGAAAATAAGACTAAGATATAAAAAAGTGAAAAGCAGTAAATTATTCCCAAAAGATGTACTTGAGAAAGATTTAATTTTTCTTTATTACTACTATAATTGCTTATCTTAAACTTGATCCAATTTAAACTTATTGAATTCTTACATTTTATTAAAGATCCTTTAATTATACAATGTCTACCAAAAGCAAAAAACTTCCCTGGTTGATTAACTTCTTATTAATGGAATTCTTGCTATTCCATAAATTAAAACTCTCTACTTACTGAATGCAATATATATCCATCCATTTTCTTGATTCGTCATAATGCTAATTACAAACATTAATAATTTTTAAAAATAAACAGAAATGATAAAAGTTGAAAACTGACATGGAACGTTGGCCTAAAATTTATGACAAAGGTAAGATTTATAACAGAAAATTAGTCCAACAGTAATTTATTCACCAGTTACAATAAAATGACAAATCCCTTATGTCAGCTCCTATAAAATACGCATTTGCTTATAGACCACCTCTATCAAAGCTGGTCTCTCCTGAGCTCCACTGCCCAAACCCTGCCTTGGAAAGAAACCGTGAGTCTGATGCTTTAAGCAGAAAATCTGGGAAAAGAGAAAACACCTGGATTCTTCAATCTCCTCAGCAACATTCGTTTCTTAATTTCAAACAAAATTATTTTATAAACTGGTGGGGTTTTTTTAATACCAATGGGAACTCCTGATTTTCACGTACATTTAAACTTATTGTATGTTCCATTTTTTCAAGAGTGAATTTTCATTGAGTCTTTCAAGTTGAAAAAGTTATCAGAGGACAAACAGTAGCTTAATGGAAAAAGAGGCAAATTTGTTTACATTTATCAATTAAGATTTCCATAAAGGTTCTGAGAAAGCGGCAGTCCATTGCTAAGGGAGTCCTACTCAATGTAGAAGCTTGTAGGTAGGAAAGAAGTGATTTTGCTATTTTCTCCCATTCTTTCTCAGCAACTTTAGGTTCATTACTGTATTTCTTGCATATGACAAATCAAATAGGGTAAATACAGTCCTCTTTGTTTCTTGCATATCACAAACTAGAAAAGAGCTCTATACCCTTTTCGAGTTTTCTTGAAAAGTGTACTTTCCTTCTTCACACAATTGCTTTTAAATCACGTGGTATGAAGATCAGAACTTTGAGGTTAGATAGGTTCAGGTTTAAAACCCTTTGGGCAACTTAACAGTTTCCCCATTTCTAAAATGGCAACGATACCTACCTCACAGATTGTTGAAAGGTTTGAATGAGATCTTAGATGTATTCAAAAATTATTTGCTCATTTATTCAGTATTTACTATATAGTAGTTATTATGCTATTTCGCTTCCCTGTTTTCAGTTTTCTTACATGGATAAATTGTCCAAATGCCTAAGCAGAGGAATGTACATATGTATACTACATCTAGTATATTTCAGTGTCTTTATTGGTATTAAAGAGTGATTCCCATAAACTATGTTTTCAGATATATTTTTATCCGATGGGTACTTGCATCTTTGTAGTACATGACCAATTACACTACATAAACACTCACAAACTACTGTGGTTGTGCACGTGTGTGTGTGTATACATACATATATATATAATGTTAGTTTTATTCTGAACGTTTACAATGTCTCTAAAAGAATCGAATCCCGACTTATGCTAGTGACAGTCAATAGAAGTGAAGAAAATGATGACCCAAAAAAATCCTTCAGAGAGATCAAATGTCTTAGTCACCACTGGCATTTCAATTACCTAATAGGTTATCTGGGCACAAGTACACTATCGAAGACCAGAAATAAAGTTTTTCTAAGTAAGAACACAGTTAAACTTTAGTTAAAAGAATTCAAGTCAAAAATTTCCCTTATTTAAAAAATAATTTTATATTCCATTAGAGATCTTTCGGGAAAACTGTCATTTAACCTATGTTGTTACACTATACACACACGAATATATTATGTATATATATACACATACATACACATATATATACATATAAAATCACTCACACAGAAATACGTGTGTGCATATTTACAAAATGGTGGGAGAGATTGTCTGTCTATCTCCTGCTCCTTCCACCATTAATTGCATGTTTTCCATCATAACACTGAAGAGAGGCAAAAAGCACTTATTGCTTCATTGAAAAGGGACTGGACAGGCATGAGCATCATGGTGTTCTTGTCCCCTTGCCTCTGATGCAAGGAGTATATTTCCTGAGATGAATTAGACCATAGACTATGGTAGTTGGCTTAAATTACACAGTCTGATAATTTTATTAGATTTTATCTTTAGGATAATGGAGATGGAAAATATTTTATTAGCTTTTTCTGAATAATTATATCTTCTTTTCCAGTTTTCCGCATGATCTGGATACTATATGCCATACATTATTTTATGTTGGTTAAAGTTACATATTTATATATTTAACAATGTTATTTAACTACAGGTAAACATAATTTGTTTCATAATTAGAATGCAATTTTCCCAATTTTTACTATGTTCTAAGAAAGAAAACAATTCTAAACCAACAAGAGCAATCAACATTGATAAGAAGTTTGCCTTGTATAGTCTTCTGATTTGTTTTATTAAAAAATTGCCTTTCCGAAAAACAAAGGTTTACTAAAATAAATACTGTTGTCTTTGTCCCTTAATTAAATCTGCACTACTCCCAGACAATATGCTCTTAAGTAGGCCCTAATTAACTGTAGAGGAGAGGCTAAATGGTACACGATAGAAGGCCGCATCACGGTTGCTACTTCAGGCTTCACAGTGAGAGGCACACGTAGCTGCAACCTCTGGCTCTGCCGCTTTAGCGCCAGGAGTTTACTTAACCTCTCACAGTCTCACGGGCTAGTGAGTATATTGGGGGTAAAGACCATTTCTATTTCATAGAGTTGTTGTAGGAATTAGGTGAGATAATTCAGGTAATTGCTAAAACAGTAACTGATACATTGAAAGCCAAAAACATCTGAGTACAAAATATAAAGCACACCCCCCACAGCTAATTCTCTCAGCAGCCAAGACATTCCTTTTAAAATATGTCAGATCGGGGCCTGCCCGGTGGTGCAGCGGTTAAGTGTGCATGTTCCGCTTCCGAGACCCAGGCTTTGCCGGCCGGGAACCCAGGTGCGGACATGGCACCACTTGGCACACCATGCTGTGGCAGGCGCCCCACATATAAAGCAGATGAGCATGGATGTTAGCTCAGGGCCAGTCTGCCTCAGCAAAAAGAGGAGGATTGGCAGCAGTTAGCTCAGCGCTAATCTTCCTCAAAAAAAAAAAAAAAAAAGCTTGCTTTCCCAAAATAAAATCTAAAGTCTGAATATGGACATCCTACAAGGTTCCCCATGACTAGACCTCAACTCTTACATTCTTCCCTATCTTCCTCCTTGTTCTTGAAATAAACCAAGTGAGCTCCTGATTTGGGTCATTGCACTAGTCTTTTACCCCAAACCTTGAGCATTTCTACTAGCGCCCCCAACAGCATCTCTCCATGAACTCAATCTTCTGGGCCTCCTTCTTCCTCCTTTCTTGTCTCTGTTCAAGTTTCATTTCATCAAAGTCCTTCTTTACCCACCAAATTCACATCTGCACCCACCACCCAGGCCTCTACCCACTTACTTTGCTTTGTTTATTTATTTATTTTGAGGAAGATTAGCCCTGAGCTAATAGCCATGCCCACCTTCCTCTATTTTGTATGTGGGACACCTGCCACAGCACGGCTTGATGAGCCAGCCATATGCGGGTCTGTGCCCAGGATCCAAACAGGTGAACCCCGCGCTGCCAAAGCCAAGAGTACCAACTTAACCACTATGCCGCTGGGCTTCCCCCTACTTATTTATTTTTTTAGTGGCCCTTAAAAATGTTTGATGTGCTATTTATTTCTTTGTTTACCTGTTTATTGTTTGTTTCTTTCCAAAAGAATTTAAGGTGAGGGAGAAAACTGGTTTATTTCTGTTTGTTTACACTGCTATTGGACTGTATATTGCATATGGGGGATTTCAATAAATGTTTTTTGGATTAATTAATAAACCTTGTTGGCATTAAGGTTTTAGAAATCCTAATGCCACCAATTACACAGGCTTCAAAACAGAATTTGACAGATGCCTTGAAGTAAAATATTAGTTTGTTTATATTTGTGGAACTTTCATGAAAAAGCACACTTCCAGTAGTCTTATATTAAATATTCTATAGTGTGAATATTAAACATTCTAAAATATTAATATTATGGAAAAAATATTGTCTATAGAATTAATATATTCTATATTAAATAGCATAATATTAAACACAGTGAATATTGATATTCATACAGAATGTGAAAATCTATAATCATTAAAAACTTAATTTAGAGCCAGCCCCCAAGGCCTAGTGGTTAAAGTTTGGCACACTCCACTTTGGCAACCTGGGCTCGGTTCCTGGGCACAGAATGACACCACTTGTCTGTCAGTAGCCACGCTGTGATGGTGTCTCACATGGAAGAACTAGAAGGACTTACAACTAGAATATACAACTATGTACTGGGGCTTTAGGGAGAAAAAAAAAAAGAGGAAGATTGGCAACAGATGTTAGCTCAGGGTGAATCTTTCCCAGCTAAAAGAAATTTATAAAAATATTGTTGAGTAGTAAGAAAATAAAACTGTCACTATTTCTTGATAAAATTAATATAACATAGCATTGGTAGTAATTGAAGCACTTTTAAAAATATAATGTGTGTGTGTGTGTGTGAGGGGGAGGAAGACATTCCCCCTACCCACTCAAGCTCCTTCTGGCTGGACTATGAATTAAATTGAGGTGAGACAGAATAACAGGAAAAAATCAAACAAAGCTTTATAACACGTATACATAGGAGAGACTCAGGAAAACTGAGCAACTCTCCAAAATAATGGAGGTTCTCATCTTAAATATCATCTTCAGCTAAAGACAAAGAAGGATGTTGTGGGTGGTGGTTTGGGGCTTCAAAGGAGAGGAAGGTAATTCACATGGAAATGGAAAAGTAAATGTTTGGCTAAATAGAGCTTTGATAAGAAGGGGCTTAGCAAAGGATCTCTCAGTCTACTGAATACCCAGAGTTTTCTAAGGTGATGGCCCGTCCTGGGGACAGGCCTTTATTTTAAATTTCTTTTATGTGGTTAGGGGGAAGGTCAAAGTTTCTTGCAGTGTCTTTCGTTCTTAAAAATAATCAAGGCAAGGCAAAGAGACAGATTTTGCAGTGGCCAATTCTGATCCCCCCTGTGTGTGTGTGGGTGTGTGTGTGTGTATAAATCCGTGAAGCAAATTATATATATATATATATTCCCATGAAGCAAATTATATATTTTAATCAAAAAAACCAAAAAATAATTCCCTACATTCATTCTCATTATAAAAGTACTTCTGTTTATTCCTCATTGCTTTAATGAGATAAATTACAGCATTTGGTATTTTTGTACATCATACATTATCAGAGTTTGGGAAGGAGGACTCCACTCCTGGCCTTAAGGGTGGCCTCTGGCTACTTTACCAATCCACATAATCATACTCCTTATGTGGTTTAAGGACAGACACATAACCCAAGTATAAGCCAATCCACACATGGCAGCAAAGGACACCAGCGACTGTTTCAGGGTGAGCCAATGAACTAAATTGGTCCAATCAGAGGGAAGCCTAAGACTTGGGCTTGATGTTCCAGGTAGCATGCACTGTGTGAGCTCAGGAACTTTTATAGCACTTTTGCTATCATGACAGAAACCAGCCAGAGACACATCTTAAGACAAAGCAAAGATGAACCAAGAAAATGGTAGAAATACGGAGCAGGATCCCTGATCAAATCATAGCTGAAGACTGTCCATCCTGGCCTGTCCGATAGGAGAGACAACATGTCTTTGTTGATTTGTTTGTTTAGGACAGTTTGAGTTGAGCGTTATGCTGCTGACAGCCAAGAGTATCTACCATATTACCATGACCTCCTTTGTGTTTTCAAAAATATGTAAATTAAGAAGGTGCTGGAGAACTGCAAACTGACTTGAATGAGATTCCTGCTGGAGTTAATAGTGCCATCCTGTAGTAGATGAGATATAGCTCAAGCAGCACATTTGCATTTCTTCATACATACATATTTACATTAAAATCATGTGTTAAGAAATGGAGAGGAAACAAATACCCCATTGTTTTTAATGGCATTTTTTCCAATTCCCATGGATCAATCTTTTCCTTATGTGCTAGAGTCTGCTCAGAGTTGTCACTACCTTTAAAGAAAAAAATTATCAAGTTTTAAAATGTCACTTTGTAGAATAAAATTTGCAGATTATTCATTATGAAAGACTGCTTTGTTCCCCTTCACTATGCAGCAGAGTTGGGTCGCATAAAAAAAAAAAAGGTTCATTTCCTGTTTGTGAAAAAAGTGAGCATGTGAGAGGTTAGATGTTTGTGAAGGAAAAAAATAAAAAGCCAGAGAAGATAGAAAGGTAATTAGCCAAATATAAATAGTTTTTGGATTACCACTGCTTTACTTTATCCTTTTGAGAAGGTAATTGGGAACTGATTGCGTTCTCAGAATTACTAGAGATGCAGCAGATGGCTTTAAAAATATTCTCGAATTAAAACATGAGTTTAGTGTGTTCTCTGGCAACAGAAATCATAAAATTTTACTTTATACACTCACTCTTGTTTTCACAGATATAATCTAATGTAAATAAGAATTTCATTCTATTGGAAAGATACTTTTTGCAGGATTTCTCATCCTGAACATCATATTCTGATAAATACCAGCTAAATAAACAAGACCCATAATTGTATGTCTCATAACTGTTCATAATTGTAGATATCCTGTGATAAATAAATGGCAAGCAATAGGATATATTGGGGTATATGAGGAAGCCATTTGGTGTAAAACTAATTTGGTTTGACCTTTTATTTTCCAAAAGGGGCTGACATGGCTGTTGAGCATGCATTGTATATCTGCCTCAAGAGTTTACTGTGCCCCAAAGACTAGAACAATGCCCTTTAAGATGGAGAAAGATGTAACTTCTCCCATGTCGTCATTTCCTTAAGGATAAGCATCTCTCTCTAGGCTAGGGATTGATGGCTGGCCTGCTATGACCACACAGCTGGAGACCATAGACCTGCTACCTGCTGTGTTCATCAATCGCTGTGCTGGTTAGGCAATCTCCTGACTGTTGTAAAAGGGATATTCCAATCATATGTGACACATGCTCTTTTATGGCGTATAACCACTCTGTACACCCCCACTTCTATGGAGTGCTCCATTCCTTTGTGAAAGGAATCTCCCCCAGACTATATGGTCCTCAGATCTGGCTAATAATAAACTCATCCCAATTTTGATTTATAGATTGGTTATGGATTATTTGCATCAACACCTGCTATGACCTATTTTAGGGGAGGAAAACAACTCTAGGTCCTTCTGGCTGGCCTAAGAATTAAATTGACATGAGAGAGAATAACAGGAGAAAATCAAACAAAGTTTAATAACATGTATACATGAGAGAAATCCAGGAAAGCTGAGTAACTCCCAGAATGGCCAAAGCCACCGCCACCTTAAATACCATCTTTAGCTAAAGAAAAAGGAGGATGTTGGGGGTTGTGAGAGTCAGTCGTAGGAGATTACCAGAAAAAGTAGAAACAGAAGTAAACAAGAGTAAGGTTATTATGCAGATTTATGTCCTTGCCTTCCCTATTGATAAGAGTTTCAAGAGATAAGGTCATCCTCCTTTCCTGGTACAGAGAGGGAGACACCTTTACAAATGGATATTTCCCTTACAAGTGTAAATGTTTTTTACAAAGGGGTAACCTCTACTTGGTTTTCAGAGCTTCTCCCATGTCTGCAGTTTTAAAAAAATAACCAGCCCAAAATAATATTCATACAGAAGAGACACATCTTGAGTTGGCAAATTCTGCTCCCCTACACTAGGTACCCTTTTTATACATTTATATTATGCAAATAAATACTCATACTAAGCAACGAAATTCAAAATATCAAAAAGACAGATGTAAATAAAATTATAACTTTATCAAATATTAGAGTGGGATTGAGACAACCTCTTTACCAGCTCAGATTCCCATTTATTTGAAACACTGAGAACAAGGAAATCATTCACTATTTTTTTTTTTAAATGGCTGGAATAATATTTGCCATTATCTAGGGTTGCCTTAAGAATTATTTTAAATCAGACACTTAAGTACTCATGAAAATTGTCATATTCTTTTACGATATCTATAATCTACGTTTTCAAGCCAACATCATTTTTTCCACCTCTTGAATATTTCTGTAATGGAGATTCACATGGGTTGCTGCAAGAAAATACACACTGGCCTGAGTACTCAGGGAAAGTTACATCCACAGCCTTTCCCAGCTCTGCTTGATTGACCTCAGAAAAATCACTGAAACCATCCAGGCTTCGTTTTCCTCATTTGCAAAAGGGAAGCAAGGAAATATTTAGATATGATAAAAGCTCAGATATTTTTCAACACTCTAATTCTAAAATGGAACCACCCATTGGTTGGACTCAAGAAAGTAAATGATAGAAATAAAACCCATCTACTTATAATGAATGATGAAGGGAATAATTTAACTATAGTTGAAATTTATTACCAAAATTATTTCTATCAAAAAATTTGAATTGTTTTTCAGCAAAACAATTGATGTATTGTTTCATAAAATATCATACTTGTATATTTTCTCACCATTTTTAATGATAATTAGGTTTTTAGTAATTTCCTATACTGTTCCCAAAGGTTGATTTGAAAAGGTATTCTCTATAAATGGACCCTCCACCTCACTCTCTCTGTTCCAGCTCTATTGACTATCTGCTTGTTCTTCCAACTTGCCAAGAGAGTCCCTGCCTCAGGTTATTTGCACCACTTATTTCTGCCTGAAACATTTCTCCAAGTCATTGCTTGCCTAGATCATGCAGATCTCTGTTTAACTCTCATTCTTATGAAAGTGTCTCTGATTTGTCTATATATTATTATCTATTATAGTCTCTACTGTTATTTCTCAGGTTTATCTTTTTCACAGTGCTTATTACAAAATGAAATCATTGGGTTTATATATTTTCTGACTTGTTTTTTTCTTTACTTCGATGAGAGTATATATTGTTTTTGTGTTCTTTACTCCTGTGCCAAGATCAGTCCCTGGCAATGAACCCTATCATTGTTGAATGAATATAAAAGTGCATTTGGGCATTTATAACATATAAAAAGCTAAATGATTCTTAAAATAATATAAAGTTAATTCATTCACAGTTAATAAGTTATGATTATATAACGTATGTAGATTGTTTTCATGATTTGGCCAATAAACAAGTAGCCATGTCTAGTAAAATGCATTGTATATAGGTAAATCTTATGCGTGTGTTATCTTTTTCTTAAAGCTTACTTGAAATTTCAGATGTTAACAAGACCAGAATTGTTTTCTTCTTCAACCATGAAGTGTATCAAAGTTCACAGGACACAGTTCTCTTTTCATCTGTACCAGCCATCAATATAGCTTATTTGCATGACTGATTATAAAATTTACTTATTCATTGAATGATGCTCAGCTGCTGTACTTTCAAGCTCTGTAACAATAACTGCACAGTGACTGACTGAGAACGGCATATCATCTCTCTACTAGAAAAGTATGTAAATTAATAAAATGTTTAGTTGTGTGTGTGTGTGTGTGTGTTTGTATGCTGGAGTTGGGTGTATTATGCTTTGCCATTTCAATGCAGTGCTGTACACTCTTTATACAATCTGGGAGAAAAAAAAGTATAGAAAAATGATGGTCAATCTTACTCATAAATCCTTGTCTGGTCAATAGCCACTATATTCATTCCCTTAGACAAGAATATGACCTAAAAGTTCACAAATTCACACACTGTCTATTTTTTATTGGTAAAGTCTCTTCATCACATCACCCAAAACAGGAACATAAGTATTTCCTGTGTCGTCTTTGACACCTTATGAGTAAATGATCATGTCAAAACAAATGCAACCGAATAATCTGTTTTTCATTCAGGGCAAAAAATTCAAGACAACCTGACACTGTCTTTAAGAGGTGGTATTGGAAATAAATAAAGTCCAAATACTAGATAGTCCATTTACACAATTAATGGAAGAGGCATGACCTTTAGCTACCTGTTTTATTCTAGAAATTTAAATTAACTAACATCTTATTAAAATTTCCATAGTGAATCTTCATAGTGATTTTCCAATAGGTTTTAAGGGTACTAAAACCATGATGGCTTGAGATGTCTAAAAATATATAACAAGATATTGTCAGCTGCACAGAATATTAAGTTGTATACTGTTCCATGAGAAGATTCACTTTATTCTCAATAAAGTCTAAAGTGTTCAAAATAAACACAAAAACAATCACATAATAGAGTGAAATAAAGATAATGTAAATAAGCATAACAGCAGACAGAGCATGACTATTATTATGATATCAATGCATAATAGTAGATAGGCATGCGTATTATACATGGTATATATCTATATCTGTATCTGTATCTATATAAATATATAGCTTTATATCACAGGCAGGAAAACTAAAGGAATAATTCAAACTAAACTATTAACAGAGCCTACCTTCGCAAATGGCATTGGAAAGGGCAGAGATTTTGATTCTTAGCTTTTCCATACTTCAGTTTTACTTAATTACAATGAATTTGTATTGCTTTGCAATTTAAAAAAAAGTCAAATAAACCAAACAAAGGGCTGTGATTCATATTTTGTATCTTTCCATTTTATTCCTTCAAAGTGTGCTTTGTAAAAAGGATCATCCTGAGCTTCTTGGAAACATTTGAAATAGAATTCTTTTAATGATTCCAAGGCTACATGTTGGTATTTTTCTGCAGCATACATGTGAAATGCCTATAGAGCCCAGCTTCCTTGCCTGTTATAAACACTCAGAGGACCCTGGTGTGATCAGTGGCATCATTACATTGCTGCTTAATAGCACACGCTGTTGATACATTAATTGCTTTATTGACTATTTTAAAATTTTATGACCTCATCTGCATTCCAATTTGACCTTGTTTTGCACTTTTCTAGTGAATCGCCACATTCAACAACCTACATTATGTGTATTATACCAATAAATTTTAGAAATGAAAAAAGAGTCAGATGATATGCACCTCATTATTTTTTTAATCAACTAAATCATTGGTAGGCAGGATTTATATTGCAAAGAACTGCATAATCGCAAAACTGTGATGCAACAGCCTTGTGACTAGAAAACTGCTCCACATTTTTTAATGTAATTTTCTTTTAAATAATGATTACTAGATGAGTGAGTTGGGCAATATGCTCATGGTTTGAAGAAAGAGATGTGTCTCTGAAACTTTAAAGATTTTATTTTAAAATGTCAAATGAATTAAGAATGTGCTCCACAACACCATAAATATCTATTCAAAACTATATTTTTAGGGGCTGGTCCCATGGCCAAGTGGTTAAGTTTGCACACTCTGCTTCAGCAGTCCAAGTTTTGCCTGTTCAGATCCTGGGTCTGGACCTACATGCCACTTATCAAGCCATGCTGTGGTGGTAGCCCACATAGAAGAACTTGAATGACTGACAACTAGGGTACACAACTATGTACTGTGGCTTTGGGGAGAAAAAAAATGAGGAAGATTGGCAACAGATGTTAGTTCAGGGCCAATCTTCCTCACCAAGAAAAAAAAAACGTATATTGCAGCAAACCTTTAATATATATATATATATGTATGTATGTATGTATGTATATGCATATGTTTTTAAATGGAATTATTGTTTGTAAAACCTGAATAAAGTCTTATGTTTCCCAAAAGACGAAAGCTTATTGGGAAATGAACATAAGTTAATTGAGGTCATGAAAATTTGGTTATGGTGCAAGATCCAAATAAAATTCTGTATCTTAAAGGCAACCTTTTAACATAGGGACTGATGTTTATACAATAAAATCTCACGTAAAGCAGTTTTGCAAGTTTCCCTATTCCCATTCCACCCTCAAAATGCCAAGAAAAAATTTTTTAAGAGTTGTGACATAATTTCTCCTTTATTAGGCACCAAATGGAAAGTTTGTGAATTCTGTGTTCTAAAAAGAAGTAGGACAGGTATTACATTACATGACAGCAAGGATGAAACTGACTTTTGGGGTATGTACTGAATTTTCATTATTGGAGAGTAGCGTTCTCCATAGTGCTCTGAGTGCTTAAAAAATGGTTGAAGTAGAACACATGCAATATTTCCCATATGGAATGTAAATGAAGGAACTGGACAAGTATGCAAATGAAAGAATGAAAAAAGAATTAGCGGGAATTCAAATTTCAGAGCTAGATGTAATAGGGGCAATTATCTATTCCTACTTCTTTTTACAGATGAGGAAATGAATGCCCAGAATTATTAGATGACTTGTCCACAGCTTTGGTGTTACTAGAGAGCACGATAGTGATCTAAACCTAAGAGGTCTTATCCAGAGCTTTCTACTGATTGCAACTGCAGAGAAGACTATGGGGAGCCATTCAGGGCAAATAAATGGTGTGCAAATTTGTTGACATATGAAAGAGATTCACACAAGCAGCAAACTTTGTTGGAGCACAACATATACACTGAGCAACAGTGAGACTACTTAGGTAGGAAAGTTTTAGAGAAGGGATTTTTGAGGAACAAATATTAAAGATCTATACTTGCTTCCCGATCATAGTGAATAAGTATTGGTATAAATATTCTACACATTACAAATCATGAACTGATTGTGATTCTTATTGAAATAATATGGAGCAAGGAGAATGTAGAAATATTTAAAAAGTCATATTCTACTTAGTTTATGGATATCACTTGTTAAATTCATTAGAAAGGTTTTCCATCTGACCCACCAATATCCCAAATGACCTCATGAAATAGGACAGAGTCACATTGCTATTAGGAACAGACAACTTCCTTAATATAGAGATTGGAGCCATTAAGTAGACTACAATTTAATTTTATCTTTGCAATGGTTTGCTTCCTATGATCTTACAAATACATTTGAAAAACAGACTAAAATTTATTCCTCAACTAATTTTATCAAGTAATGAACGCCACTTTCTGATTGTAGAAATAGCACTTTATGAAATTACTTCATGCTCCTAAGTCTTTTTTTACTCAACCTCTTTACCAGAAAGACTTTCATCTCAGCTTCAGCTCTAAATCACTTTATTCATGAATAATGAACTAACAATCCTGTGTACTTGTGAATTATTTTAGATATCTAAATTATTGTTAAAATTTACATTCTCACTTCATGTGACAGAGCGTCTAATTGACCATGCACTTGATAGAGCAGTCACTTCCACAGACTCTCGCGGAATATTAAAGAACAGGGTGAGCCATTAGCACAATGGGGAAATAAAAAATTGAACAAGGAGGAATACTTCTTGAGACTGGCAGCATTCTCACCTGCATTGTAGAAGAATTCAAAATTATTATCTTATAGATGCCTAGGTTGTTTCCTTAAAAGAAACAAATAAAATACTCTATTAAATAGCACATTTCAAAGACTGGTGAAAAATAATGTTTTCAAGCCATAGCAGTACAATAAATGTATCAGAATTTATTTTTTGCAGCTAACAAAGATAGTAATTATTTTCAATGGAAGAAAAAGTGTTGTGGTGTTTTTGAACTTGTTTGCTTTCGTTTTTCTGTAATTGTTTGCAAAGCAACTGCTTAATAAACTTTGGTAACAGTCCAGTAAATGGGACTATTAATTTAAAGGCTAAATTGGTTGAGGTAAAAAATAATAGTCATGTATATCCTTATATCTTGAGGGGTAAAATAGGATAAAGTTTTAAAATGCAGAATATTTTAAAGAATTATAAGCAGTAAACCCCAAGCACTAGCTATGCCTGGCTTTGCAAAAATTCATGTGACAGTACTTGACAGTCTATCATCTCCCTTTCCTTTCACTTTTCCTCAGAAGAATACAGCATTTGTGACACAGTTAAGCAAATGTCAGAACCAAATCAATATCAAAACCAAATTCAATAACAAACAAAATTGATAGCGATTTCTCATTTATGTTCAAAGAGAATTCACATTTCTGAAGAGGGTAGCTGTCACCATACTGGATTTCTGATACAATACTAAGATTTATGCTTACTTATATTTGATATTTTCATTACCCATTGAATTACTGATATGATTTCCGTTTTCCAACTCCTACTCATCCTAATTTTGATTAAAATTTTTCATTTCTTTTCATAACAAAGAAGTACTTTTTGTGGTCAAGAATAAGTTCACTACAGAGAATATCCAAAAAAATTGGGTCTGACATTTATCTCTTCAGAAAGTTTGGTTTTCTTTTTATTGTTTAATGTTAATTTTCCTTTCCATCTGAAAAGATTTCCAATATTAGTATTCTTCTGTAGGATGTCCCTGACTCCAGTTTGCCAGTTACATACATCATGTGGACCAGAGTTCATAATATATTTTCTTATTCCCTTTTCTGTGAGACTGTGCTTTGAATCTGTCTATGGTCCATAACTTATCTGTATATACCAGAGAATCAAGATGGAGCTCCAAGACATCGGTAGGTGTCAACTCAATTTTACAAGAGCAATCCACTTATATCTAAAAACCACTAATAGAGAAGAACAGATGAGGCACATTTTTTCCCATTGCAGTGGACAAGGACCAGGCTAGTTGTCCTTGTGAAGTATTTGATCATACATGTCAAGACCAAAAGTGTATGATTAATGCTGTCTTACCAAAATTAACTGTCTCTTGTATATTACTGAAAGAATACTCTCTAGGAAGAAAAAATATATCTCTCAAAGAATCACAAAAGACTTCAGAAGAAAATTATTTTCTCTAGCTACACCATTTTTTCTAAAAAGCATAATTTTGATTTACTCTTCTTTAATAAACTTAGCATCCTTTATTATTTCCAATTACTGCAAATTTAATTTATTCATTGTAATTTCACTTAAGTAATTGCTTTTCAATTCCATTTTCACCTGAACTCAAGCCTGGGAAATAACTTGAGTGAACATTAAGAATGCTTGACTGGAAAACAAACAAAAATAACAAAAAATCCCAAACAAAAACTAAAGCCTTTATTTCAGAAGTAAAGCATATTTTCATTAAGGAAATAAAAAATTTCCCTAGGGGAAAATAATAGTGCTTTCATGAAGGATAACAATAAATTTCACTACCATAAATATAAATGGAAACAAGAGAAAGAGGCAAAGTAAAAACCATTGGGACATACTCTTTGATTATTAGGAGAAACCACATAGCTTAATTTTTTAGAAGGTAGGAAATGATGGATTATGTTAAAGCATCTTTTTAATTTAATATCACTTCCAATTTGATGGAAGTTTTAAATCTCCGTTTGATAAGATAACTTTGTTTTTGCCTAATGTTACAATGAAAAGTGGTGCCATAAACTCTAGATTTTTAAAGAAATATATTAAGATGTTGACCAGTGACCTCTACATAAATGTGTTATGACTCTCGATCTATGAATGAACAGATTATTACCAGAGATTCTGGGAAGAACGAGGCTAATATCCCTATAGGAAAACAAATTCTTTGGTCATCTACTGATACATTCACTCATCAAACATTTTCTGAGCACCTACTGTGTTTTACATCTTATGCTAGGAGTGGAGGTACCACAGAGGAAAGATACTGTCACTGCCTCAAGAACAGGCAAAGGATCTAACTTGATATTGAGGAAACTATGCCCTCCAGTGGAGCGAGGCAATTTGAAATGCATACCAAGCCATCAGAGATGCTATTTGTTTTTCTTGACAGTGTACCAGCTTAACTACATCTAAGTAATATTCTTTTCCTTGACTCTTGTACTTCTTTTGTCATACCAATTCCTTTATTCTTTAATATATCATCACACTTCTGTTGGAAGATGAGCTCCTTTAATTTTAGAGCCAGTATCTGTTTCCACTTCACAACCCTCTGACATTTGTCGTTGAATATAGTGGATGGTACAGAAACATTGACTAATTAATGGCTGATTTCAGACAAAAAGCCCTGGATGACTTCAGACTAGTCAAAACAACAAGCTGAATTGATAAAAATGCATGCCCCAAAAGACAAAAGACAGAACAATAGAGAAAATAGGTCAATGAATTTCATCATCGAGATCTCCTAGGGCCGAAGTATAGCATTATTCTTGCCTATCAATTGTCTTTATGAGGATGTAAATCAGAGCTATAGAGTAAAATTCTTTGATCATTTAGAGCTTTGACTCAAAAGAAGTCCAGAATGGATTACAGCCAAAATGTAAAGTAGCAGCAAAGGAGAAGACATGTCTGCTGGCACCAAATGAAGGAAATATTTTACATTAAAGTTTAGACCCTAAAATTTAGATTTCCTATGAAATGAACTCTAGTGGGGACAACAAATAATTTTAGTCTCCACGAAATAATTTTCTGTGTATTAAGAATACTACTTATTATTTAGTAAAGAGTAATTCCACAAAGAATTTCACATTAGAAATGTTCAATCAGTATTAGCATGTTGCCTAATACACAGTAGCCATTTGTGAAACATCTATTAAAATAATGAATGAATATATAATAAATGGAAAAATGACTAATCAAGGACATGGTTTTGTTTATTTTCCTGATTTACCTAATATTTACTTTGCATACTGAATATGGAAAAATAGAACATCAACAATTCTAACTTTCTATAAATAAACATTTGTAGCTAGTCTCTTTAGCTTAATTCCATTTGGGGAAAGATTTAAGTTGGACTAATTCCTGACATTGCATTTGCTCAGGGTAATCTGAGGCATGGTTATGAAATAAGAGTAACCATTTCAGAAAGCAAAATTGTTCATACAATAATGAAAGACATTAATGGAAGGTGGGCAACTTCTCTGCTTTTTACCTGAAGCTTCTTCTTTACTCAGTGGGTGGGGAGCAGGAGACTGGTTAGCAGACCTTCTCCCTAGTATAACTGCTAATAGGGAAAGAGATTCTCAAAGTGGTAGCCATTGTCGTACCACTGTCCTTCTTCACATCTTGGCTTGAAATGAGAGAGAGACATCATCACAAAGCTGGGTAGGGTGGGAGGGAAGGAATCAAGGGGTAAATAAGCTGTGAGGTAATCTACTAAGAACTCTGATTTTACAACTTTTAAGTTATATATATCATAATTACATGTAAAACATTTTCAATAGCTTAAGACAAAAGAGATCAGAATATTCTAGCCGTTCAATTATATGGAGTTCCCTTAGAAGCTAGAGACAAATTGATTCTCTTCTTTTTTTATGGTCTATGGCACTTGTACCAGCCAAGGGCCAGCTGGAAAAACACAGAGCACACTAGTCATGTTAATAGAAAGAATTTAACATAGGGAATTGTAAATCAGGTGTCGGAGGGCTAAAGATGCAAATAAAAAAATGAAAAGAAAAAAGGAAAGAAATAAGACGCTGAGGTAACACAGTTATGAATAACTATGGGAAGGATTGAATACCTATACAGCTTAGGACACAAGGGAAGAGCTTGGAGTTATCAGAAACTAGAAGCCTGGCAGAGGGCACCACAGAATTGGGACTCAGACTTCTGAAAAGAGGACACTGCCTGGCTGCCTTTGGTAACTCCAAGGGAGCGCCATGAGACTGATTCCAGGAATGAGGAAAAAAAGAGAGAGAGAACTGCAACCAGGGTGAAATGCCATGCCTGGGATGACAACAAAACCAGCAGAGAAGAAAGTCACAGTTCCCCTCTCCCAGGCCGCCAGCCTCTCTCTAGTGTGCCCTGCTGGCAGATCCTAACAGGAAGCCAGATGGCTAAGGGTAAATGCAATTTGCTGAGCCCCTGCCTGGGAACCACAAAGCTGGTCGGTTTGGAGCTGAAAGATAACAGCTTAATAACCGGCACTGAAGTTTAATCACAGAAATTAAGATGTGATAACTGATAAGCTTCCTTTGATTTTAAAGCATAATATTACTCAGTAGAAGAACTTGAGCTGAGGTACTGGCTCCAGAAATAGCACTGAGCGTGTCCAGAAGCTAGGTGGTTGAGGACTTCTGAGAGCAAGAGAAAAGATGAAAACATTCAAAGCACGATTTTGTCATCTGATCTCCCCTTTTGAGTCTCTTTTGAAAAGAATTACTTCCTCGGTGATTCAACGACATTGTCTACAAAACTGTACTGACTTTATACCCTGCTCTATACTATATATAAATATAGGCTAAAACCACATAAGGTCTGGCTATATTTGGTATGCCCCATCTATCATGGGATAGTTAATTTGTGCATTCATCTTTTAAAACTAATAATGAATTTCTAAAACCTTTTAAACGGGCTTAAGTTTTGTAATCCATTTATTGAACATGCCTGCAATGAAAAATTAATTATTAAACAAGAGCCTTGGGAAGACATCGGCGGCCTTGTCACCCCCGCACTAGATTGATAACACGTCAGTTTTCAGACCAAGGAGGGTGCTGACGGCTCTCAAATTTAAACCTGGAAGGGTAATGCTAAGCATGTCATGGCATAAGTCACATTTTTAATTTATTTTTTATTAAATGTTAGATAGAATAAATTCATCCATGCCTCTCACGCTCCGCCTGATTAAATGAGCTGGCACTCTTTCAAATGTAAAGCATCGTTACAGCTTCTCAAGGGCATCGGAAACGCTGAAGCATAAGACAACGGTAAATACACAAGGCAAAAGAGGTGGACAGTGATATATTCACAGGCACCACAGGCGAGGTGAGGTTTTTGAAAACGCTGAGGCTAACAAAACAGGGGCAGCCTGCTCCCCCAGTGGTGAATGCACCTGCAGTCAGAGGCTGTGCTTGAGCGCTGGTGCGTGAATGTGTCCACCACTAACGTTGACAAAAAAAAAAATCCTAAGAAACAGAAAGGAACAGCTGTAACCAATTTTCAAACCCTAAGTTTGGGCGTTGGGTTAAGAAGTTAGGAGAACTGTTCAATATTTGTGTCAGTTCTACCCTTTAATTTTGCAAAGTGAAGACTTTTTCTGTGACTATAAAGAAGAAAAGAACATGTGTTATCCTGTGTGTTCCTGCAGCAAACCCTGCAGCTTCTGGAACTCTTCTCCTTTCAGGCAGAGCTCAATCTCATTCTATACAAGGATCGGAAAACAGTTTATAGCAAACATAGTCAACCAGGTCAGAGAGGACAGATCATCCATATTACAGCCATGTAAAAACGCCCTGATGTACTGAATTCAAACTAAAAGAGCCTGACTGAACAAAATGACGATGACTTAGAGCTTTTAGATGATTGTTATTGGGCCACAATATTTGAAACCAGATAACATCTTCACGGTATAGTACTTCACAGTTTATAAACCTCATTCATTTCTCTTTCCAGTAAACAGTTATTTGCTATTTCCTGGGTTAATGGGCTCAATGCTATGGAAGAAACAAAGATGTGAACCACACTGTCTAGCCTCACAGAGCTTTTCATTTAATAGAAAGAGATGGCAAAGCAGAAGGTTAAGTCCTATCTGAGAGGCACCAGAAAAGTGCTGTAGAAACCGTAGCTTGAATCCTCAGAAGAGATTTCATTAAGAGAGTGTTTTTTTGAGCTGGACATTTTATTGAATGTTACTATGTTCCAGGCAGTCGGGGTACACTTAGGAATGGTCACAGATCCCTGCCCTTGCCCAGCTTACATTCTGGTGAGTGGAGACAAATGATTGACAATAGGCATAACAAATAAGTAAGTTATATGGCGTGTTAGAACATTAGAGCTGAGAAAAAAGGAAAAACAGAGGAAATTAGTTGGGATTCAGAGTGCCCATGCTGGGAGTGAGTGATTACAATTTTAAATAGGATGGATGAGATAGGCTTCATCGAGAAAGTGACATCTGAACAGAGACTTGAAGAAGTTTGGTAAGCATTTGCTTGTGAAAAAGAGTGTTTTATGGAAGGAAATAGCATCAAAATTATAATTCATTTTTATGTTTATCCTCAGAGCCAAGTACTAAACTGACACAGAAAAGGCACACAAAAATATATTGAATAAATAAATGTATGAGCAAACTTAGGGTATCATCAGGGCTGGCCCAGTGAGATAGTGGTTAAGTTCACACACTCCACTTTGGTGGGCTGGGGTTCATGGATTTGGATCCTGGGTGCAGACCTGTGCACTGCTCATCGAGCCATTCTGTGGTGGTGTCCCACATACAAAATAGAGGGAGATTGGCACAGATGTTAGCTCAGGGCTAATCTTCCTCACAAAAAGAAAAAAAAGAAACTTAGAGTATCATCAAAGTACCAAGTGCACTTGTCCAAAAGTGAGTAGTTCATTTAGCTGGAAAGTGGTACATTTGTAGTAAAGTCATGGTAGAAAAAGTTAAGAAGTTAGGTCAAGGCTTTATTCCAAATTTGACAGTGAAGGATTTTATGGGAAATTCAGTATACAAATGAAAATGACAAGTTTTTAACCAGAGTCAAGGTAGAGAGAAAAAGAGAAAGGAAGAGTGGTAACATAAGCAGAGCTATGCTTTGAAGTGGTGGCTGAATTAGATTCGATATGGAAGAGCCTGGAGACATGGGGTGATTAATAGGCTCTTAAATATTCCTTGCAAGAGATAACAAGACTTAATCTCAGATTACAATATTGGGACTTGAAAATTGGGCCATATCCAAAAGAAACTTACCCATTCATTCATTGAGAGCCAAAAAAAAAAAAAAAAAAGAGTCATATTATTAAGGCTCAAGTAAAAACAAAAACAAAATAAAAAGCAAGCAAAGATTTTAATCAATCAATATCGACAATACTATAAGCCAAGATAAACCACCTACTCTTTAGAAAGACTCAGAGTCCTATACAATCTAAATCAGCCTCCTTTCCATCCTTAAAGTGTAGCCATTTTCCCAGCCAACCATACTTTAAAACTCCATGAACTCCAAATAAACCAGATTCTTTCCCACCTCTCCCTGTGCACAGGCTATAGCTTTTATTTATTTATTTTTGTACTAAGTCTGGAAAACTCCTATTCATCCTTCAAGGCCCAGTTCAGATGTCACTTATTCTCTAAATTCAATTAATTTGGCCTGAGATGTCAAGCAATGTTGAGATACAGGTTTCTGAGTCAGCAGCAAATAGTAGAAACGCTCATAATGGATGAAAGTAGCATAGGAAGTATATATAAAAAAGAAGTCAAGGGAGATGAGCAAACCCATTTATACTTAAGGACATGCTACCCTTGCAAATTTCTTTTACATTCTTTGAACTTTTAAACAACATAAACGTAACTGCTAAAGGAATAAGTAACTTGACATCATTTCCATTCTTCAATCATATTTCTGAGAAAATAAATTTATCAAGGAGTTGAATCAAATTCTCTTTGTACAGAAGGAAACCAATAACATTCTTAATTTTAATGCATGGTAAAATGTAGATTTCAGGCTTAATTCATGACCAATTGATTTTATTCACAGCATTTTTAAATAGTTTTAAGCTACAAAACAAATACCAAAAAATTTCCTGAAGTTGAAAATATAAATTTCTGCTACTTTTAAAGTAGTAAAAACATTTATATAAAATAATATCTTTATTGGCATTATTGATTTACATTAATTGAGTACTTATATGACCTTGTCATTTTTATAAGTATTTAATATACTTCACTCATTTACAAAATGATTAAGAGTAGCTTTTACAATTATCTACATTTTACAAAAGATTAAAACTCAAATTTAGAAAGGTAAAATATCTTGCTAAAGTCACATAGGTAGTAAGTTCAACACACAGCTAGGCTTGTCTCAGTCAAATGCTTTTTTTCCAACTATAGAGCTGAGAAGCTGGTTTTTATATTGTAATCACTATACTTAGATAAAAGTGGGAGATTTGATGTTTGAACTAGAATTCCAGCGTACAGTTATTGTGCTTCTGTTGACCACTTTGATTAGAATAAAATCAAAACTGTGTAAAACATTGAAAAATTGTACCGTAAAATTTTTAAGAATTAGTCCCTGAAAACTATTTCACCAGATGCAAAGGGACAAGAGTAGGGAGCTATGCTGTGCTGCCGGGAATCCAAGTTTCAGTTTGTTTTTTACTGCTAACAAAACAAGGGTAGAGAAATCCCAAAATGGGAAAAGCCAAGACTTGTTCCCTGGCTGGCATGGTCTGAGAACGCTCTTGGTACAGCATTCTAAGTACCTAGGAGAGAATGTCAATCCCCTTGGTTTAATTAGGACCAGAGTTGTTTGGCTGTGACTGAAAGACAGAGAGAGAGCAACATGGGATCTGGGAAGCAGGAGGAACAGACAGGCCATGTACTCCTAGTGGGAGAGAGGGGACAGGAGCGTCTCCCACGGTAATAGTGAATCCCAAGTACTCTGCTTAAGAAGAGAATCTTCCAGAGACAAATCTTAGCTGCTCCAAAATCATGATGCATTCGATATATTAAGCTTTTTTAGCTTTTACTTCTTATTCTCTCACTTCTAATTTCTATCAGTAGAGGTGACTAGTCTGCTTGTAAGAATTCAGTTACGGTCAGGAAGGCTTTTCAGCTTATTATGCCTCAAAGATCTTGTACAAAATTCATGTACGTTTCCCTGTATTATATCATTTGTAGAATAAATATTTATTATTTGAAAAAGTGCTAAGAAATTGTTCCCCCTCTTCCCAGAAATAGTTATAACCAAACTACTTTAATACAAAAACTAAGCAAGTTAGATTTACCTATAGAATGTCTTTCTCTTCATAATTCCTTGGGGTGAATATTTATAAAAGATTCGAAATGTTCAGTTTTATATAAAACCACACTCTATCAATCACTGAAATACGGATAACATAGCAATCAGGAAGAGAAATGTTTATTATTAAAAATCTAATTTACTATGTCAATAAACTCACACTAAAAAACTTTAAAGTTGCCTATAATAAATTCATAAGCTGTTCGATAGCCTCTTAACTCAATTGAAAAAAGACGCAGTAAAGTTTTCAAAATTTATGTCAAAATGCATATCATTTGGGTTTATACATGAAACCATATTTTATACTGAGTTAGAATGGTAATCAAATATATTAAAAACTGAATTTTTTAATTTATTGAGTCAGGCCTAAAAGTCACTGTTCTTTTTTTTTTTTTTTTTTTTGAGGGAGATTAGCCCTGAGCTAACATCTGCCACCAATCCTTCTCTTTTTGCTGAGGAAGACTGGCCCTGAGCTAACATCTGAACCCATCTTCCTCTATTTTTTTTTTTGAGGGAGATTAGCCCTGAGCTAACTACCGCCAGTCCTCCTCTTTTTGCTGAGGAAGACTGGCCCTGAGCTAACATCTGTGCCCATCTTCCTCTGCTTTATATGTGGGATGCCTAACACAGCATGGCTTTTGCAAAGTGGTGCCATGGCCGCACTCAGGATCAGAATGGGCGAACCCCGGGCCGCCGAGAAGCAGAACATGTGAACTTGACCACCACACCATGAGGCCGGCCCCATTCCTATATTTCTTATATGTGGTACTTCTGCCACAGCATGGCTTCATAAGCAGGATGTAGGTCCACACCCGGGATCCAAACTGGCGAACCTCGGGCCACTGAAGAGCAGTGTGCAAACTTAACCGCTTTGCCACCAGACTGGCCGCGGACTATTCTGTTTTTGAAATGAATTAACAATTAGTCAGGAGTCTAACATACCCAGTTTTCTTGCATGTCTTATTTTTTTCCCTTATTAAGAAGATACCTATCAATTTTTAGAGACCAATGATTATCCCGGTTTGGTTCCAAATAAGACTAATGATGTACTAAATTTAAACACTCATAACTTTCACTGAAACAAAGTTCACCTTCCGAAGAAGGAGTTTAATCTTCTATAAACTTCCTTCTTTCTATTTATTTGCCATCTGACTCTACTTTCAATCATCAGGTTTATTATGCTGTATTTGTCTCTGATGGAAAATCTTATGAATGGTGTTGGAAAGTGACATATTGATCAGTCCATCAATTATCAGTTGGTCTAGTTCTTTCATTTTCTGGCCATCTACCTCCAGGCCTTTCTGTAGTTTCTGTGCGGACATGGAGCCTGCTTTGTTTGTTTGGTTTGGTTTTGGTTTTTCGGTTGTTGCTTTAATGTTAAACATAGCATCCACATTTAGACAGAGATTTTTTAATAGAGTTGCACATCTGCTGATGAGACAACCTGTTGCATTATATTGGCACTTACCAGACTTGTTTTCCACATTTTGTCAAACTGATTGATCTGTTTCATTTAGGGAGCTTTCTCACAATTATAAGTGTACACACATACACATACATTGTAAGTGCACATGATTTAGAAATCCATGTATAGAGCAAATATACTTCTGGAAGTATTGTTATATTTTAAAAACTACTTTACAAATAACTTTCTTGCAGCAAAGATACCATCTGACTTCTAAAAAGGCACTTACTGCAAAAACTTTCATATTCTGGTCCCCTACACTGGGCTTTGAACAACAGTCTAAATTTAAGAAATGAGGGAAAAACAGACGTTCAATCGATTTATCTCTTCATTCTATAGCATGTTTATTATTAACATATACCATCATATTATTATTTTAAGGAACTGTAACGATAGAAGTTTACTTCCACATTTTAATCTCTTGTTTATCTGAGGGTATCTACACGAGATGTTTTTCTTTATCACAAGCAGCCCCTGATGAATGCACATATTATTAAGCAGACCTAATGTTACTGGACTTGGCCTATCCTTAGGAACATCACATCCAATTATTTAAATGAAGATTAAAAGAGAACCAATATAGTATGAAGCAAGAACTTTCATTACTTCATATCCTGCCAAAGAGACTGTCCCAGTTGCAAAATTAGTCATGATACACTCAAGATATTTCACTCTCCAGTCTATCCATTATAACTACAAAATTAAATAACACTTTCAGGAACTATTTTAATGATTGCTACTCATTATTAGAGAATAGCATAGGAAGAAAAAGCCTTCATTTAAAAACAGAGCCTCTTTAAAAGGCATAATATCTGTCAGGCGTTCTCTGTCCCTACTTAGTCTCCAGGGAAGGCAGATGGATGTGCCCGTTCTCATGTGCAGGGGAGATCGAACAGACCAGACCGAGCCTCTGATAAATCTTCTCTATAGTCCCATTAGTTTTGATGAAGTTCTTTGAGAAACTGAGAAGAGAAAAATACCTTTGAAAAATGCCCCTATTCTGCAGTGTGGTGTTATCAGGGTCCTGATTTATTCCGTAGAAGGGAGTAGGTCACAGGGAGAAAAATTAACTTTTTTTTTTCTTTGACATATTTATTTGCTTCGTGTAAACATATGGTTAAAAGCCACACTCTCAATTGAAGAAGTTTTCAGAATACCGTACATGAATTAGAGTCTTGAAAAATATTCACACAATATTCCGTTCTGAAATTAAAAAAGGAATCTAGACCTTGCATTTTGTTACGAGCATTTCGTTATATAGAACATATTTTAAAACAAAGATGTTTTGAAAACTTTCGGCAGTAAGCAGTAGACAGTAGGCTTCTATGGAGTCTGGATTGAATCCTGGTGCTCTCACTTGGTAAATCTGTATTTCGTCGATGTTTCTTGAATTATTTGTGCTTCAATTTCCTTAGCATAAAGTAGGGAGAGAAATAATGTGAGATTCATGGGATTCGGGCAATGATGAAATGAGCTATTTTATTTAAGGCTCTTGTGTTTCTTGACAAATAATAACAGTTAAATGCTTTAGCGGTTGTTGCTGCTGCTCTTGATATCATTATTATTAGCATTGTCTAGCCAATCTTCAAATCAGTTATTTCTAACTGTAAATGTCAACATCTAAGAAAAAAAGGATATATGGTCCACCTAACAATAAATATTGTATTCCAAATTATTTATGGGATATTTTTCTCCTCTCTGTAACTTAGAGGACATTAAATAAGGTCCCCTTTGGAAAGAGGTGGACACAGGAAGAAGAGATTGTACAGCAAGTGTTTCCTGTTTAAAACTTCACACAGGAGATTGGAGGAAATCAGAAAAGTTAAGGCAAGCAGAGTCACAGACATCTCAGCTTGTGGGAACACCCATTGGCTTTCCTTCCTAAGTAGAAGATTCACACTCGAAACTGAAATCTTTCTGCAAAAAGTGGTAGGGAGAGGAATCAGGAGAGGAAATTGATTAGGTGAAGTGAGGGGACTTTCTTCTATTATTTGAGTTGGCTTTAAACTGTCGGTTTTCCATTTGGAGAGTTTGGGTAAATGTGCTTGGCTAGCATTAAACCTAGGCAAAAATAGAGCCAATGGGCTTTTCTGTGCAACTCTCTCGGTACTATTTATCACTTTGTCTTCAGATCTGTTCCGCCCCCACCCCTACACTCCCAGTTTAAAACTTTAAGTGCACCTTTCATTTCCCTCACGCATTCCATGTGTGCTCCCTGTGGTTGGCATCTTGTGTCCAACGGACCGTCTGGTTTTTTGCCACCAAACTCCTCTTCAGGCCTTTGTGCTTCCTACACTGGCAAGCAAGTTAAATTAAACCATGATAATGTCAATATGTGTATTTGAAGATGTCTTCCAAAGACCGTATGCACGTTTCAAACTTTCAAACACAAGGAATGACTTTAGCTAGGTAATAGGTGATGATCGTATTCTGTCAGTGAAAGCAAAAAATGAATGGCATATTTCAATGTTCTTTAAATACTATATTTCTGCTTATTTCACAGGTATTTGGTTTTGCCCTATAGCCAGGATGGCTTTAGATAAGGGTTAGATGATAAATCTAAAAAGAAGCAGCAGGCAACATTAAATAATGTTAGTAAAATTGGATCTTATACGGAGAAACATAATAATACCTTAAATCCAAGCCCAAAGAGAATGGGCTCTCTATGAAACATGGAGGGTGGACTGTGGAGGGATGCAAGAAATAGTAAATGGCGTCTCTGGTTATCTAGGTCATTGGTTTCTGAAAACTGTCTGAAATTATCAGAATTACCTGGGGAACTTATTAAAAATACTAATTCCCAAGTCTCAACTCCTAAGGATTTGGTTGATGAGATCTGGAAATAAGTATTTTTAGCCATATCCCTGGAGATTTTACACAGTCCCTTCCACACTAATCTTTGGACCATCGTTTGGAACTCAATAACCTAGAAGAGGGAAGGTCAGTGAAGGGATATGTTTAAAAATAGATTTTTTTTAGCTTTGTAAGTTGGATTAAGGTCACGTATTCTAAAAGCATATCTTTGGGACCATTAATTTGGATGTAATTTTCATTTATTATTTAGCTCATATAATGTAGTATTACTATTTATAATATCATATTTGATTATTATATATAACTGTACATTATATATTTTAATAGGATATAAATAACAACATTTACAACTTTAAAGGGAAACAACTTCACATATTTTAAAATATATAATGTATAATTCAATTTCAAAGGGGAATGACATAATTTCAAAGGGAAAAATACCTTTTAAAGAAAAAAAAATCCATCTAAGCCTAATTTGGCCTCCAATGTCAAGACTCAAAGTATTTACATATACTCTAGCTTCAGCAATACTGCCAATGTGTGAACACATTAAGTTGAAATATTCCAGAGAATATCAAAACTTATTCTGAAATCTTTCTTTCTGGAAAATTTTCCCAAGTTTATAACAGTAGAAAGGGCTTTCTCCAAAACTTTTTATAGCAGCAATATCTATGATGAGAGTTGAAATGGCTACATGTATTGTAGAATATCAATTCAAAGTTATTACATTGCATATTGTGCAACCATCAAAATAATAATAGGAAAAATGTGAAAACCTTTGGAAATATTTAAGATATGTTTGAGTAAACAACAGATTCTACACGCCAATAAATCTGTAAATATATTTATATCTGAGCACGAAGAACAAGAGGAAAAGAGTTAAAACATTAATCATGATAAGATAGTGGGATTTATGAGGGCTTTAAAATATTTATTTAATCTTAAAATATTAATTTTATTTAATTTATCAACTTAGAAAACATGTTTGTGAAATGATTTTTAAAATTAAAAATTTCTGTATAGAGAGAAACACAATATTAATTTGGCTGAGAAATTCTTTTCACTCTATTGTCATTTGTGGCATAATTGACAACGCTCCCATTCTCTCCCTAACTTTCTTGAGCAGTTGGGAGTGTGGGATATAGAGAAGGAGAAATAAATTACTTCCATTCACTCATTCAGACAAAAGTCACTAACTATATATTAAGGTCAGGCCATGCAGTGGAATTTGAATAAGAATCCTCATGTGTGCATGCAGGTGATGTCCACTTTTGTTTCCATGTTCCTCATTTTGGTTAGTGCTGATCAGCAACTTGGGCGACCAAACCTCAGAACCTATGCACCTCTGAGTCCTTGAGCTTACGGGTAACATTTTTATTCAGGTACCTTTTCTACCAAGCATAACAGCCAATTTGAAAGTGGTGGGAATAGTCATGAGTTTATCAGCTTTACACCATTAAGGACATAGAATGCATTGTATAACTGCTTTGAAAACAACTAGTACATGGAAAATGCTTCTGGTCTTATGTGACTGTACACAAAGAGAAGGCTTATAATCAGAGTTTATTTTACCATTCATATTAGCATACATCATGAAATGCAAATACATTTATTATGTTAAACTGCCAAAGTACAAATAAAATAGGCAAATTTTATTAAAGCTAGAATAATTCCCAATCAGCATCGGATATAATATGTAGATTTTGGAATAAGAGAATGAAACAAAACCAGAATAATATGGAGCAAAATAATGAAAAGCTCTCAACAAATCCTTTGTTTCTGTTTACATTCTCCATAGCAGTTAAAATTGCTAGAGTCTATTCAAATTTACTGGAAACTAAAAAGCACTATAACCAACAGTGGAATTTCTTTTAGGTACTAGCTACCCACTGGGAAAAGAAGCATATCACATTTCTTTTCTATGTAAACAATTTGAACAAGGAGAAATCAGCTAGTGCGCAATCTCTAAAATTGTTAGTTTATTTTTTGTGGGGTGAGGAGGGTGTGTAATTATATACTGTTTTGTATTATATTGTTATCCAAGAAATATGCTAACTCTATACCTCCAGTCCTTGCAACTAATTCCAGTCCTTTTTACCCCACTGGCTACTAGATACTTTTTACTTCAATATCTCATTGATACCCCAGAGTCAGCACGTTCAAAGAGACTCTATTTTAACATGATGAAGGCCATTTCTCATTTCTGGGCCTCCCTCTTTTCATCTCAAAAATAAGGATGATAATATGAGACACATATTATGGGCTTGCTGAAAAAATACAATATATATTTTTAAAAATACAAGTTGGGGGAAAAAAACAGAAAATGCTCTACAACTCTAGGTAGTGTAACTGTTAATCCCCTTCTCTTGTTCCACATTTTGCATATAAATGATGACGGGGAATAAGAAAAAAACCATCTGTGCTGTTGTAGAATCTCAAACTTCATTTTAAGAGGCCTCTGAGTGGTTCTATGTTTTACTCATCATCGGATATGCCTCCCCCTCCCCATTTGATTCAGAGCGCCAATTCTGGTGTAAACTCATCTCCAGTTTGAGGGCTGGAGAAGACCCTAGGAATCTGAGGAGGTCAAGCCCGTGTATCCATTCAGTCTTGCATCATCATGTCACCTGCTGCAGCTCAACTCTTGAAGGCCTCCTCTCACCTCTCCCTGGGACATTGATTTGGGAGGATGTCAGCCATGGAGGAGTCTCACAGTCAAAGTGGGACGTCAGGGGTCACCTCCAGGACAGAACTGAAAAGAATTTATAACGTGCACTGAACTTGTCTTAGTTTGGGTCTCATTCAAAGCAGAATTTCCTATTCCTCCACCCATCCATCAGTCCCATCTTCTCCTTCCAGCACACCGACTCTCCTTACTTTCAGTGTTGCTGTCCAAAGCAACTTGGACACTCCGACTCTTCCTGAGATACCTCCTTCATACCCGACATACAGCAAGCAAATCTAGTCAATTCCTCTCTTCTTATAGATCTTCTTATATGCATTACATACCTGCCAATGTAGCGGCATCAAGAATTGCCTATCTACCTCTAATCTAGCCAATGCTAAACACATCTGTAATGTGGCTAAACTCCTTTCATTCACAGCATGCTATTACCTAACGCACCCTCATTATAGGCAGCTCGGAGCCTATTTCCAACACGGTGATTCTCAAGCTTTAGTGTGCATCATCATCACCAGGAGGGCTTGTTAAAACACAGCCTGCTGGCCTCAAAATTTCCGTATCAGAAGGTTTGGGGTGAGGCCAATTTGCCTTTCTAACAAGTTCCTATATGAGGCTGGTGCTGCTGATCCTGGAGCTCGTCTTTGAGAACCACTGTTCTAACACAGAGTTCTAAATCCCTCTGCCAGGATTGCAGAGCTGTCCATAGTCTATGGCCACTCTACTTATTTCATTACACTTAGTAAATACTTCTCTTATTAGATAGATGTGGATTTATAGTGAAGTTAATACATCAGCTTCAAGGGCCCTCGTTTGCACAGGCCTCTTCAAAGGCCTTACAGTTAATTTGTATTCTTTTCCTTAAAAGGAACTCTAAAAATAAGTGTTTTAAGTCACACAAAGGCTGGATCCTCCCCTGCTGCTAGAGATCTAGGGTTTTTCATTGATTTACGAGCACGTCAAACTTCTTTTCCTTTGTGTGCCCTTTCTGATCTGTTCCCCTTCCTTAGAAAGTCCTTTAGCCCTCATTCTGCACTTGTTTCCCTTCCCACAGCAAATCCCACGCATCCTTGACTACCAGACCATTTCTTTATTTCCTAGACTAATCTGGCTCTTTTTTTTTTTTTAATCAACTTTCAACTGCTTTGTGTTGCTACTAGTTCTTTATCGAGTTTCTCTTTAAAGAGAATGAATGTAAAATCCTTTGGGATGTTACTTTGCCAAGTTACATATTTATCAATTAACTAACTGGTGTTAGGGAAATGTGAAGAATACACTAAGCAGGTTGATTAAAATAACTAACAATAGCAGCTGATATTTATTACAGACTTACTAACTGGCAGGCGCTATCCTAAGAGCTTTACACATATTATTTCATTCTAACCTCAAATCTTCCCTAAAATAAGCTACCATTATTGTTGTAATGATTGTTGTTGTTTTAAGATAAATCTGAGGAATAGAAAAGTTAAATAACTTCCTCGAAGTCCCTCAGCTAATAGAGAGTACGGATTCAAACTCCAAACTATAGAACTCTAGTACCATAGCTCTTAATCAGCTAAACCAGAAACTGTAATCTACTATGGTGAGGTGCAGGGGGGTGTGCGGGAGATTCTCCAAATCATTTTTCTTCTCCCTATTGCATATAAAAGCCTGCAAATTAGGAAGTAAACTTCATTGAATTATAGCACACTAGCCCCATGGATAACAGTGCCACACCAACTCCAAACAGAACAGGTACATTTGGAAGTCAGAAGAACGATTTTGAAGAATATCAGAAATGTCATGTTTTATAGCTTCCAGACTGATAAAATACTAGTTAACAGGTTGTGATGATTGCCATTATTTTGATGAATGTCCTATTAGAACTAGAATTCCATATTAAGAAATTATCCTGATCTATTTGCAATATCCTTCTCCTTACTTGTGTACACATTGCCCAATTTGTGACAACTCTTGTCTAAGGCAGAGATTCCTTGTCCCCAGTGACAGAGATACAACTCAGGGTATATTAACATTTCCACTGGACTTTACCAATTTAAAGGAAAGTAATTCAAACTTAGATCAGTCACCTTTGGCAGGAGGTAGAAACTAGAGGGCAAAGTCAAATGTGGGATTATTTGACCTCCATTCTTCTGAATCAGAAAGATTAAACACTTAATTTTTACCTCCTGCCAGTTACCTTTCTCTGGATTCAAAAAAACTTCACAGATGTTGTGATATTCCTCAAAATACTCATTTGACCTAGAGAGAAGGTGACTAATACAATTCCCTATATCAATATAACACTAAATAAAAAGGAAATTGACGTGCATATCATATGGGCAAAAACAACTTCCGACTCTACTTAATATATGGCCACATTTTTTTGCATATATTATCTTTTATTGCTCCTTTGAATCATGATGTTAATAGCATCGTCTATGATAAAATGACATTGAATGTGTACTTACAAAGTCATCATCTACAATACTTTTTAGGCACATGCTATATTCAATAGGACCATGAGGAAACAGAAAAATCTGCATCCACACCTACGCTTATAGTCTAAAGTCTAATAGACCAGAATATTATTAAAAGATTTAATCTAGAAGTTTATCATTTATAAATGCCTTTTATTCACTTCACATAATAGGGATACTAAAATACTAGTTTTCTAAAACAGCAGCATTTTATTCTTATCTTGGGAGGTGGAAGTTTTGCTAAAACGTTTTTCATTAAGATAATCTGTTAAATTAATGCCTTAGAGGTGAGTAGACCACTGCGAAGTATTTTTGTGTGCCAATAATTAAACACCTTGTGTACTACACCAACCCATCACAGTTATGCAAGAGACTGTCACCACATGAAACATCACTAGACCATTGTAATAAGATCTAAGGCATTTTTCAATCAGAAAAGCGTCTAAAAGACTCATCAAATTAAATGTACATAGAAAAATAGCAGTACCAACAGACTAAAGAAACTTACTTAGACCCATGAGTGATGGTTGGAGAGCTGAATTTTGTTGGCAGTCTTCATGAAATTATCATGCCAAAATCTTCTCCTCCTAATAGAAGTGGTCATGTTTAGATCTCCTGTTGCTTGAAAATATGTCTAGGTGGCTACTAGTATCAGCAAACTTGCACTTCAAAATAACGAAGGACCTATTTTCAAATTCATCTCTTTTACTCAGCAAAAATAGCATGGTAACTCTTCCTTATCATTTTATAAAAAGAACATTTTTCAGTTCAATTAAACCATGAAACTAAGAATAAATACAGGACTCTGCTTTGGGTAGAATATTCGATGCATGGCATTAAGTCTCTTTCTTCCTTTCTTCCTTCCCTTCCATCCTTTCTTCTTTTTTCCTCTCCTTTTTTTCATTCTTTTCACAATTCTGAAATCACTGTATTGCTTATATAATTTTTTTTAAAAAGCACTGGATCTTGAAACAATTGATTTAATAGAATTTTTGAATAGTGATTATATTATTAATTGTTGAACAGAATATTAAGCTATGAGAAATTAAATAAATTTAACCCTTTTATAAAGTTATAAAATAAATTACTACTCAGTTTAAATACTAGCAAATGAATATTGAAACCCCTCAACTTTCAATAATTAAGCATATCATGATTCATGGATAGCATGTTACATGGCCCATGTTTAGAGTTCAATAAGTCTTGTTTCTCTAATGGTATCTTTAATAATAGTTGAACTATTGATCACTATGCGATTTAGTGAGATTTAGGCTGGAGTCACATCAGCAAAACAAAGTTTAAATATCTGGTAGCATATTTGTGTGCACGTGCATGTGCGCGGGAGAGAAAGAGAGACAGAGAGAATGAGAACAAACCTGGCCATCGGGTCTTCTATAATGAGTTCCATTCTTTTTCAAGGCACAACAAGCAAGTTATTACCAACAGTATTTAATTACTTTTTCTAATTTATCATTGATGCAAGAAGGAAAGAAAAAAAGCAAAACCAACCACGGGACCTCAAGATTTCTCCTGCTGAATGAACACTGATAAGAAAATTCTGAATCATTGTTTCACCCAGTTTATACTATTCATGGGCTAATGAACAGGAAGAGTACAAATAAATTGAATGGTTAGTGAATCACATTGTTTTTCACCTCATAAACAGTACAGACGGCCTCTGATTCATCCTGCTCCCACCCCCATAATTGCGACGGTTCCTGCACTCCTTTCCTGCGCCAAAATCAAATGGTTAACACTGAAACACTGGATAATAGACAAATATTTCCTGTTTTATGTAAAAAGATTAAAGAGTCACACTGTTGAGAAAATTCTAAAGTGTTATTATATCATGAAAGCCCAGAAGATCAATTGTAGAGGAACTAAGTGTAAATTGGCTGGCATTAGACACTGTGGCAAAAAGAACACACTTCCCAGACCTGCAGGAGATAATTAGGCCCAATTACTAGGTGAAGTCACTGTGCTCATTTAAGACCCAGACAATGTGTCAAAGTGTGTGTGTGTAGACCACAAAAATTGTGGCATAACAAAATTATAGCTGTGATCATATAAGTATTCTTTTTTATTAGTAACATTTCTATGATTAGAAAAGTGATACATGGTCACTGTAAAAATTTAGCATATCTAGGCGAATGTATTGGAAAGGCATAAATCACTCATGAAACCACAATTCAGAAATAACCAGTGTGGAAATCATATTGTAGTTTTTCTAGGACTTTTCCTAAACATATGCTTGCAGTACACACACACACACACAGACAGACACACATTTCTTCCTCCTAAAATACAGATCATTCTTCTGTATCCTATTTTTATTTAGTTAACTCTATAACATAAGCATTTTTTTTCAATATCCAATTTTCCAATATTCCAGTGTGAAGTAAAAACTCATAATTTCATCCTGTAAATATACCATATATATTTAACCATATATTTAACTATCTGTGATCAACTCTATGCATAATTATTTCTGCACATCTCTGATTTTTTTCCATTAATAAAACTCCTGGAATTAGATCAAGCTTTTGATATGTATATGCCATAATTATAACAAAATGTTTTTTAAAAAATATTCGATTGAAACCCATGTGTTGACCACATAACCTGGGCTTTGTGCACAGACTGGGCCTGCTCCCTTATCATTCCTCAGATGTTAGACTCACTCATCCCTGATTGGTTGTCCTTAGACGAGTTCTACACATAGTTGGTGAATGAAGAAGAAAAAAAATCAGAGGTTAAGTAGGAGAAAGAAAGTGTTCAGTATCCAAGCAATTTGGGATTGGAGAAACAGGTTCAGCACAAGCCTATGACCTTAACTATGAGGAAAGCTAAGGCAGCCAAGAGAGGCAAGGCCCTGAGGGTGGAAGACAGACACCACAAGGGAAAGTACTGCTGTCGTGAGGCAGGCATTCTCGGGACCCCACGTTCTTGTTCTCGTTCTCAGTGTGTGACCCAATGCTCTGTCCATCAGCCCATTCTGTTCACTTGCTCCTCAGAAACATTTCTGTATCCTTCATACTTGAGACCTTAAAACCCAGATCCAAATATGTATTTTCCTGTTCTAATTTGAAACCAGTCATAACTGCCTCGTTTCTTTTGCCTTCTTTGAATCTAGGTAATTTATTCGTCCCCGCTAACAGATCACTTTCTATAACTTCCAACATGCACATCTTGCTAGAGTACTATCCTCAGACAGCTGTTCTTTGCCTGGCTAATAAGCAAGATTGTCTTATATTGATATCCTTTGTATAAACAAAGAAGGGGCAATTAGTAGACATAGGAACTGCCACAGGCAGCCATGCACAGTCCCTTGCTGGACCCTTTAATATCTCTTTCCTTGCAAACTGTCCTTTCTAGGTTGCCTGTATCTTCTAGAACTTTTATTCACTTGCTAAGAAAAAATGGATATCCTCAATTTTTTCCCCCAGAACATTCTATTGTTCTATTTACCTGAAGTCTGGATTTCCTTTGATAATATCACTGCTTTTATCTCAGTGCTACCAGGCACACTTAATCACATCTACTTGGCTTTTCCCGCCATTCTTTTAACAAAGTTCTGAGTTATAATCACCCTACGCAAAATACCCACCCCTCCCTGCCACCAGCCAACACACACATAGCCAATCTTTCAGCAGGTGATCTATTTCTGTACCACTACTTGCCAACTCCTTTACAGTCTCTTAGGAAGTAATGGCTCAAGTAGTTTCGGACTGTGTTTTTTATCTATTCCTCTCCCACTTCTTGCAGCGTTACTCTAAGAATGCTTACTCTCCCTCCTGAATTTCCATTGCCTCCATCCACCATTTATTTGCTTGTAGATGTGCTAAAATGTCCTCCATGGTCAAAGATCTCTTTTGAGTCCAGCACCCCTTCAAGAAGCAGTCCCATCTCTCTTTTGCTTAGTTACCAAACTTCTTGAATGAATTGTGTAGCTTTACCTTTCCTTTACTATAATATACCCATTGCCTCCCCCACCCCGCAGTGAATTTGTAATCGTCAATTCCAAAGATCAGCTCTTAGTCTTACAAACTTAGTTTTGGTCTCAATCCAGTTTCCTTGACATCACTAAAGCACTTACTAATGGGATAGACCTTATTTGTTGAGACGTTATTCTAGAGTGCCTGTGGCGTTATTCATTTCTGGCTCTTCATTTACAACTTTTATCTGTTATCTACAAGGGCTCCTCTTTTGTGAATAACCCCTTAAATGTTATTTGAAGTTGGTCCTCACCCTCTTGCGTTCTCCATCCCCCTATTCTCCTGGCCTCCGTGGCTCCACTGTTATCTAAACACAGGTAACTATCAAAACTGCAGATATTTGGGTGGATATTAAAAATACACCCTGATGTTTAAGTGAAGATTGGAATGTGAGATACAGAAGAATATCACACTTAATTTACCAAAATCATATTTGTTATTCCTTCCCTTCATCTAAGCTTGCTTCCCCTCTTTACTTCTGATATTTGGTTAATGGTATCCCCATTCAACCAGTTACTCAACTTAGAAATTATCAAATTCTATTTGATGTGTCCTACTCTGTTGCTGTTTCTCTTCACAACTCATTTTTAATCTAATTTTCTCACTACCATCAAAATTACCTTTCAAATACATAGAAGAGATTAAACACATTGATTAGGTTCAAGAGGCTTAAACACGGTAATGTTTCTCTTAACAGGATTCAATCAACATCTACTATTCAAGTCCTTTACATTTTGTCCTCAAACTCCTTTTCTTTTCTTTCTTTCTTCTTCTTTTTTTTTGGTGAGGAAGATTGGCCCTGAGCTAACATCCAAGCCAATCTTCCTCTATTTTGTATATGGGTCGCCACAACAACATGACTTGTTGAGTGAAGGTCTGCGCCCAGGATCTGAACCTGAGAACCCTGGGCCACCAAAGCAGAGTGTGCAAACTTAACCACTATGCCACCAGGCCAGCCATCCAAACTCCTTTTCTAATTTCTATTTCTACATAATTGTTCTCTTTATTCCACCCAAACAGAATGAATCTCCATTTCATCTATGTTCCCATGGCTCATTATTCATGCCAATAGATACAACTCTCAACTCCTTTTGTTTTATTAAATTGTCAGCATGTCTGTTCTTCTAGTTAAATTAGAAGTTCCTGAAAGGTAGCATCCAGATTATTCATATCATAGGACAACTCCTGGTAAATATTTCAGTCTCAATAAATGTTCTAAAAACTAATTGCAATCTAGACCACAATAAAAAAATATTTTTTAAAAACTAATTTCAGTAATTAAAATCACCCTGATATCTACATGAATAAGTTGCCTTTAGATGAGATTAATTCAACAGCAAAACATGCTTTAGTGTAGCTTTAAAATTTAGTGCATGTTTTTTCTTCGGAAGAATTCCAAGAATTTTCTTGAGCATTGACATGACTTCTTACAACACTCTTCATGATATTAAGTAAAAAGGATGACTATTTCTCCATGGTACAGATGAAGAAAATAAGACTAATAGAGGTTAAGTAACTTATCATTGTCACAAAGCCAGTGACTGATACAGTAGAGATTAAAAACACTTTGAATTTCCATTCATTAACATATTCACTCTATGAAGCATTCATTCAATGGTAACTTCCATTTCTTTATGAGGACAAATGAGATAATGTCTGTAAGACAATTTGAGCTACTCAGGAAAAGCAAGCTATATAATTTAAGAGATGAATTTGATGAATTGATTTCACAAATAAGTGGATTGGCTCAAAGCCTCCACAGAGAGGAAGTTATTGTGTCATTTTCCCAATCATCTTGCCAATTTACCTCAAGCTTTACAATCACACAAGTCTTCTAAAGAGATCAGCAGATGAACTTCTTGAAAATGAGCTTTGGTTTCAATTCAGTAAATTTTATTTGTGCTTTCTCCATATTCTCTCCCATAGTTCACTGACCCATTACATCACCACAGCTACTACTCATCAAAATCAGAATATCTAGCACATTTGGTTTGTTTCATGGCTAATATTCTAGCAATAGTCTCATATAATAATATTGATTTGATATAAAAGCATTTTCTCTTTTATATTCTTACACACATGTGAAGGTTCTACATGAGAACTAATCATATAAGCCTTCAAGAGTATACTTCTTGCACTGCAGTCTTTTTCAATAATAGCACCTACTACACAAGACCCAAGGGCATCCATTAAGTGCTCAATGATATTTTCTACAAGACATTTTTTTGTCCTCAGAGGGCATTTCTAGCACTCTCAGAAGGGCAATACAATCAATGCAACCTCCAATAGTTCTGAATTTAACAACGTGAATGTTATTCAAATAGCCATAGCATATGAAGAAGGAGCTGCTGATACATGGGCGAATGTGAATTATAAGCAGGCCAGACAAAGCTGGTCATGTCCTGTCTTCCACTGTTTAGAAAAATAGAATGATTTCATTTAGGGCAGAACCATGATCTGTTGAACAGAAATAGAGTAGAATTCAATTTGATTTCATAAGTAAACCCTGCTCCAAGAAAAGTGGCTCTGTATAAACCAAAAATGCAATTTAAACAACACAATACATTTTAGATATCTGAACGTTCATTCGGGGGTTTGCTATAAATAAAGTTTCACTTTAAGTGAATTATACCGTCACTTTTGGGAATCTAAATAAATCTCGCTCTCTAAGCAATTTACAGACATTGATATTCTCTTACAGTTTAAAATATCCCTGCTTACAAAGATAAGGCAGATGGGTACCAGCAGATGGTCACCATGAGGGGAAAAGGAGAGGTGCCCACCTGCTATTGTGTATGTGCCCATAATCCCAGGTTTACTGAGGAGATAGCTCTATTTTTACATTTTTGTTTCAGTTATGAAGGGGAAATAGGATAAATCATAGTTAAAACATTTTTAGTACTTCCAGAAATATATCCCAAATGTAAAATAATGACTATTTTTAACAACTTCCTACAAAACAAAAATGACAAAATCTTCAAGAATTTAAGAAAATTATTGCTGTGAATAGTCTATGAGTAAGGAAAGCTACCATCCACAGGGATTTATCAGTAGGGGTAAGCAGGGACAAAAATGTTAAAAGCTTTTGCTGTGCACAGAGAAAAATTACAAATCCAATAATCTCAGATATATGTTTAAGAAAGTACATATTAGTTTAGAACTGATGCTGTAGTGAGGGAAAAATAACAACTTTAAAGACCTACAGATATACATCTCAGCTGGACCTAAGAATGAATATTTGGACAGACATAGCTATATACCTTCTTTTGTTTAGTAGTAATGTAACTCTGTTGTTACTCTAGTATTTTTTTTTTTTTGGTTTTACAAATTTTTGTTTGATTTTAAGCAATTATCCTGTCACTAACATGTAATATGTTATTGTGTGTTACAATTCTTTGGACATTGCCTTGTGACAGCTGAAATGTCTCACAAATCTGTTCAGCAAATATTGCCTAATTGCTAATTATGTGCAAATTACGTCTGGAATAAGAAAAGTTACATTAGGGAAATAACACCATCGGGGTTCTAAGTGAACTTGCAATTTAGTTAGGAAAAAAGTCGTAAATGGGTAAAAATAATTAAAAATGAGAGGTTCATATTTCATTTCAAAAGAAACATAAACAAAATATATGACTTAAGATGACAATAAATGGGATGGCCAAATAATGAGTTACTAAATAATTTGAACTAACTCTGCCATGAGATTCCCAAAGAGAAACAATAACTAGGAGTCATCTTATCTCAATAATGGCAAATATATATCCCCTTACTTGGCCCCTCTGATTGACTCCAGGTGGGTTTCTGAAGAGTCTTGTTCTTGAGCTATACCCAGGTTTAGCTACAATGAGTATCCAGATTGATTAGTACTGTGCCTATGGGTACAGAGGTGGGAGGGATGGCACTCACAGCTGAATTGTCCATCCTTTCCTAGACCCTTCCTTCTTCCTCATTTCTCCATGTGTAATCAAGCTCCATTGCACTACAGTCTTCTCTCCTAAACACATCAGCTCTCACATCCCTCACTTAGTCTTTGCGATGCTCTTGTTCTAGTCTCTCTGCCTGTAAACTCAATAATGCAACCTGATGATTAAATTCCTTCTGAAACTTAAATATGACCATGTCATCCCCTCCCTCAAATCAAAACCATTTTAAAGTTTGAACTTAATTTATTTGGCAAATAAGAACATTCCTGATCTCATGACTTTACAAATATCTATCCTCACGACAACCATCATCACCCGCCCTGCCTATTTCTTTTCCCTTAAGTAGTACGAAGCTCATTACATCTCCTTGAACATTCACAACATTGTTTTCTCATATTTTTTGTTCCTTTTCTTGAAATGTCCTCCCTCACAAGTCACATGAGAATCTTCTCCTCCTTTTGAAAATGTCAGTTCAAACAGTTGCTCGTGAGGGCTTCCCCAACATCGTCAGTGGGTAGCTCCTTTTTTGATCCACATATTTCCACTGTAATGTTTGCTTTTTGTGGATCTCCCACAAGACTATAAGCTCTTGAGGGAAGGCACTGTATTCTTTCACTGCTGTGTTCCCACGGCCTGAACATTACCCTGGCCATAGGAAGTATTCAGTAAATACTTAAGGGGAGGAAGGATAACCTCAAGCTAGGATAGAGGGGGGAAACATTAGAGAAAATGGGCATGGGGATTATCTGGAAGGCAGCAAGAAAGCTGCAGGAGACTCCTGGAGGGGATAGAGCAAAACTTCAGGGGCAGGAGGGGAGAACCAGGCACACTCCAGGGACAATGAGCAATCTGTTTTGCGCATGTGACAGTTAATTGGGAGAAAACAGTGCCTGGATGGGTATGGTAGCTGGGTAACCTGGCTTTTATCTATTAATTTGCTTTATTGTACACACTCTCTCAATCATTTACAAACTAAGAATTCTTTAGCTATAAAACAACTTTTCTATATTTGAGTGACAATGCTTTTTATAAACTTTCTGCCAAGAAGCCTTTAATTTTCTATAATATCTTCTATTTCAGAAAGCACATGTATCTAGTTATATTTTTCTTTTTAGTCTGTGTCTGTAGTGTGTTTCTTTTTTCTGAAAGTCGAGTACTGCTTACAGGCAGAACCCATCTGTGAAAAAAACTATAAAGAAAAACAACCACAAAACAGGCTTTTATTTGGTTGCGTGACACTCACTTATCCCAGTTTGATTATGCTATATCATGTGTGACTAATGCCAACACATCCAACCACCTACCTTCTCCCCACCAGTCGGTGACAAGCTGCAGTTAAATAGAAGCTGAAGTACATTGACAGACAAAATAATGTTTGGATTCACTGTTCAAGGAAAGCTTTGTTGAATTCACAGCAACCCAAGCAATAGCCATATCTGTCTGGATTACTATGCAGGCAAAATATGGGTCACGAAGGTCAAACCCCTGAAAAAGTATCCGCATATCCAGAGATGAAGTACAGATATTCCGTTCTCCCCAAACCAACTACAAAGCAAAAAGAAAAATCAGGGAAGAATGTCCATCAAGAAAGCAGCTGGAAAAATCAAAAGAGTAAAATAATATAGCTGGCATATTGCTAGTATATATCAGCCAAATCCCCACAGGAAAAAATGCCATGTAGATTTAGTCAATAAACAAACATCTGACAAGAGGTCAAATAAATCAATCCAGCTTGTTATAATGTATCATATTCAGAGTTATGGGGATGGAATCATCACCATAACACCAGTAACAACATGTTTGGTTTTAACTGGATTATGCATCTGTCATCTGTTAACCTGAATCATATGGGACTATGGAAAATTTTTATTTGAAATGCTTTGAGCCCACAAAATCTGAATATATGAGCTTTCTAATAGTTGTTAAAACAGCGGTGAAAATAAGTATGAGAAAACTGAAGTAAAACTAAAGACAGTACAAAGTACACAATTAAATGTGAATTTCTTCACTATATAACTATCTACATATTATAATTTGGCATTTCTATCCTCCTTTTTGCTTTGTATGTGAAATAAAAGAAACATATTCCTTTTCTGAAGTATCAGTCTCCTTCTGCATTTCTTGCTATTCACTGCACAATTCATTCCTATGTTACCCGATGCAGACACAGTCAAGCTTCAAATTCAAGAAGCAAAGTGACAACTTTGTTGTTATATTGTTATATTATACAACAACTAGCAGACAAGGAAGACTATTTTGCCATACCTAAAAGTCCTCTTAAGAAGATTAAGTGGAATTCTGCAGGAACCACTCACAGTTGTATTTCTCTCACCTAGCACAGTGCGCGAGTACCAGACACTCAATAAATATTTAATAAATGAAGGTAACCGGAAAAAAGGAATCATTAAATACTTGAAAGCATACTTACATGACAAGTAGTATAGTTTTATTTTATTCAAGTACCCATAAAAGTTTTTGATACTAGAAAAGTATCATTGAAACAGATTACATATTTTTTCCTCTTACACCTCTGGGCTTAAAAGTTTATATACTACTATGAATGTACTAAGGGATGTGGAGGTGGCATTTTTTATACTCATTATGATGCTATTTTCAAATGTCAATTTCTTTGTCCTTTCTCTTGCTCTTTCTATATACGTATATGCACATCCCTTGCATTTTTGTTAATATTCACCAAGTGGAAAGTGAGAAAAAAATTATGAATGAATTTGTATGCATTAGTGCCCCAAAATGGAAGATTTCTTCATTTTATAAAAAAGCTCCAGCCTGTAAGGGCTAGGATGGACAAGCAGATGGTCTTTATTTAGTTAGTTAGTTTTTGGTGAGGAGGATTGGCCCCGAGTGAAGATCTGTTGCCAAACCTTCCCTTTTGCTTGAGGAAGATTGACCCTGAGCTCTCTGTACCAATCTTCCTCTATTTTGTATGTGGGATGCCGCCACAGCAGGGCTTGATGAGTGGTGTACAGGTCCACACCTGGGATCCAAACCCACGAATGCCAGGCCTCTGAAGTGGAGCATGTGAACTTAACCACAATGCCACGGGGCCAGCCCCTGGGGGCCTGAATCAGAGCTGAGAAGGACTTGGGTATTCCACCTCAACCCTCCACCCTCCATGGTGAAAAGTGTGTAAAGTTACTTTGCGACTTTCCTTCTTAGCCAGGAACTATGCATGACTTCCATGAATACCTGTTTAACTCAACCTGCTACACTGAGCATTGTGAAAAACCAAAAAGTTATTTCTTTACTTTCTTTCAGAAAACAGTATCTTACACTTCGAGTGTTCAGTCACACTTAATAAAGATGAATCTTTCTAGCAGTTCAACACCCTCAGCCCTTTTAAAAACAAGGAGGTAGAATTTTCTGAGATATTCCCTAAATTTATAAACCGTGATGTTCTTTCCATTAGAAATAGAACAGAGTATTGCTTGCCAATCAGGCATCAAAGGCTCCTCTCTCAGGTTGAGGCTTCTGAAACGGGGGTGCAATTATTGTCCAAAGGGAAACCGACTGTTTAAGATTGGCTGCTTCAGCTCTCTATACTGACTGTGACAGGGTCTGCAGGTGTACAGAGCTTTGTCTATTGATACAAATTGAATCTGAAAATAGCAATTTATTCACCAAATCAAACCAATCACTGCAATGCAGTTTTCTCTTTCGGCTCTTGTTTTCAACCAACCACTCTTAATCACTTTGAAACTTCTGTTTTACAGTAACATTTCTGTTTCTGGAAAGGGTTTGGGAAATCTTTCATGGAAAGACTTTCTTGTAGCCTTTTTAACTTTGAGCCTTTATTTTAGAACAGGATTTGTTTATAGTTACACTTACACTACTTAATCTAGGCAAAAATGATCAACACCTGTTCCAAATTAGTACTCCAGTCCTACACTCCTTTTCGCCTTCTCCACCAACTGTCATTTGCCTTCCTTTAACCATAAAAAAGCAATCACATTAGCATCCTTTGTAACACAATTTCAAAACTTCAAAGATGTACCAAAAATTCTATAGTAAACCTGCGCCGTCTACATGCCAACATAATCAGCTTCCAGGAAATGGGAAAGCATGTAAAATAAAGACATACTTGAAGAGAATCTTTTCATTTTAGCAGTTACTTGAAGTGACACCTAATAGCCAAGTCAAGAATTTGAAACAAGTAAATGAAAGATAGTTTGCCTGAGGGGAAGCAAGCAGAGCAAAGAGCTCTTGATTTGGATCAAAGACTGGACAACTAAGGGATCCTCTCAAAGTTCTGAATCAACACATACCTCTGGCATCTGGCCAGCCCTTCCCAGTCTCCTGGATGGAGAGGCTCATAACAGCTAACCACAGGCTGTTGTTTACAAGCAGCCAGGGGTACAGGGAGGACCCAACTTAACAAAAAGGCAATTGGGAAATGCTTAAAAGGAAAACAAGTTGGCCTGGAAAGAATGCACATTTAAATGCAATTTTTAGGCAAAGAGAGAGTCTATCAGAAAGAATATAGACAAAAAATAGATTAAATCCTATCCTTAACAAACCAGACTGTATTTTAAGGATGGCCCATGTTATAAGGGATTCTATCTGAAGGAGAAAAAAAGAAAAAAGATAAAGAGCAAGAGGAGGATGGCGAGGAGGAGACGTGGTAGTAATAGTAGTAGCTCTCGTTGTAGTAATTGTTTGCCATATCTTGGCACTTGAGAAAAGTGAAACCTGCATGCAACTGTTAGCCCACGTATTCATCTAAATTCTTTGTCAGGAAGTCAGCAGAATCTAGTTTTTGTATTTTATCTTGAAATCAGTGTATTTTAATGTAAAAGGACTATAGGAAAACACTTAGTAGTTTAGTTCAAGAGACGTGGAACTTTACAATCTGGAGAAAACTTAAGTCGATTTCAGCAAAGATTGACCCCAAACAGGGATTAACTACTAAAGAGCAAAAGTGGTAGCAGAGCAGGCTAACTACCATAATACTCAACGGCATTGGTCACAGTTACTATGTCGAGGACAGCAGCCCTCTCCGGGCAATGGGGTACTGGAGCTATTAAAATCGGTTAAATTTTCAGGAATTTTGTGAACCAGTTATTAAACACAATCATTATTTAAAGTTAATGTAGGTGTGGTGGAGTGGTTCTGTTTGTGCACTCTGCTTTAGCGGCCTGGGGTTCATGGGTTTGGATCCCGGGTGCGAACCTACACACCGCTCATTAAGTCACGCTGTGGTGGCGTCCCACATACAAAATAGAGCAAGACTGGCACAGATGTTAGCTCAGGGACAAGCTTCCTTGAGCAAGAAGAGGAGAACTGGCAACAGATGTAAGTTCAGGGCTAATCTTCCTCACTAAAAGAAAAAAAGAAATTAATGTATCTGAACTTATAATTTAATGAATTACATTAAAATAATTTTTACTAGCTTTTACTACTATCTATGTTTTTGGGTGTTTTTCCATTTATTGTAACCGTATGGTGGAAATAGTATATAATGGTGTACTATGTGCAGCCCTTCTCAACTCCATGTTCTGTATTATCACTTTGTTAGCTTGAAAATGGCCATGGTTGGAGTGCTTACACCATAAAAATTGGCAAACACTATATGTCAGGGCTTGATTTATTGCTGTATTGATTAAAATCACTTAAATTAAAATCACTGGACTTAAGACAGTGATGGAGAAAATATTAATAATACAGAATAAACCTAAAAATCTGTCATATCTGTACTCATTACATCACAAATAGCAGAAAAAATTGATGAAATATTCTTCCAATATTTGAAAACTATTATCTGATTAAACAAATAAGTGCTCACATTGTTGATAAATGAGTGAAGTTCTGATATATGTCTTACTTTTGTTTGTTTTATTTATGAACATAAATGAAAATATCAACCAACATGCATGTCACAAGCATACTCATTTGTTATTTGCTACCAATTAATGAAAATATTCTGTAATAACCAGTTGGTTATATGGAATTTACCTTGAAATATACGTTATTATTTGTAAATTGCAGACACACATTCTTTATATCAGTAAAATGTACAATAAATATGTGTGTGTCTGCGTGAGTATGAATACGTGTACATATGCCAGGGAAGAAGAAGCTATTTTTTACTTGTGGTGCTGTATTCTACTTGTTTTTCTTCTAAATGAACAGGTAAAAATAGCTCAGTATGTTTTATTTTAAATCTTCTATGAAGAACCAAGTCACCTGTTATAAATCCTTATTAGAATACTGGACAAATCTAACGAAACATCAAAACCAGGTTGTTTCAAATATGATTCATGGGTTGCCCAAGAAAAATTAATATGAATGTTTCCTTACTCTTCTTTAACTATTCCAAAATCTCCATTGCTATTGAGGGAAGCCCCCTTATTTTATCTTTTTCTCTCTGGACTACAGGGGCACATTCCAAAGGATATAATTATGATCTCGCTATCGGCATCAAAAATTAACTAAATTATGCTTTGAAAAGAATCATTTTAGAGGATGAAATTAATATTGATTTACTTCATTTACATTTGTTGAACATCCACTGTGTACTAAGTTAAAAGCAATTCCATTTCTGAAACAGTAGATTAAAAATTACTGGGGAAGGGCAGGAAGGAGTGGTTACAGAGGCCTGAAGAAACTTCTTTCATTGTGGTGATGACTTCACAGGTATATTCACATGTCAAAACTTAACAAATTTCATTTTAAATATTTGTATTTTAGTCCCTGTCAATTTTATCTCAATAAATCAATTTTAAAAGTTTCTAGAATGAAGATAGGTTAAAGCATATGTACGTGCTTTTACTATATATATGTATATAATACTGCATAATACTATAAAATACTATAATATTATATATTACTATGTGATATTATATAATACTCTAATATTATATAATATTAGGGTTATCCCCGCATAGCTGATTTTGTGCCTACTTTTTCTATCTTTTGTGCTATGTTCTTTTAGAAAAGTAACAAACATTCTATTTTATGATAAACGGTTATTCTATATTTTAGAGCAGGCAAACCACTATATACATGGAATGAATTAATTTTTAAAGTGGGCAATTTAGAGAAAAATATAAAGATGTTTAACGATTAAAAGTTAGTTAACCCAAGGCTTATGAGACTGCAGGTTTTAAACTTTCTTGTACTTTCATTCTAAATACATTTTTCTTCTAAATATCTTACGAGTATGTGTTACTTCTCTACATTCAAAATATGTTATTTCAATCCCTATTTACAATACACACACACTGACACCTTAGAATAAATGATACTTTAATTTTGATGGATTATCTACAAATTTAAATGAGGGCTAGGCATATTTTGACATCTTCAAAGAGCTTTATTCTTTCTTAACTTAAGATAGACTACTAGAGTTGAATTATATCGGAAAGATAATTCTGGAAAAATCATGGCCTGAAGTCAAGTTAGATTCTAAAAATAGACCAGATGAACTCTGTAATTTTAAATAAATTTCTTAATATATTCCTATCAATTTCCTAATTTATTCAATAAATATTTTGACTTAAACACTGATTATGCAAAAATGAATGGGAAATAAATGATCTGCTGTCATGGAACTCATAATATCAAGGCAAGACAGATGAAATAATAATTTTGATAAAATACTTAAAAAGCTGTTGGAATTTTTTTCTTACCAAAAAGAAAGAGAGGGCCCAGCTCAGTGGCCTAGTGGTTAAATTCTCATGTTCTGCTTTGGCGGTCCAGGGTTCACATGTTCGGATCCCAGGTGTGGACCTACACACCACTCACCAAGCCATGCTATGGTGGATTCCCACATATAAAATAGAGGAAGATTGGCACAGATCTTAGCTCAGGGCAAAACTTCCTCACCAAAAAGAAAAGAAAAAAAGAGAGAGAGAAGGATGATATCTACGATATCTTACTCTAATTCATCCTAGATGAGGTTTATATGTGAAAAGCTGTGCACAAGAAGAAGCATGAGAAAAACATAATGCTTCTTTAAAAGAATGTTAATGCAGTCTTTCACAAATTTTCACTCTTTCCAGTTATCTGGTTCTTGAAAACACCCTGTGTAGACTCTCATGGGGGCTCTGTCCCCAATCATGGAGAATTATCCACCTTTTTTTAATATCTGTTGCTTTTCATCCCTTCTAAAATAGCTTTTCAGTGGTTAACCTCTTCATTCAAAAGCTAATACAACCCTGTGTTCCCTAGAAAGCAGCTTCCTTTACTGGCATAATTCCCTGTGTGTGTTTTAAGAGCCTTGATGGTTGTTTTGCTTTTCAGTTTGCAATGTGCTTTTGAATGATCAATATGCATTATGGACCTATGCTTATTCATCATTTTTTCCAACCAGGAAAACACATCAAAGTTCTGGCAAGAACATTTAAACATAAATAATAATACTCACCTAATGCAACCTCTCATTACTCTCCATTTCTCAAGTCCCAAACTCAAAGTCTTTCAGTTTGTTTTTCTATTATTATCTTTTCATTCTTTCCAGGTAAATCTCTCAGTAATGAATATTTGGAAACAAGTCAGAACGCTTTATCTTCCTGTCAAAACTATTGTAAAAATTAGCAGAGGCCTTGGGTCATTCACAGCTTGCAATTTTTGAGCCAATCGTCTTTCTTGCTGGCTTAGTGATCCCATTATCAGAAAGAGACTACATTTTATGTTGCATGAGAAGAAGAAGAAATAACCCAGGCATAGTCTGCTCTGGAGCTGTAGCTTTAGCTCAATAGTGAGACATTCTCCATGGGCACAAATGGGCAGAGGGGAAGGCAACAAATGTTCTAGTAATTCAGAATGCTTAACAGAGGCTCTGAGACCCAGGGCTCTTTCCTGGAGCAAGTCACTTCAGCTGAGATTGAGGATACTGCTGCCAGAATCCTGTGCCTTCTGCCCAACGAGCTCTTCAGGAAAAGAACACTTTGCCCTCCATACTTCACTGGAACCTTTGCCCTGAAGGCTGAGGGTCTCTCACTCCATCTATTAAAGTTTACCTTCATTCTTCTCTCATTGTTGATTAAAGATGTTACCATTTGACATCACAAAATTTTAAATTTTTGGCAAAAAATTAAAAAGTAGCAGGTGTAAGATCTGAAAAATATAGAACTCCTAAAGGAAGTGTGTTTATTTAGTATCTTAAACAAGTCATTCACAGTAATCCATTTAAACTCCTAGTAACACTGATACAGGAAACTTAGAATGACTAACCCTATAATTAAATGCTATGGTTTCAAAAATGACATTTTGAGAGTATTAGAAAGAAAAAGAATTACTGCTTTAAGCTCACTTTGCATTCAAAGCATAAATGAATGAAAAAAATGGAACCGTTTATAGAAAGCTTTGAGAGAGCTCTAATGTTGCTTCACTTTTTTTTCTTCCAGCCATAAACTACTTTGAAAGCAGGTGTTAAGAAAAGAACCAATAATGACACCACAGTGTAATCTAAAGTTGGAAACATCCATAATTTTTGTAATGAGCAAACAGATTAAAAAAACAGGTTATTCCAGAAAATTGAAATATATGCATATATAATGAAGTTAAAAATTATCCATATTTTCTGCAATTTACAGTAATAATTTCTTCCAGAATTCTTACCTCTTTTCCCACCTGTAAAACCCAATTCAAACAACACTTGTGGCCCTCCAAAATGTCCATTAGCCCATGTCTAAGATATAATTCTATAAAATATTAGATTTTTCACTGTTTGGGCATTTTGAAATATTTGCCTTGCTAGTACACTTTTTGGAGAATTAAAAATATTTATATTGTTTCTGATTTATTATTACAGAATTAAGAGAAGCTACCTTTGGAAACTATGCCTATCAAAGACATGCAGTCTTGCTGGGCTTTTACTTAGATTTCACACGATTTTGTAGAAACTTGCCAGTAACAGAGGGAAAAAATCATTCCAAAACAAAGGTTCAAAGGTTTTAATAAGAGCAGCAATTCTACAGAGAGCACAGGTGCACTTGCACCAATAAGAATCTTGCAATTAGCCACTGAATTTCCAGTGCAAGTTGTTAGAAAAGCCAGCAGTCATAGACTGTGGGTGTGAAAGCAATCGCTAAATAACATTTGGAACCAAAACTTCAGTTTTAATAAGAAAAATTTAATAATTAAATATTTCCAACTTAGAGAAGTTTAGAATTGTTTGTGCATATATAAAAATTCTGCTGAATACTAAAAAAAAAGTCTCCCTTATTCTAAGGTTTAAAAAGCAGTTTTTCCATGTTATTAGCACAATTTGAATGAGACTCATCATAAGATGGTTTGCACAAATGTTCATGCTATTTTTTAGTTTGAATTAAAACTGTGAAGCATGAGTCTCATTAGCTATACTATATAAAGGGCACAAATTTAAGAAGATAGTTCTTAATATATAACAGGACTGATGGTTTTCCATGCAAGTTACTGAGTTAACAATTTGAAGAGCTTGCCTCCTAAGTACAGCAACTGCTGTGTTTGGAAGCAATCAGATTCAGTTATTATTTGCCGATCTCCCAGTATGGTTTTTGTAGTTTGCAAAATCTGAGTCACTGATTTCTAATATTGGCCCATGTGTTTAGTCTGCTTGCTAAGTTTTCTTCTAAATTGCTTACTCTTGACGACTGTGATGGGTAGTTAAAAATAAAAAAATTAGGTCTGAGGAAATCCTTGGAATACAAGCTAGACTTGCTTTCCAGACTGTCTGTCCTCCTGGTCTGCCAGTCCTTCCCCATAGATGTACAAGTAAGGAGCTGTGACAGTCCCGCTCATACCAATGAGAATTAGGATCTCTCTCTTTTCGCTGTGATTCTTTGTTATCAAATACTGCGTCTGTCTTTTCACTGAATGTTGAAGCAGAATAATGAAATATTTTCCACGCTAGAGCTCTGGCTCACTGTAGTGAGAAGTCAATGTTCATATGAATGATGGACAGCACCAGACAAGCACGAAAGGGGTAAAAATAAGGCAGAAAAAAAAGGAACTAACCCATTGGTCAGAAAGTGTTTTTGCAAAGTTGGAGAGAGGCTAAATTCATGTGTCACAGATGAGATACTGAAAGACAGAAGGGGAAACAAATGGAATGACGATAGGAGAAAATTTTGTTTTTCAATCTGTGCGAAGAAGACGTTGGGTTGTACATAAAGCCTTTGCTAATGAGGGCACGTTGCTTTAAAGAATGTCTTTCTGCCTAGAATCATGGTGTGAGGGCATGAGGATCAGAGCAGTGGCTGGCGTCTTCTAACCCTGAGAAGGATTTTCAAAATTATACTTTTCATAAATGCCACACTCACATCACTGAGCCACTGAACCCCAGAACTGCCTAGTTCCACTCTTTGTGATATGAGATTATTAACTGTCTTTATTGCTTAAGGAACAGTTGGTTGAATATTCTTATACTTGAAATCAGTCTGAGACAGTCTCATGAAGCAAGATATTCAATATCTTTTGAACACTTAATGTCCCCTTCAATTCAGTGATGATAAACAAACAAATAAACACAACAGCTATTTGCTGAAGACAGCAAGGATTAGGATGAAATTTAGATCCAAATTACTTTATCTGAAAACCACTATTAGGCTGGCTTTGTGGCTGAGTGGTTAAGTTCAAGCATTCTGCTTTAGCAGCTCTGGATATGGACTTACACACTGCTCATCAAGCCATGCTGTGGCGACATCCTACATAGAAGAACTAGAATGACTTACAACTAGGATGTACAACTATGTACTGGTGCTTTGGGGAGGAAAATAAAAGAGGAATATTGGCAACAGATGTTAACTCAGGGACAATCTTCCTCACCAAAAAAAAAGAAAAAGGAAAGAAAACCACTATTACAACTTGGAAATTTCAAAAGGATGGTGTTTTCTCTTAATTTTTACAAATAAAATGGACAGTGATATAATCTTAAACATATGTTATACTTATTTGAAGTATAAACAAGGGTATATATATGTAATTACTGAAGGTCAATTCTTTACCTTTTCTATATGCTGATCCTGCCTACGACATTCATACCAAAGTCTTCACTATAGATAAAGTGGGGTGTTACTGATGATCTTCTAGAATGTTCAATTAAAGAAAAAGAAACAAAACACAAACCAATGTACACTGTAAAATACAGGTCTATGCTCCATCTGTGTCACCCTGGGCACAGGGAACTATATGATAGAACCAACTCTGAAGGAACAAATATAGTAAATATTTTGCGGTGTTTTTGCAAAACATATCATGGCATCATTTAGGTCTATACTTTTCATGCTAGAATGTTCTTCCATTTCTTAAAATTTGATCTGTTCAAAACATTTGAAACTATTTAAAGTATAATTTAGTGCACAGAAGTTCAGGGATATCTTTCTGCTAAAAGTTTAGTCAATTTGTTCAACTATCCTAGTCAATCCTAGAATAAAATTTCATTTCTACCAGAAAAGAATTGCATGATTGTATCATAAATATAATGGTCCTGAAATATTGCAGTCTGTTGGTTGTGTGTACTTGTACATAAATATGCATATGTGTATATTTATGTATACATATATGTATACCTGTGTTGTTACATTGCTTACAGTGAAAAGAGTGTAGGTTCAATTATTATCAAACAATTGTCAACTTCTCATGGTGTTTATGAGGTTCCAAGCTGAAAAATTAGTTCAGTTGTTTTTTAAATAGATTTTAGCCCAGAGGCATACCAGAGGACACAGTGGCAGGCAGATATATACTGTCCAAAGTGTGCAAGATACCTCGAGGACACACATCTCTTACCAAAATGTCTTATCAAGATTTATTCTTACTTGGCTGTGCTACATATAACATGTATATGTATATGCATATACATTATACATCAATAGATACAATCCCCACTTCAATTTTTCTACTGTATTTACTCAGAAGTTCCACAATGGCTGAATTATGTTCATAGATTGACATACAGTTTTCCATTTCTTCAGTGAACATTTGCAATTGCTCATTACAACCTTGTGTTTCTCTCACTTTTGGAACCTTTTAAAACTGAACTCAGAAATTGGATTTCAATAAAAACAAAGACTGCTTCAAAGAAATATATATCACATAAAATTATATATTAATTTAAACTATATGTTAATAGTATATTATTAAAATTAAAGTAAGTATTAAATTTTGACCTATTGGAGAAAAAATGGATGGTAATTTTGATAAGGCACCTAAAGTAAATTTGAACATAGATTCATGAGTTCTGCTTGGGAATCAAAAAACTCCCCACCAAACACCACAACAATCTGAAAACACTGAAGAGGAAAAGATAAATCAGAGCAAATCTATCACTACTTCTAGAACACTCTCCCAGAGCTTGCCTATCAATGATGAGACCTCTTGTCTTATCTACACACAGAATACTACAAATATTTAAAAGTTTAGCACATAATCCAACATTTGTCCTCAGTTGATTTTCTCATTTGCTAAAAAGTTATCTGACCACACTCTGTTTTAACCTTGAAAACATATAGACATAAATCATTAAAACTGTTCCAAACAATAAAATGTTAAAATATGACAAGAATGACTCCTATATATTTTCAAAGCTCTGATAGATTTTCTCTTTTTAAAATGATTACTCATGCCATTGACGGAAATTGGAACAGCATATGAACATTTTAGTAGAGTCACAGTCTGTTCTAAATCTAAAAAGGAAAAACATAAAATGCCACATTTTGCAGTAAACAAAATTCAATTCAGACACAACTGTAAGGAGAGATATTTTGGGGGGGGGGGTACATGGGCATTTGACAAAAACGTTGTAGCTACTGTGGGATTGGTTTTATCTCCACTGTTTCATATTTTATCTGCGTTCATAAGCTAAAGTGCATTCCCCAAATCATGTTTCTAGCCATTCAAATCTCTCTTCCTACATAAAGCTCTAAACCCACTAATCTCTCAGCCCTTTCATAAGTCAACACTGCAATCAATAGCATGCTGCCTTTAGGTCTCAATGGCATCCTTTGATTAATATCAGCTTTCCAAGAGAAACATATGACACTCATACCATGTGCAAGTGGATCAAACTGACATGCAAATTTGGGAAACTGAGATATTCAAGGAAAATGTGAAAACGAACTGTAGTCGATAAATGTCAATTTCAGAGTTTTTGACATTTTGTTATACTTAAAGGCGATGTTATTTTGGTCCTTCCTGCTCTAAACATGTTGGTTTTCCCTTTTAGGAGATTCTGATAAAATATATGATCGTTCCTTGCCAACATTTTCAATTCCTCTTCTGTGCAGACAGCAGGGTTTATATGATAAAATTTTAATGACCATGGACCTGCATAACAATGTGAGGCACTAGCACATTTTCAATAAGGCTATGCATTTGTGAAGACTGGCATTGGGTGGTATTCTCTAAGCGGAAGGCTTCGTGGCTTGAGAAGCAGGCTTAGTAGCAATAGAAGCTGCCTCTGAGAAAGCACCATTATCATGCAACAGTCGTCAGATGAAATGGGGATTTATGAATCACCGCCAAGGAAACTATATTACAGGTCGTAAATTAAAACTGAGGTTTAACATATACCCGACACTAGGCTGGAGGATCTAGTTTTCAGATTACCCCACAGACTTAGTTAAAAGCAGCTTTAGAGGACCCCTCAATCCCTGATTACATCCCCTTCAACTTTCCACAAAATCCTACACAATTTTCTGGTTGCTGTTTCATAGGGGGGAAAAGTCTAAATTCAAGAGAGGTTTTGGGTTTTTGTTTAACTCCTTCCAATTCCTGATTAAGGAGTGTGGAACTGGGAGACAGAAATGCTCACTTCATCAATGTTATATCATGAAGTTATGTTACTTGCTCGGCTTACACAAGTGATTTTTGCACTTCGCTTTTTGACTCACGTATGTACCCTCTACCATGAGCCTGGGGATATTGACGCTTTCTGCAGCTTTACTGTAGGCATTCTATGAACAGTTATAAACATCTACTACCAATTGTCAATTCTAAAAATGTTACTTTTAAGTTTTTGTTGTTGTTCATAAATATGGCCATCTTTGTGAACTCTTATGATCTAAAATATAAATATAAAAGTCTGAGGTCTTGATTCTGGGTCTACGTGCACCATCTTACAGAAAATTTTCAGGTTTATGTTGAGTACACAATGCTATTCTAGTTATGTTATATAAACCTGACTGATACTAGGAGAGTTCTTTCTGTAAGAAGTACATTGTAGCTTTCACGTGACAGAAATATTTTGAAAGTTCCTCTCTGGCACCAAGCATACTGTCATTTGTTGTTGTTAGTGCTGTCAAGCCGATTCTGACTCCTAGCAACCCTGTGACAGCAGAACGGAACCCGCCCGGTCTTTTTGTGCCATCCTCTCACCTTCTGGTGCTGTACCAGATAATGCTCCACTGCTGTTCACAGGGTTTTCATGGTTTTCAGAAGTGGGTGGCCAGGTCTCTTTTCCTAGTCTGAGTCTGGAAGATCTGCTGAAACCTGTCCACCATGGGTGACCCTGCTGGCATTTGAAAGTACCCGTAGCATAGATTTCAGTATCATAGCAACATGCAGCCGCCACAGTATGGCAACCACAGACATGTGGTCTGGTTCCCTAACCGGGAAACAAACCTGGGCCACAGCAGTGAGAGCAATGAATCTCAACCACTAGACCAGCAATACTGTCATAGAGCACGGGAATGAGCAATGAAAACTCTCAGAAGGGTCATGGTTCAGGACTCTTCCATTTCATAATTGAAACTATATTACTGCTATATTTCAGTATCTCGGCAAGATGAAATTAATGAGAACTTCTGGGAAAGAAGACCAGCTTGAGACTGTGGAGGGATATTTTATTTACCCCATAAACCTTCATTCTTGGCCAATGGTCTTTCTGAGCGATAAGAATATTGGGATATTGGCATACAGAATAATTTTTTTGGTAATAAAGGTAGTGAAAAGATCATTGTAATGGAGATGGAAAGATGCTGGAGGTGAGGGGGCTGGCAGGAAGACTGTAAATATTAGAATATGGTTGTAAGACAGTTCAGTAGAGAAAAGAATTCCTAGAAGCTTAACATTAAGATATAAATAGCAGTTCATATGGAACTGATGAAAACAGCTGTTAAACCAGAAACAGAAATCACAAATGCTTTAAAATAAGTTGCACAAAATTCCAATTGTAATTAAGAACTTACCTAGAATGCAAGGAAATAGTCTTTATATTGGCCGCCAGTATAAGAAATTTGTTTTGGGATTTATATCATAAAATGAATTAAATTTTAATTTAAGATGGATGTTTTTAGAGTGAAAATACTACAACATTGATTGCATTATGAAAAGCCACGCATTTCAAACTTTTTTCAGAGATATTTTAAGACCACTATATACTGAGAGAATAAGATTAAAGTGATTATAAACATAATTACTGTAGATAAGTATAGTAATTTAAATGTGCACATATATGTTTAGAATTTTAGGAAAATGTAATCTGGTATGATATTTAAAGTATTAATTATTTTTATGTAATTGCTCATAAGGTAATAACATAGCAGATTGCCTTAACAAACATACACAAGCCCCAAATCTGATTTAATTAGATTTGAACCAAACTGTATCCAATTTCCTGATGAAATTATAAATCTAATATTTAAAAACACCTAGGCAAAGAATCCAATCTTCTTCATGACAGTAAAGCACTTCAACAATAATAATCACATTAATATGACTTATTTATAAATATAAACATTGAGACCATATTTAAAACCTAGAAATATGTTTTTTAGGAACAAATTGATTATAAATTTTGCTGGTAAAAGGTTAGTATTTGGAAGAAACAATAAAGATTCACATATACAAATAAAGCAAGTCACAGTTTGGTTAAATAATTAAGTACTAAAGTCATAAAAATACTTATTTTTATTTCAGAAGGAAAACTACTCCTCCTAGACTTAAAAATTTAAGTATCCTATATTTATTCTAGAATATTTCCCTTTGTTATAATTGGCAATTTTGAAGAATGTATTAAACCACTGATAGATATTATATTTTAAGTGAAAATGAGAATTTATCAATACAACTTATATATGCCTAGGGACAACTCCAAATGAACATGCTAATGTTTCTTTGGATAATAAACGTAGTCGGCATTTTGTTTGTTTGTTTTGCCTTCCCAGGATCCATTTCCTCTCCAGAACATCCCTCTCCCCAACAACCAGTCCAAGAACATGAAGAGGAGCAGAATATGCCAGTACAAAATGTGCCACCTTGGCACATTGATGAATTTGAATTAAAGTTACTTAAGAAACAGCAGGTGCAAGAACAATCTGACCCTCCTTTGTCCCCTCAAAAGCAGGAAATAAATCTCCCACGTGATGATACCCTCCCTGTACCAGGAAGATAGAAGGCATCCTCTTGCCTCTGGTGACAAACACTGTTACTTCTTCACTTATTTGCTACCCCAAGCCCAGACCCCTTTGCTATGTCAGTTCTTCACAAATTTATTGTTCCCTTGTCTAAAAGGTATACAAGCTGCCTGCTTTGGTCACTTTTTTGGAGTCTCATATTTCTATAGGCTCCTGTACATGTGAAATTAAATTTGTTTGACTCCTGTTTATCCGTCTTATGTCAATTTAATTATTAGACCAGCCAAAGAATCTAGAAGGGAAAAGTTTCCCACCCCTACAAATGTCAGATGCGGCTGAGCACCAACGCAGCCCTCCCAGTTCCAAAGTTGAGCAAATAACACAGGCCTGGCCATTCCCAATATTTGATCTTCTATGATTAGTCAAGACTTGAGCATTCGATATGAGCCAGGGTAATGAAATTCTCTTTCAGGATTCTGCCTGAAACGGTGGGCAAAGATAATAATAACTAACACATATGCAACGTGTACCAAGTGGCAGGCCCTCTTTTAGATACTATAGTAACTAATATCATCCTCCTAATAACCTCACTCTTAAGGAGCAGGTAGGGTGTAGAGATGGCCAAGGAACACTAAGTGACAAGAGCCTACCTAAAATAAAGCCCAAATGGAGGAGAGTTGATCTAGAGATGGCAAATGAAAGAGAACTCAGCTCCTGACAACATCATTAGAGCAACAAGGCACAGCCGAACCTGAAGTCTCTGTAGCCTATGCCTGAACTTCTCAACAGTATCAGCCAGTATATTCATTTTTGTGTTTAAAAGACACAGTTGGATACTGTACCTTCAAGTGAGAATGTCCTGATGAAAAGAGTAAAATGATATATTACTTTTTAAGTTTTATTTGTATTTCATTTAATGTTCTATATGCAATTCAACAGAAATACAAATATACACAGAGAAAGAGAGAGAGAGGACTTCTAAACTTGAGTCTCAAATGAAAAGCAGTATTGCCTACAGGAAAGGAAAAAATGAAAGGTCTTCACTTTCTCTCCCTGCCTTCTCACTCATTTTACAAACTTTTCCAAGACTGCATTGCTATAGACCCATCCATGAAACAGGTACCATAAGACTGTAGCAGAAAGAAATGCTTACTAACAATCCCATTTGCTCACTTATGTTTTCAGCCCCCTGACATTAGGCAAGGCCATGTGACTAGTCCTGGACACTGGAATTGTGATCAAAATGAAATGTGTCACTTCCTGGTTTGGGCTACAAAAACCCACGCACAATTCTCTGTTCTCTTTCCATGGTATTGCTCTTGCAAAGGCCCCATGTCCTGAGGGTGCCTCTCCAGGTTGGGTGCATATTGTCAGCCTGGATCCCCGAGTGGCTGTGTGGAATGGAGGTATTCTGTAACACATGTGGTTTGCAGCACAAGTGAGAAGTGAAGTTTTGTGGTGCTGAGTCTCTGAGATGTTGGGATTTGGGGAGGGGTGGGGTTGTTTCATTTCGGTTTACTACGACATGACCTAGCACCTCAACATGACCTAGGCTGTCCTGATAATTACAACAATTTCACCCAAAATAAGCTATAGAAAATCATTTCCTGAGTTCACTCTAACAAGTTCTGCAGTCTCCCCGTAAGTCAAACAGAATATTGCAATCACTTAATATCAAGTAATTAATATATTATTCTGCTTAAAAATGGCTAAAAACAAAAATTTCCATTTTATTTTCCTGATTATTGGCTTAAAGTCTTATTTAAGACAAATCCACCTTATCTTCTGTTATTGAATACATTCTAAAGCAGAAAAACAATACAAAACTACAAAGCAATCTCAAGCATCTAAGTGAAACACAAAATAAAATGAGCAGAACAAATATAAAACTGGTCATGTATTATCACAAGGATAATTACAGACAAAAACAATGAACTCTTTGAAATTTTCCTTTTTAACAAGCCGGGCTGACATCATACGCAGATAGCCTTTAGTCTTTACATTAGCAATTCTCTTTCTCACTATTCATTCAAAAACAAACATTGCTTGTCTACTATGTGCCAGGCACAATGAGAATATCAGAAATACAATGACAAATGGTGCTTAGCTCCAAGAGGTCAGAGTTTAGCAGAGAAACAGACAAGAAAATAAACTATTAGAATTTGCCTTGTGCTCTAATAGAGGTATGCAGTGACATTGTGGGAGCCGTGTAGAGAAAGACCTAATGCTTCCTAAGGAGCGTTAGGGTAGAAGTTACGTAAAAGGTGATCCCCGACAATCTTTGAGGATAAAAAAGAGTTTGCCATACACAAATATTATAAATTAGAGGAAGTACATGGAAGGAGGTGAACTGGAAAACCACCAAGTTGTGAGCAAAAAAGTCATATTTAGAGAATTTTAGAAAATTCAGTATGATTGGAACATGGAGTCATCCAGCAATAAGGTAGGAAATGAACAAAAAGAAAAAACATGCATGTATTAAATATTATGCAAAAGACTTGGGACTTCATCCTCAAGGGATAGGAAATTGCTTACAAATTTTAAGCAGGAAAATGATATGCTTGATTTTTATTTTAGAAAGCTCTTCCTGGAAGTAATTTGCAGATTGGGTTGTTGGAGGAAGAGATGGAAGGCCCAGGAAGTGACTGGCACGTTTTGCAACAGTCCATGTAAGGAATGATTAGGGATTGAAGCAAGCCAGTCAAAGTAGGTATAGGATGACTGCATGAATTTAAGAGATACTTAGAAGTTTGAATCAATAAGACTTAGTGATTAGGATTTGGGAAGTGAGGGGGAAGAGGAAATAAAAAAATCTAAGATTTCTCTATGACAAAATGCAAATACAGGGAGAAAACACATAGGAAGTAGAACATTGGAAATAATGCAATAAAATTGCAACATCTATGGGACATTGAGATAAAAATATGCAATAGCTGGAATTATAGATTCAATAATAGGAAAATGTCTAGGTTGGTTTAATAAGAGGGAAGAAATGGTTTAAAGTACATGGGAAAGTATTGGCTAGTCTAACAAGGATCCAAAGTTAAAGCAGGTGTCAGAATTGATTGATCTAGTGTTTTAAAACTGCGATCAATTATTACTTCCTTTATACTTCTGAGCTCTGTATTTGCTTCTACATAACGACAGTCATGGGATGGCTCCGAGTATAATAATCACGATTACGTATATGTAACATTGTTGATGTCCTGTAGGAGAGTTGTGCTGACTTCCTACATTCTGTTTTAAATGCATGGAAACTTCAAGCAGGCCACTGCAAATCTCTCACAAATTAGTTTAAACTAGCTTAGGCTAATCCATCCCTAAATTAGGGAAAGAGCAATGGTATTGACAAGATTACCTCATTTGAACAAAGTTCCACCCCTCGAGTGGGTGTTGGGAGCAAAGAAGAAATCCAAACACAATCAGGGTTCTATTTGGAATGAGGAGAGGAGGCACACATATTAGGTAGGTAACCAAAACATCCACAAAGTTCAAAAAAGCAATTGGGCCAATTTCTGAAACTCTTTTATCCTGAAGCTGCGTTCAAAGGGGGAAAAATGGAAGAAAGCAAGATCTTTTGAAAAGAGAGTTTTAAAATACCCTTTGCTTCAGAAAATAGTAAGAAATATAATCGTATAACAACATTCCATTACTAGAGTGGCCAGAAGGAAGAGATCAAAATTCACATCACATTTTGTATGGCTATTAAAATGATGCCCAAAATCCAATTCCACATGGAATTCTTAGTCCTTCTCAAAAGTATTCATTGTGTTACTTTCATCTGTGAAAGTGTGTGTTTGTGCACAATATATGCACAGACACGTACAAAGTGCAATAACTCAGTCGTTTCCTTAGCCCCAAGAGAATTATGCCCTAAGCTTGCTCCAGGCCATCCCTTTTAAAACAAGTCTAATTCTTTCAATAGAGTATCAAAAATGGAATGGCAGATGTTAAAGTATATCCTGAGATCTTCCAAAGGCTGCTGACTTTACACTACAGTTTCAGAGGTAGGAAAAGGCTGTGACTAAATCTTACTGAACATTAATAATTCAAGAAAATGAGCAAATTCATGGAGGTGGGGGGAGTCCCTGAGGGGCACGGATGTCAGTTTGTATCAGGGCTTCAGGGAACGGGGAGAAACTACTTTCAAAGAAATAAGAGGGAGGGAGGGGAGAAGAAGAAACTTAGGGGTATGGCCTCTCAAATCTTCAGCAAAATCACTAAAAATGTGAAATGCTTATTGCAGATGGATTTTTTAATGGAAAAATGATGCTGAATCTGATATCTTTCTAGATAGAGGGTGAAGTAGAGATTGTGCACACAGAGCAAAAGTGGAGCATACAATGGAAATGCCAGCCTTTTGGAATTCACAAATTGTGGGGAGTGATTGAGACATTCACAGGATATTACGGATTGGGGAGACAGGGTAAGTTTACCCAGATCTCCAAGAGGAAGGGGGAGCCGCAGAAGAGATCTACGTAAAATAACATTTAGAAATAGAGCCCTTTGTCCAGTATCCTTATCATTTCAATGCCTAATAACCAACTTCAATACCTGATGTGGTAAATATTCTCAGCTCAGTTTGAGTTGTTTGACAACATAACTCAAACGTTTCTTCCATATTTTATTCTTCACCATCCCTTACCTAAATGCTTTGTTCAGGCCAAACTAGGTAGTGTGTTGTACAATTTCCTCCCATGCTTTTTCCTTTTCTCCCCCCATAGCCGATTATACTTTCAATCTTCTCATCTCAATATGTCTAGCCAACTATACCTGGTCCTTCCCAGTCACTCAACAACTTTGTCTCTCCCTCCACCTCCCATCTCTGCTTTACATCTCTTCCTTACTTGTTGATAATGCAATGTCACTTCCCAGCAAGAAAAAGAACAGAAATGGCTGTACTGTGACTAAAAATCAGCAAGATTTCAAATGACCTCAAAGACCACTAAACTCTGAATTGTTAAATGTGCTACTTAGCCATGGAATTGGAAAACCCATCACACTTTAGCATCAATAATTAAATGTTTTTAATGCCCTTATCATGCCTTATACTAAAATTTAATTGAATATGATGAGATGCTTCAGTGTTACTTTTCAAAAGGAATAAACCCTTAGCCTCATTTTGGTGTCCAGAGCATCATGGAAAGAAACATCGTATCAAATTCTGGTAATTGTTCTCTCTTGATTATTTTTGGTATTTGATTTGTTTTTGTTTTTGTTTTCCCCTTAGTCTTTATTTTCATTTTTCCCTGTTCCCTCTCTTCCTCATGAATGGTACTGGGGTGTTTTAATGGTCAAAGAGAAATAAAAAGGAGGAGTGTTTAACTAAATGTAACTCATCCTATCTCAAATACACACTGAAAATATTTCAAACATAGTTTATACTGGTGGATCTTCACCTCAACAGATTATAATTCCTTCCTTGGCCAGTAGCCCATGCTGTTATTCACACCATTCTAATATGTTAAGAACAAAATCTCCTGAGAATATAATTACTATAAGATAATGTACCCTCTTATGTATGCGGGTTTCACTAGCAGTTATAAAAATGTTTCCAAGATTGCATTCTAGCAATTAGGCTGCAGTATGGGCTGCTAATGGATTTCACATGCAGCTTTAAGATATAGACCCTAAGACTGTTTCAGAAAATATCTCTTAAAAATGTTTTTAGATGAACAGATAGGGACAGACTAACAAATTCTGTTCGACCAAGCAAACTTTTTCTGTTTGATAAAGCTTAGTAATATATTACTAGTTGTATCACAAAAACATAAAAAGGTATAGCTGTTTATAGAGACCTAAAGTCAAGTTCACAATGATCAATGTCAAGATCACTATTTTGGCAGACACTGTGGCTTTGCTATATGATTTTAGTGTCTCATAGAACTGAGAATCTATGGTATTTTCACTTATTTTATCACTCGGAACAATCTATTGAGGGAATATACTTAGTTCGCTGTATCTGAGTGAGTCAGTTGGGCTATAAAAATAAAATTAAAATAGCAATGATCTATGATAACACAGGGAATGTACACCAAAAACTACTATACCATAACATTATAACAACAATAGAAAAAATATTAAGGAAACGGTCCTTATCTTGATGAGGAGAAACTACGATCTTAGTTTTATTTGACAGAATAAAAACCCAAACAAATGAGAAATGAGGGACATAAAAGGTCAGTTCAGCCTAACAAACCTTCCTAAGCCTCTAATATGCCAATAAAACACAGTCTCTGCCACATGGGAGAGTTAAACTCATGAACAGATAATTTCAATGTAATCCAGTAAATGTTCTGATAGGACATTTCAAATAGAGCAACACATGTAAAGGACTTATCGTCATGTCTGTATCGTCAGCACCGGATATGTGTGGGCTATAATATGTATATAACATATAAAGTGCTAAGGGAAAATGAAGGCGAGGAACTTAGGCAAGGCTAGTGATGTCTTCTTGGTTACATAACTAGTGACAAAACCAGCTAGAATCCACATGTCTTAACACCCACTCTAATGCATTTTCCAAAAGGCCATGGTGCTTACAGCCTCCAAGGGAATGAACTTTTCGAGTTGAATAGTAAGCAGCACCTGCTGAAGTGCCTTTGCCATTCTCTTCCCTCCTCGAACTCCACCCAAGTAAAAACAAAACACTTTCTACATATTCAAGTTATGTATTTCTAATTATAGCTCTAACTAAAATGACGTCTGCAATTGAAAAGAGTGGCATTTTCTTTTTGATTTCATATATATAAATAAATCACACAACACTTTAAAGGTTAAGTTATGCAAAATATATAGTTACAGACAAAGGACTCTCCCTCCTTCTGCTCATTGGAAATTGACATCCAGAAGGTCTTCTCTATGAGGGTTCTATTTCTTTCCCACCCTAGCTGCCGATCAATTTGGGTTTGCAACTTCACCATGAGAATTTCTCTATAGTGTCATAAATAGATACAGGAAGGAGTGGGTGTAACGCCTTTAAGCAAAATTAAACATATTAGTGAAAATGTACCATGCCATTCCAAGTAAAACAGGGTCTAACAGCATGTCACTACACTTTTGTGTTCTAATACATACCTACTTATACCAAAAGCCAACTCTCTTGATTTTAAAAATATCATACATAGTGAAATGGGAATGCTTGTGCCAAATTGGAAGATTGATTTAAGGACCTATATGGATTAATACTTTAAGATTATTCATCCAAAAACACTGTCGAACATATTACCAGTTTCTCTACCAACAAAAGTACAGAACAATTTATGAACCAGATTCCTTTGAACAATCAATTCAGAGGGATTAATTAGTTGAGAAACAGTGTTTCTGATTTTGCATCTCTTTTCAGCAATAGAAAAATAACTTTCATGCTACTTCTGTCATTACATGTGTTGCCCATCCCTTATCTTTGACCATTGACCTTAAAAAACCTATGATTCCAAAGATACAAGTAGTGAAATTGATCCCTAAAAGAGATCTTGACGAGTACTTTATTTCAAAAAGGATCCAAACACTTGCTCATCTTATGGCCTAACATGAGAGCTCCTCATGTATATCCTACTGACTGAAAATGGCATGGAAACCAGTGTTTAATAGCTTGACTGGGCATATTTTTCCCCTTCCATAAATCCGTCCCTCTCCCAAGTGGTTCGCAAACACTGCATTTTTCCAGGAAGGTACAGTAAATTTTATATATGTGCCATAAGTGGAGCTGAAGACAAGCCCTTGCCCATATGCTCAGGGCCTGAGGTGACACTGTCAGGAGCCGAGGGGAATAAGGCCCTGTTCTAAAAGCATAGCATGCTGCCTGTCCCTTCTGTTTGTTTTCACGCGCGTGTGAAGCGACACAGGGCATTTACTCCCACACAGATGTATATTCTCAGCCTCAGAGGAAAGAGGCCAAAAAAAAGAAATCAGACTGCATGGGAAAACAAAGATAACGGTAAACTGGTGAGTGGAGGATAGAAAAATGTGTGCTGACTGGAGTTTCCCCAGGCCTGCTAACTCTCAAGCTATTTGGCTTTAAGCCCTCAACTCTCCCCTAGATTGTGGGCAGTCCATAGGGAGGGGCTCTGCCTTCCTCACAGGTGTGTTCTGCCCAGGGACTCACACAGTTTTTGCACACACAGGTTTTCACATCATATCTCTAGAATTGCATCTACTCCTGGGATAGTTCTGATACTGACAGGCAAACACCAGGACCCCTTATAACTTGAATGAAAAGCAAAACCACTGGAAGACGTTACAATACTAAAATACCTGCATCGTTTGCCGTGGCAACATGTGCTTTTGAGAACCTTAGGAGACTGAAAATTTTAGTCACCCTTGAAAGGTAAATTACTTTTTAGATGTGAGTGCCTTATAATCAAATATTTCTAATAGTCTAAAATTAAAAATGATCTGCTCTCTTTAACTTTTAGCCTTCCTTAATTGGTACTTCTTGTTTTAACGGAAAGTGGCTTTCTTGAATACTACGCTCTCTGTGTTTATTAAAATGGGCATAAATGTAAAAACAGTAATATTTGAATGATGTAGAACTAATTATTTTGTGAGTCTAGCACATTCTTTAAAAAGAAGCTTGAGCATATCATTTATATGGTCCTGATGAACTGTCTTATAGGCACGTACTAAGGGATGATATTGCTAACAGTGGGAATCTGTAAATTGTGGAAAATCATCTACTATACTATATTTCATCCTTCGGCATCTATAGCAATAGGGATAAAACATATTCCAAGCATTATGGAAAAGATATCAGATTCTTCTTCCTAGCAATGAATAGAGTTTTCTCAAGTGGCAGATTATTATAGTTGTCTCCTCACTGTTGGTGAAGCAGAAGTCCAAGAGGCATATGTATACATTGTATACATATCAAGAACTTATTAACACCTTTTTTTTTTTTTTAGGGAGATTAGCTCTGAGCTAAGTGCTGCCAACCCTCCTCTTTTTGCTGAAGAAGACTGGCCCTGAGCTAACATCCATGCCCATCTTCCTCTACTTTATATGTGCAACGCCTACCACAGCATGGCTTGCCAAGCGGTGCCATGTCCACACCCGGGATCTGAACCGGCGAACCCTGGGCTGCTAAAGCAGAACTTGCGAACTTAACTGCTGTGCCACTGGGCCAGCCCCTTATTAACATCTTTTGTAGGAATCTTTGCCTGAAGATGACTGTAAAGAAGCCATATGCTTTTAAACAAGGCACCAAGCGCTTACTGGTAGCTGGCTGAGTACCCTCATCTTTTCTTCAGGGTTAACTTTTCAAACAAAGGAGGTATTTACATTGACAGTCTAAAAAATAACTGGCAATTTGGGAAACTCTTGTACATTAGCAGTTTAAGAAATTTAACGAGTCTGTAGGATAATAATACGTTCAGGAAAAGTACAAAATGTATAAACATAAATAATTTTTTCTACTATACTCTGAAGAACTGCACGCAGCCAAAAAATTCTGCATATAGACAGCAAGACAAGATATCCAACAGTTAGTGTTTGTTCTGTTTCTTGCCTTTGGAGAACAATGAATTCAAAATGAACAATAGCAAATTCAGAGGGAATCACAGAGAACGAAAATGTTATCTAGTTGACCTTAAATGTTTGTCACAAGATTTCCTGCAGGTTCTTCTGAATCCCAGGCTGATATTATGTAGGGTGCTCAGTATGGCACAAAATAACAAAATACTTTAGTTTTGAAAATAAAAACATACTATTTTCTTCACTAGAGATTGGCTCTTTGCAGGTAGATTTTCCATCCTAATTTTGGTTGCAAGAGATAAGCCATAATCTGATAGCATTTATTCTGAAGTGTTCCCTAAACATGTTTAAGTAATTCATCGTTCTTTGGATCTTCACACACCCCTGAGACGTTAGGAAAAAAACCCCACAACTTCACCACAATAAAAATTTGTGATTCCACCCACTCAGTTCCTACCACATTGGTACTTTAGTTGATATTTGCAAATTTTCCACTTTTCTAAGAATGACTCTCCTTCAATTTGATCTCCACTGGGTATTTATAAGAAGCACTAATAATTATGTTTGTGGCAAGCTCATGAAAATTAAACCTAAGCAAGAATGAAAAAGAGAGCGGAACCTGGTTTATAGTGAAGTCATCACAGGCTTACTCATCTATAAGCGGTATTCAGCTACTTATTGTTATTGTACAAAGCACTTGGAAAATATGCTGTCATTTGGCTCAAACTTAATGGAAGCTTAGGGTTGGTACTTTAATGATTGGAACAGTGAGTCTGTCTAGCGTAAGATACAAAACTAATAAAACTGGCAAGTTGTCTTCTTTAAGCCAGCAAATTCTCTGCTCTAAAAATCATGTCTGTCTCACAAGCAGAAGGGTATGTCTCACAGCAGATCCTAGAGCATTTACATTCTCTTAGATTTCCATATTTCATATTGCTTCCTTTTCCCTGGATACAAAACAACAAGGATTGATTCAGTATCACCCTGCTGTCTATTTTAATTGAAATCTTCCGCATATACAAACATGTCAAAAGTTAGTAATAAAAAAAAATACAACTAAAAACTCAACAAGCAATAGATATAGATCTTTAGGGGATTAGACATCCTATTCCTTCACTTGGCTTTTGAGTTGTATGAATGGTCACAAATGAAAATACAGTAGTACTGGGAATCAGACTCCACTCAAGAACACAGATAAAGTAGAGAATTGTCAAGATTCCTTAAACATAACCTGCTCCAAAATAATTACCCACCAGGCTGACCTTGGCCATAAAAATTCCTATTCCTACAGCCTTGGGCTTAAGCCATTTTGTCTCCAGAAGGTGCTTATAAAATGCAATCACATTAAAAAAGGGGAAGAAAACATTAAACTAGTTTGAAATTAGCATTGACTTGCGTATATATTCTTGAGTCTCTATCTTTCTGGGAGCTGGATCTGCCTGATCTGGAGCAAGGATGAGCGGTTCTTGAGGTTAAAATGCTGGAAGTACAATGAAAAGGTAAAACAACACAAGGGTCCTTTAGCAAATAGTGAAAGGCCGGTAAGGAAGGACCTAAGGGAAGTGAGTCATTTTTTTATAACTCAAGCAGGCAGAAACCATCTGCCTTTCAATCTCTCTCTCTTTCTCCTAATATGTAGTAAGTTATCATATTACTTGTAAGGTCACATCTTTGGTAGGCAGGATGAATAGATTATACAACTAAACTAATTGGAAAGTTGCATAACTTATGTTGGGAAATCACCAGATAACAGCTACTATTCATGTGCTGAAAATGTTCCAGGCACCGTATTAGATGTTATAGGGTATTATTAAAACTTACTACAGCCATACAAGGCTGATGTTATAGTCCATATGTTATAGGTGGGGGAAAGAAACTCAGAAATTAAGTGGCATATACAATGTCATTCATCTACAAGTGATATGGTTGGAATTAGGCTCTCCTGTTTCTAACTCCAAACTTAAATTCCAAAGAATTATTTGGTGCAATTATATGCTGGGAGATATCAATGATCAGCAAGCAGCATGATGAGGGTAAACAAACAGGGAGTACAGTGTATACAGCAAGAGACCCAGTAGGAGGGGGCCAAAGGGACATCCTGAGAAAATGACATTGAAGTGAGAGTAGACTTTAGCTCTTTAAGAAGAGGGTAGGGGAAAGAAAAGGAAGATGACTGCAGGCAGTGGAAATGCATGCCCTCAGGCTAAGAGGGAAAAGAGGCTGTTGTGCTCCAGGAACTGAAAGAAGGGAGGTACAGGTGTCAGCTCCCAGATCACCTTGTAAACCCTGTTAAGGATTTGGGAGGTTATCTGAAGGATAACTGAAAATCCACGGAAAGTTTTACTTGTCAGGAACATATTGGCATCATAAAAGATCACCCTAGCAGCAGCTTTAAAACAACAAGAACAAGAAAACATAACTGTAGGTCTGGCTAAGAGCGGATGCAAGAAGACCCGGTAAGAGGGAGTTACAGCCACTAAGGTGAAGGGCACTGATACAAGTGGTGAGTGAATGCGTATTGATGAAATTTATAAATAAATGTATAAATTCATGAGATATGTATTAGGCAGAAAGAACTGAGCTTTGTGACTTATTTGTGGAGGTGGAGGGTGAGGAATGAGAGGAGATTCAGGATTTCTGGTTTGAGGAAGTATGCTATTTACTAAAACAAGCTACAAAGGCAGAGAGTAGATTGTACCATTTTAGACAAGGATGAGTTTGATATGCTGCAGATAACCATATGGTGCTGCCCATATGGACATGATAAGTAAGCAGTTCTATCAGAGCTTGAAAGGGCCTAGTGATCTAGAGACACAGCCCATAGTCTGAGAAAGGGTGGAGAGGTCAAGTCCAACTGAGTATCTCATTTCAGAGAAGCCAGTGAGAGCAGGCGAGATACCAAGGTAAAAGAAATAAAGAGCATCTGAGTAAAACTCACAGTAGGGCAAAATTTATAAGAGGAAGAAAATGGAAATTTCCATTTCCATCTAGGTTGTCCAAATTCATTTGATAAAATTTGGGGCAGGGGGAGTGGAATTTGTGCACGAGCTTTGTCCAAAAAATAAGTGCCAAATAAGTGACATGCATATGTCTAGAACTTCACTTTTGCTCTATCCTCCAGGAACCCCAGAATGGAAGAGAGGAGCAGAAGGATAAGGAAGCTACAAATAGCACAGAGAAAACAAGACATAGGCAAAGAAACAGCAAAGTGTCTCAGATCCGAAGAGAACAAAGTATGGCACTCTGGGGTGGGAAATTTTAGTTAACAGAATAAATTTTAAAAAAGGGATATTGAAGGGGAGTAGAGACTAAAATTCAGATAAAAGACATCAGGTCTCTCTCTCGAGAACATAAGTTATCTCAAAAAAGTGACTTCATGCTGAATTCATCTCCTTCCATATTTGTGCACCAAAACAACAAACAAAATAATGCAGAACACCTTTGTGAGTCACTGGTCAAATAATGTATATAATGTATGATTTGCCTTTTAGGTTAGGTTGTCATTTACGTTAGACATCTTGATGACTCAGATGATACAATTTCAGTATATAATTCCAATATTTCTCAAGATTGATGTTTGAAACTAGTTCTGAGTTAAAAAGCACCATCACGACCTAACATTTAATGAGCATTTTCTATATGCCAGGTATTGTGCTAAACAACTTACAACTATTAACACGCTGAATCCTCGTAAAAACCCAACAAGCTAGATATTATTACACCTCTTTCAGTGGAAGAAAACTCTCCATTCTAAGATGCTCTGAAATGATGGAACCTTTGACCCATCATCAGGGGAAGATACAAACTGTTGATTCCCCCCACTCACCCACCCACCGCCTTGGGGAAAAAACAAGCAAACCTAATTGTAATAGATAAACTGGTAAATAAAGGAAAAAAAGGAAGAGGAGAGGCAAAATATTGAAGGGTTTTTTTCTTTTCTGACCAAGTATTTAGAATCACTTCCAAAATCTCTTCAAAATATCAACAATAGTTCACTTTGAGGAAACATAACTTAGTTAACAGAGTAATACATTAAGAAAGAAAAATCTGGTATTTTGAAATTGTATCATTTTTATTTTCATATGTTTTAATTTGCAAACGAGAACATAAATGTATCCTGTTTTATACATATACACACCCACAGACAAGCAAAGACCTTTGCTTATTTCATCTGGGAATATGTGTGCTTTTTCACATAGTGGGTCAAAAGATGTTGGATTTGTTACTGTAGACTCAGCTGCAAGTCCTGCTTTTATCTGAAAAACCCTCTATAGAGCCCTAAAAGGTCTAACTAGCAGACTTAGAGGTGAGATAAATTACTATTAGTAAAACTACAGAGTTTTTCTAGCTGTCCTTCTTTATTGCACATATGATGAATATATGTAAGTTTTTTTTTTGGGGGGGGAGATTAGCCCTGAGCTAATATCTGCTGCATCCTCCTCTTTTTGCCGAGGAAGACTGGCCCTGAGCTAACATCAATACCCATCTTCCTCTACTTTATATGTGGGACACCTACCACAGCATGGCTTGCCAAGTGGTGCCATGTCCGCACCCGGGATCTGAACTGGCAAACCCCAGGCCGCCAAAGAGGTACATGCGAACTTAACTGCCATGCCACCAGGCTGGCCTCTGAATCTATGCAAGTTTTGACAGAGCTATTGTGTTAACATTCAATACCTCAAAGAGAAAAGAAATAAAATGTTGCAGTTTTTTAATGTTAAGAAACTTGTTATAATCAAAACAGCTTGAAGGGTTAAAAGTAGAAATAACAGGACTAAATTCACCTTTAGAACAATCACAATCCTTAATGTCAGAAAAGTTTATGTCCCTGTATCTGTCATATTATCCAGCACTGAGAGTTATGTTCAGTAGATGCTCAAAAAAAAGAGAGTATTTTTCATGAATAAATAAGTGAATGTGTTTGCTTGGGCATCTTTTAGATAAGCACATTCTATTCATTGAGACCATCAGAGAACTTTATGATTCTAAAAGTATCTTTAGTTGCTGAATTCTTCCTTAAAGTTCTCACCATTGCATTGTTACTATTATAAAATTCAATTTCCCTTTGGTGGATTATATTTTATTATTTCCACTTAAAATTCATCAAACTATTTTGATCCTCTCTGCGTTTTTTTCCCTGTGAGGAAAATGTTACACTTACTAAAAATTATTCTTCTTTGTGCTGAGGTTTTTGATATTATTACAGTACATTTGTTGAATCATTAAATATGAGTAATAGTTACTATAGAAAGCATTGGTGAAAATAAACGCTGAGACGTTCCAAACAGTTTATAAATGTCAAATGATTTTTCTGGAAATTCTGGTACATTTGTTGTGATTTTAAGATAAATATGTGTGTATCTGAACAGGTCATGTGAATAGAATCAGTAGTCATCCAATTTGCCTTCACAGAGTGTCTTTAAGTGCGCAGTACTCCCTCTAGAATTTTTTGTTAGATTCAAATGGAATTATGTATCCTAGACCTCCAAGGAGCAAGGAGGGGCCATTAGAGTGGATATTATATTCTAAGAAAAATAATGTCTAGGAGATCTTGGAACATGGCAGCATAGATGATCTCTGAACTCATCTCATCCCACAAACACAGCAAATTTACAACTGCTCTTGGAACAATTACCCTGCAAAAGAAATGCAAACTGGATAAAAAGAATCCCTAAAACAAGGGACAGTGCTGACTGAGGTAGAAGAGGCAGAAGTTCCTTTCTGGAGAGAAGAAAGCCACCTTTGCAAGCCACAGTGCTTCACAGCTGGCCAGGAGCAATCCTAAGTCATGCAGCCTTCCCTGGAGCAGAAGGGGGTCTGAGCAGGGGAGCATTACCACTATAAGCATCTTTTGGGGTCAGCACAACTGAGATGAGTCTTATAATATTTGGCTTTGCTGGCTATTAATTACAATGAGGAATACCCCTAGAAAAGCTATGAGACATAAGCGGAAAAAAGCCAGCTCTTAAAGGGCCCATGCACAAATTCACCCATTTTGGAAAGCAACCTAAAATCACCAGAAGGAAAGATGCACAGTCCTTTAGTGAAAAGAGACTCATCTGGTAGGCTCTGGGTGCATCTCCGTGAGAGGTGAGACCTTTCCAGTGACTGGAATGTTGGCGGCGGCCATTATTGTGACCTAGTACAGGTCTGCTGATAGACACACTGGTAGACACCATTGGAATTCTTCCACTGACCTGTTAGCCCAGGGTCTGCCCCACCCACTAGAGAGCAGGTTTAATTCAGCTCAGTCAACAGCAAGCACTTGGGAAACTTGTGGGCCTGCATAGGCTGGGTGCATGGATCTTCTGCAGCCAGGCTAGTGGGTCTGCCTCTGTGGGGCAGGGTGTACATGAGGAGCAGGTGGAGCATGTGGGGCATTGATGGAGTGTGTAGGTCCTCTGCAGTGGGGGCACTGGGTCTGATTCAGGGGTTTGGGGTACTTGCATGTGGCAGGACTCTGTTGATGGTGTGTGTGGCCTTCTGGGTGGTGGGGCTTGTCAGCTTCAGAAGACTTGTGCTTCTCCGACAACCACATAGGGGGTTGGCCCTACCTTCCAAATCCTGAAACAATTGTGTGTTCCCACACTTGGGTCCAGCCCCACTCAGGTGCAATCCTGAGAGAGCTGACAAGATCCTTACAGGCCAGAGGCCTACAGCAATTATAATCCCCTGAGCCTAGCAACCAGCCACACTGAGGGTCTACTCACTTAAAAGAAAAATTCCAATAGGAATGCGCGATTAGACCTTAAAGCCAACTGTGCTGGGGCTTTCCAAACCCAATAAAGTGATTGAAGTGTCCATAGCAGCCATATGCAGTTAAGCATTACAACCAGCTGGCCAGGGGGACAGCCTAGTGTCCCTGGCACTTGCAGCAAGAGCAACCCTTCCACAACAGAAGAAAACATGGCGCCCACACAGGGGACACTCCTGGAACATTTGGAACTGGTGACGAAAGGGAAGCACACTGCCAGGCCTCATGAGGCATCTCTTGGAGATGTAGCTGACCCACCTAATACACAGATATAAGCACAAAGAGGCAAAGTGAGGAGGCAAAGGAATACGTTTCAAGTAAGGGAACAGGACAAAACACCAGAAAAAGAACTAAGTGAAACAGAAATAAATAATCTACCTGACAGAGTTCAAACAAGAAGTCATAAGGATGCTCACTGATCTCAGGAGAAGAATGGGGGAACTCAGTGAGAATGTCAACAAAGAATTGGAAAATAGAAAAAAGAACAAGTCAGAAATGAAGAATACAATACTGGAAATGAAAAATTCACTAGAGGGACTCAATAGCAGAGTAGATGATACAGAAGACTCGATCAGCAAGCTGGACGGAAAGACTAAAGGAAATCACCCAAGCTGAACAGATAAAAGAAAAAAGAATTAAAAAGAACAAGAACAGTCTAGGGCAACTCTGGGACAACATCAAGCACACTAACCGTCATATTATAGGTGTCCCAGAAAGAGAAGAGAGAGCCAAAGTGGCAGAGAATCTATTTGAATAAATAATAGCTGAAAACTTTCCTAATCTAAGGAAGGAAACAGACATCTAGGTACAGGAAGCACAGAGAGCACCAAAAAAGATAAACCCAAAGAGGCCCACACCAAGACACATTATAATTAAAATGTAAAACATGAAAGATAAAGTCTAAAAGCTGCCAGAGAAAGGCAAGAAGTTACATACAAAGAAAAGCTCCTAAGGCTATCAGCTGATTTCTCAGCCAAAACCGTACAGGCTAGAAGGGAGTGGCATGATATATTTAAAGTGCTGAAAGGAGAAAACCTACAGCCAAGAATACTCTACCCTGCAACGTTATCATTCAGAATGGAAAGAGAGAGAAAGAGTTTCTCAGACAAGCAAAAATTAAAAGAATTTATCATCAAGAAACCAGTTCCACAAGAAACGCTAAAGGGATTTATTTAAGTGAAAAAGAGAAGACAAGAAACAGGAATAAGAAAATTATCCAAAAAAAAGGCAATAAAATCACTGGTAAAGGCAAAAATACAGCAAAGGTAGCAGATCAACCACCTATGAAGATAATATAAAAGTCAAAAGACAAAAGTACTAAAATTATCTATTTCCTTGGTAAGAGAGTAATGGATACACATGTACAAAAAAAAGAGGTTAGACATGATATCAAAAATATAAGATGAGGGAGGAGGGGAGTAAAACAGTACAGCTTTTAGCAGAGGTCAAACTAAAGAGAACATCAACTTAATATAGATTGCCATATATGTAGGTTATTATATATGAACCTCATGGTAATCACAAACCAGAAACCTATAATAAATAAACAAAAAATTAAGAAAAAGGAACCCAAGCATAATGCTAAGGAAAGCCATCAAACCACAAGGGAAGAGAGCAAGAGAAGAAGAAAGGAACAGAGAACTACTAAAACACCCAGAACAAAAGTAACAAAATGACAATATGTACATACTTGTCAATAGCTACTTTAAATGTCAATGGACCAAATGCTCTAATCAAAAGCCATAGTGTGGCCAACTGGATTAAAAAACCACACCTATGGGGCCAGCTCAGTGCCACAGCAGTTAAGTTCACAAGTTCTACTTCGGTGGCACGTGGTTTGCCGGTTTGTATCCCGGGTGCAGACATGGCACTACTTGGCAAGCCATGCTGTGGCAGGCATCCCACATATAAAAAAAAAAAATGTAGAGGAAGATGGGCACAGATGTTAGCTCAGGGCCAGTCTCCCTCAGCAAAAAGAGGAGGATTGGCAGCAGATATTAGCTCAGGGCTAATCCTCCTCAAAACAAAAAACAACCAACACCCATATATATGCTTCACATAAGAAACACACTTCCGGGGCCGGCCCAGTGGTGCAGTGGTTAAGTGTGGATGTTCCGCTTCAGCGGCCTAGGGTTCGCTGGTTCAGATCCCAGGTGCAGACATGGCACTGCTTGGCATGCCATGCTGTGGTAGGCATCCCACATATAAAAAGTAGAGGAAGATGGGCATGGATGTTAGCTCAGAGCCAGTCTTCCTCAGTGAAAAGAGGAGGATTTGCAGCAGTTAGCTAATCTTCCTCAAAAAAAAAAAAAAAGAAGAAGAAACACACTTCAGACCTAAAGACACTTACAAACTGAAAGTGAAGAGATGGAAAAAGATACTCCAAGCAAATAGGAACAAAAAGAAAACTGGAGTAGCAATACTTATATCAGACAAAATAGACTTTAAAACAAAAACTATAACAAGAGACAAAGAAGAGCACTCCATAATAATAAAGGGAACAATCCAACAAGAGGATGTAACACTTGTAAATATCTATGCACCCAACATAGGAGCACCTAAATATATAAAGCAATTATTAACAGACATAAAAGGAGAAATAGACAGTAACACAATAATAGTAGAGGACTTTAACACTCCACTTACACCAGTGGATAGATCATTCAAACAGAAGATCAATAAGGAAACATTGGCCTTTAATCCACATTAGACCAGATGGACTTGGTAGATATATATAGAATATTCCATCCCAAAACTGCAGAATACACATTCCTTTTAAATGCACATGGAACATTCTCCAAGATTGATCACATATTAGGACACAAAACAAGTCTCAATAATTTAAGAAGACTGAAGTAATACCAAGCATCGTTTCTGATCACAAAATTATGAAACTAGAAACTACAGGAAGAAAATCAGAAAACCCACAAATATGTGGAGATTAAACAAAATGCTACTGAACAATGATTGGGTCAATGAAGAAATCAAAGGAGAAATCAAAAAATACTTGGAGACAAATGAAAATGAAAATACAACATGCCAAAATCTATGGGATACAGCAAAAGAGGTTCTAAGAGGGAAGTTTATAGCAATACAGACCTACCTCAACAAACAAGAAAAATTTCAAATAAACAATCTAGTAGTGCACCTAAAGGAACTGGCAAAAGAAGAAGAACCAAAGCCCCAAGTCAGTAGAAGGAAGGAAATAACAAAAATCAGAGCAGAAATAAATGAAATAGAGACTAAAAAAACAATAGAAAAACATCAATGAAACCAAGAGCTGTTTATCTTTAAAAAGATAAACAAAATTGACAAACCTTTAGCTAGACTCACCAGAAAAATCAGAGAGAAGGCTCAAATAAGTAAAGCCAGAAATGAAAGAGGAGAATTACAATGGACACCTTAGAAATACAAAAGATTATAAGAGAATACAATGAAAAGCTATTCACCAACAAATTGGACAATCTAAAAGAAATGGATAAATTCTTAGAATTATACAACCTTCCAAAAGTGAATCAGGAAGAAAAAGAGAATTTGAATAGGATAAGTTGATCAAAACAGTAATCAAAAAACTCCCCAAAAATAAAAGTTCAGGACCAGATGGCTTCCCTGGTGATTTCTACCAAACATTCAAAGGAGACTTAATACCCATCCTTCTCAAACTCTTCCAAAAAACTGAAGAGGAAGGGAAGCTTCCTAACTCATTCTATGAAGCCAACGTTGCCCTGATACCAAAACCAGACAAGGACAACACAAAAAAAGAAAATTACAGGCCAATATCACTCATGAACATCAATGCAAAAATCCTCAACAAAATACTAGCAAATTGAATACAACAATACATTAAAAAGATCATACACCATGATTAAGTGGGATTTATTCCAGGGATGCAGGGATGGTTCAACATCCTCAAATCAATCAACGTGATACACCACATTAACAAAATGAACAAAAAAATCACATGATCATCTCAATAGATGCAGAGAAAGCATTTGACAAGATACAGCATCCATTTATGATAAAAACTCTGAATAAAATGGATATGGAAGGAAAGTACCTAAAAATAATAAAGGCCATATATGACAAACCCACAGCTGATATCATTCTTAATGGAGAAAAACTGAAAACTGTCCTTCTAAGAACAGGAACCAGACAAGGATGCCCACTTTCACCACTCTTATTTAACATAGTATTGGAAGTCTTAGCCAGAGCAATCAGGCAAGAAAAAAGAATAAAACGGATCCAAATCAGAAAGGAAGAAGTGAAACTGTCACTATTTGCAGATGACACGATTTTATATATAGAAAACCCTAAAGAATCCTAAAGAAATAATAAACGAATACAGTAAAGTTGCAGGATACAAAATCAACATACAAAAATCAACTGTGTTTCTATACATGAACAACAAGGTAGCAGAAAGTGAAAGAATACAATCCCATTTACAATTGCAACAAAAGGAATATAATACCTAGGAATAAACTTAACAAAAGAGGTGAAAGATCTGTACACTGAAAACTATAAAACATCGTTGAAAGAAATTGAAGAAGAAACAAAGAAATGGAAAGATATTCTGTGTTCCTGGACTGGAAGAATTAACATAGTTAAAATATCCCTATTTCCTAAAGCAATCTACAGATTCAACATAATCCCTATCAAAGTTGCAACAACATTTTTCACAGAAATAGAAGAAAGAATACTAAAATTTATACAGAACAACAAAAGACTTCGAATACCAAAGGAAACTTCAGGAAAAAGAACAAAGCTGGAAGTATCACACTCTCTGATTTCAAAATATACCACAAAGCTATAGTAACCAAAACAGCATGGTACTGGCATAAAAACAGACACACAGATCAATGGAAAAGCATTGAGAGGCCAGAAATAAACCCACGCATCTATGGACAGGTAATTTTGGACAAGGGAGCCAAGAACATACAATGGAGAAAGGAAAGTCTTCTCAATAAATGGTGTTGGGAAAACTGGACAACCACATGCAAAAGCATGAAATAGACCATTCCCTTACACCATAAACAAAAATTAACTCAAAATGGATCAAAGGCTTGAATGTAAGACCTGAAACCATGAAACTTCCAGAAGAAAACATAAGCAGTAAGCTCTTTGACATTGGTCTTAGCAGCATATTTTCAAGTACTATGTCTGACTGGACAAGGGAAACAGTAGAAAAAGTAGACAAATGGGACTACATCACACTAAAAATCTTCTGCACAGAAAAGGAAACTATTAACAAAATGAAAAGACAACCTGACAATAGGGAGAAGATATTTGCAAACCATATATCTGATAAGGGGTTAATATCCAAAATACACAAAGAATTCATACATCTCAACAACAATAAAACTAACAAGCCAATTAAAAAATAGGCAAAAGATCTGAACAGACATTTCTCCAAAGAAGATGTACAGATGGCAAACAGGCACATGAAAAGATGTTCAACATCATTAACTATCAAGGAAATGCAAACCAAAACTACAATGAGATATCTCTTCACTCCCATCAGAATGGCTATAATTAACAAGACAGGAAACAACAAGTGTTGGAGAGGATGTGGAGAGAAGGGAACCCTCATACACTGCTTGTGGGAGTGTAAACTGGTTCAGCCACTATAAAAACAGTATGAAGATTCCTCAAAAAATTGAGAAGAGAGCTACCATATGATCCAGCTATTCCACTGCTGGGTATTTATCCAAAGCACATGAAAACTTGAATGTGTAAAGATACATGCACCCCTATGTTCATTGCAGCATTATTCCCAATAGCCAAGACTTGGAAGCAACCTAAGTGCCCATCAAGGGATGAATGGATAAAGAAGATGTTATATATACACACAATGGAATACCACTCAGCCATAAGAAATGACGAAATCTGGCCATTTGTGACAGTATGGATGGACCTTGAGGGTATTATGCTAAGCAAAATAAGTCAGAGACAGAAAGTCAAATACTATATGATCTCACTCATAAGTAGAAGATAAAAATAACAAACAATCACACAGAGACAGAGATTGGACTGGTCGTTACCAGAGAGGAAGGGGGGAGGCTGAAGGGCGAAGAGGTGATTTGGCACGTGTATGTGGTGGTGCATTATAATCAGTCTTTGGGTGGTGAACATGATGAAATCTACACATGAATCAAAATGTAACGACGTATACCTGAAATTTATATAATCTTATTAACCAATGTTACTGCAATAAAAATAAATATTTACTGAAAAAAAGAAAAATAATGTCTAAATAGAAATAGTGCAAACAGTACAGAATAAATGGAATATATTAGGAAACAACATGCAAAAATGCACAGATTTGCTAAAGTGGAGTCTTCAAAACTGAATGCTATTATTTTAACAGTAGAAGCCGCAGGATATTAGGATATTTAAAGAAGTCTTATCAATTCTCACAAGGCAGTTAATGTACTAAATGAAGCCAGGCCTGCAATTTACTTATTTAAGAGACAAGTACTTATTTGTTTAGGAGAATGGATGGCACTTGAAAAACAGCACTGAGGGCCTAATTAACAAAAATGTGATTATTTCTGGATCTGATCACTACATCTCTTCTAGTTAGCTAAGTGAGCAGACACTATCTATCTGTGTATCTCTATGTCTATTTTTGTATCTCTGGTTATTTGATTTCCTGCTCCCAATAAGATGCACAGTTAATTATTAACTATATTCACTAAAGGAGGTGATGTAGGTTCAATATTACAGATGATAGAGAAGCTTTTTTGGTAGAAGTATGTCTCAGGGGAATCACTGAAGGAAGACCCTTAGCCTCTTAGAGTTTCTCACTCTTCATAGGGGAGAACGAAGTGTAAAACTAGTCGTCTATGTTCTGGAGTCAGAATGCCTGGGTTCAAATCATGGTTCTATAATAAGTGTGTAAAAGGCGACTAATTAAAATCTCCATCCATTCATTTCCTCCTCTGTTAAATGAGGATGAAAATGGCACCTTAGTAATGGGGGCATTATGAGGATTATATAGGATACTATATGTGAGGTACTTAACATAAGGCCTGATACTCAACGAGCGTCAGTAGATACTTTATCATCATCATCATCATCCACCACACTATCACAAAGACAGGAAAGAAAGATTCAACCCAAGCTGTTAAGCCAGTACTGATGATGTACGCACTCTTTTACATATACTGTGCAAGGAATTGGGGATACAAAGATGAATAACTCTTTACTCTGTAACTATATCACTATGCTATTTGTCATATACTCTCAAATGCATGACCATATGGGTACTTAATTAAAGATACAAATCATTACCATGAAATGAGTATTCTTGCTTTTGTAACAGTTCTAGTTGAATATTGGCTTTTTTGAAGATCAGCGATTCTCAATCCAGGACACAACTATTTGATGTGCCTCTGTGGGTTTAGGAATACTTGTAGCTTAACATAGCTTCCCCATGAATTCTGATGTGTTCTCCTGATTGAAATCTACGTTTCAATACATATTTTCCTTAGAATAGTGACTGCTTCATTGCTGAATGGAATTAACTGGGCAGCCTGAATGTTATTGACTAGAGCTTGAGAAAGAGGCGCTAAAGTTGACTTTACATCCACAGAGAAAGCATGACCTTTAGTCTTGGTGGCCTTTGGGCCCACTAGCATGGCTACTTAGAAATAACCCAAAGTGTGGAAGGATAACAACCTACTTCTCCACTTTCCTAGAATTCAATATCATTGATATACTGTACGGCAACTCTTGCCCTTGGAGGTATAGCAGATGGAACACAGGCTTTTAACACAAAACGGTAGCTGGAATGTTATCTACCATCTACTGAAAACCAACCAGATGCCACACACTCTTCAAAGACATCATATATATTATCTCAGATAAATATCACAGCAGCCCTATAAAGTTTTATTATTATGTTCCCCGTATATATCAGAAAATTGAGGGTCAGCAGGGTTAAATATCTTGCACAATGTTTTACAAGAATATAATTTGAAACCACTAGAATTTGAAGTTAGGTATATCTGACTCAAGATTCCAGTTATTTTGAAAATGTATTTATTGGAAGATGCAACTTCATACATTTTATTTAATTATGCTAACTTCTTCATTTATAAAACGGATAGTACTAACAACAATATTGACTTGGATCATTAAGTGGCTGTAACAATTCAAGGTACCCATGACATAGTGGGTGCTCATACATATCTCTTTTTCATCTAGGTCAGGGGCTTATTTCCCACTTATTAGATATCACCAATTGCTTCCTAAATGAATAAGTTTCTCTTCCTTATTAAACAATTATTAACCTATAATGCCTCTTAAATTCTGCAAATGCAAAGATGATCCCAGTTCTCTAGGAACTTACTATTTAGTGGTGGGAAATACATTAAACAATAATAATTTCTACAGACAATGCATTTTGACGTGTTGGGCTATATGCTTAATGTATTTGTTTTGCACATAATTAAACAACAAAAACTGTGCCAATATTTAAGAATGAATGATTTCATACAAAAATCTAGAACTTTTTTATCTCCTCCTGAAAGATTATATTTCAGGTAATGCTGAGCTACATCACTACATGGCCATGATTGACAAGCGTTAAGTAGCCGTTACACTCTTTTACATGTGGCAGGTGTCTTTTGGGTAATTATAGATGCACCCCATACACCTACTTCTCTTCTTCATATTACCTGCCTATAAATTTGTGTTCCTAACCTTTGCAGAAGTCTTTAGGCTCTATAAGGACCAAAGCAAGGTCTGACACAGTGTCTACACAGGGTATGCACTATGTTGAATGAATGAATAAATGAGTGACAGAAATCCAAAGGGAAAAACAGTAGTTTTTTAATTAACCTTTCTTTCTTAGATTCAAACCCACTTTTTAGTCATTGGCAACTGATTTAGGAAGGTGACTGAGAGGATATAAAATTATCAGCATGACAACTCTTGGAAATAATCAAAATGTGCATCTTACAGGTCCTGGATCCTCAGCAGCATAGCTGGGTGGCAAGAGTGGAAAGGTACTTAAATCCAGACCTATTAACCATGTATTTGAGGGGTCTTCATGCATTCCCAGCACTAAATTAGGCTTATTCTTTGATTCCTTTTTCTAAATTATGTGTTAAGAAAAAACAGACAAACAAACATAAAAACAAGATAAATTACTTTTGTGGAAAGACAAGAAAAAAAGAAAATTGGGTTAGTCCCAAATAAAAAAGATGGCTTTAGGTGAGGAAGATCAGCCCTGAGCTAACATCTGTTGCCAATCTTCCTCTTTTTTGTCTTTGCCCTCCCCAAAGACCCTGTACACAGTTGTATATCCTAGATGTAGGTCATTCTAATTCTTCTATGTGGGATGCCACTACAGCATGGCTTGATGAATGGTGTATAGGTCTGCGCCCAGGATCTGAATTGGTGATCCATGGGCCTCTGAAGTAGAGCAAGCAATCTTAACCACTCAGCCATGGGGCCGTCCACAAAGATGGACCTTGAATTCAGAAAGATCTGTTTAAATCCCAATTCTACCAATGGCTGCCAATTTAACTATGGCCAAATTATTGAATGTCTCATAAATTTTGTTTCCTTTCCTCTAAAAATAGATATAATACTTAGCTTTTATATTAGCTCTGAGTGTAAATATTATTACCAACTAAAAGATGGCCAATCAATATACTTGAAACATAATAAGCCGAAAAATAAAATGTGATATTTTTCTTTTCCTTTCCTCTTTCTTGTTTATAATTTTATGGAGTTTTTTTTTTCTGACTCAGTATTATTCTTTGAAACTCTGTAATTATGAATGTGTAAATAAAAATCCCAAAACTGAATTTATTTACATAGTCTCAATTTACATCCGATTTAAATAGTAGCATGCCTAAACCATAGCTTTTAAAATCATAAGAAATATTATCTCTAAGTTTCTATATTTTACCTTGTCTAATATTTTCTTTTTTTTATCAAAACACTGTAAAAGAATAACATTATTGGAAAAGGAATTTTTTATGACCTCACAATTTTTATCTCTTAGTATGTAAATAAAACTTATTTGTTCAATATATACATATCTCTGTGTTTTTGTGTCTAAGTATATATAGATACACACTCACATATGGATATATACATCATCCAAGAGAAAGTTCTAGGCATTTAAACAAGAGCCACAAAACCAGTATCTTAGCTTCCCTGCAGGATATGATTGAATGTTCCTTATCTTACTATAGTGACCCCATGTTCTCCTGTGCCAAGTGTGCAAGTCCCAGAAGTGAATTTAAACCCAATCTCATTTTAAGTTTCCATTGTACTCAGCATGATCCTCATTTTTCACTGCATAGCCCTCGTAAGGGCCACGGTCCTGTCTAGGACACTGCTACGGATATACCAGGAGCTGTAATTGAACTTATAACTACACACACTTTCCTCCCACCACAGAAGTATTACTATAAATGAGAGCAAAAAGACTTTTATGCTTTGAAGAATGGGATATAATCTTAAGTAGCAGTGACACCATGCCTATGATAGATGATAAACAGTAACACCGGTAACCGGCTCATCTCTCACCTTCAAAGCATAAGGAATAATTGTATTAATAGCTTTCTATACATTAGCACACCTTTGAAAAGGGCTTTTAGCTGGAGGTGAAGGCATCTTCAGGCATGGGGAAGCCCATATCTTGAAACTAAGTGGATACGGCTAATCTGCAAATATATGACAGCTTTCTAATAATTGTAAACACATGTACTCTACTCATTTTTAGGTGTAGTTTTTTAAAGAAGGGGTCTTTCAACATTATTGGAGTAGAGAGTGTGTAAGGGGCCCTTCAGAAGATGACCACAATGTAAATGAGGGCATTCCAAGTGCACCCAACTTCACGCTGCTCTCCTATGCCTCATCTCACACAGCTAGTCCCCAGGAGAGTCAGCTCTCCTAGGGTCACTCAAGCATCCTGTACCAAAAGTTAAGGCACAACTCTGCCCTCTCCTTCCTGTTCTGTCCTGCTTTATTTTTCTAAACCAGCAAGCATGGTTGCATGGTTGTCCACATATAACTCTTTCACTCATTTATGCAGTAGGTATGTACCGCCTATTGTGTGCTAGCACTGTTCTAGGTGCTGAGGACAAAGGACAAACAAAACAGAGTTCAGAACCTCATGAATATTACATTCCAATGGGGAGATAGAAAAAAATTTCAAAAAGAAACTGTAATATACTATCAAGTAAGTATGTATTATAAAGAAAAATACAGCAGGGTGGAGAACACAGCACGTGGAGGGTGATTGTAGATAAAACGGTCCATCAAGGAGGGCCTCTGATCACCTCACCCCTGTCAGAATGACTGTTATCAAAACAACAACAAATAGCAAATTTTGGCTATTTGGATGTAGAGGATGCAGAGGAAAGGAAACCCGCATGCACTGCTGGTGGCAACTACTATGGAAAACAGTACAGAGGTTTCTCAAAAAACATTAAAAACAGGACTATCCCGTGATCCAGCAATACCACTTCTGAGTATTTATTCGAAGAAAACAAAACCACTAATTTGAAAAGATACATGCACTCTTATGTTCATTGTAACATTATTTACAACAGCCAAGATATGGAAGCAACCTAAATGTTCATCAGTAGATGAACGGGATAAAGAAAATGTGGTATATTTACATGGTGGAATATTACTCAGCCATAAAAAAAGAATGAAATGTTTCCATTTGTGACAACATGGATGGATCTAGAGGGTCTTATGCTAAATGAAATGAACCAGACAGAGAAAGAATAATACTGTATTATTTCATTTATATGTGGACTCCAAACACAACAGAACAAATGAACCAACAAAATGAAACAAAAACAGTTCGTAGATACAGAGAACAAATGGCTCATTGCCAGAGGGGAGCAGGTGGGGGAAGGTCAAAAGAGGTGAAGGGGATAAGAAGTACAAACTTCCAGTCATAAAATAAATAAGTCATGGGGATATAATGTATGGTCCATGCCCGGGAACCAAACCTAGGCCCCCGAAGAGGAGTGTGCCGCACATAACCACTAGGCCACAGGGACTGGCCCAGAGTGATCATTTTGTAATGTAAATAAATGTCAAATCAGTGTGTTGTATACCCCAAACTAATACAATATTGTTGTCAACTGTACTTCAGTTAAAAGAAAAAGGAGGGCCTCTGACATTTGAGTGAAGACCTGAATGACAGGAATGAGTGAAGTCATGGGGCTATCTCGGGAAGAGAACTCAGGCACATGTGGGTGTAAATGTCCTTTCAAGACAATAATGAAGCTACTCAACATTTGCCTAATCAAACAGAGTAACACAGGAAGCTTAATAGAGGAAACCGTTTGAATAAAAGAATACATTTATTTCTAGTGTTGCACTGACTTTCTAGTTAACGTATTTTTCAATTTCATAGAAATTAACTTTGAAGCTACCAGCTTCTCAGAGGTCTTTATTGCTTTAGGGACATCCACAACACCAACATTTTGTGTTTATCTATGTATGCTCTTTTTTTTCCCTGTGGGATCAGAGCCCACCACTTTTGCTATACATTCAAAAAAGTAAAAAGTGTGACAAACACTGTTCGCAAAGAAGAGAAATGGCATTTATTGAGTGCCAGCTATGTAATAGGGAGTGTGGCTCTGAATTCAGAGACCTAGATATGAATTCTAATTGTGCTATTCACTACCTGTGCGACTCTAGGCAAGCTACAGTCTGAAGGGCTGTGTCCCACCCAAATTCATACTTTGAAATCTGCATCTCTAAAGGTGACAGTTTAATAAGGGGAGCCTTTGGGAGGTGATTAGGTTATGAGAGTGGAGCCTTCACGAATGGCATTCTTGCTATTATAAAAAAGACCCCACAGAGCTCCCTAGTTCCCTTTTTCCCATGTGAGGATATAAGAAGTCTGTGACTAGGGGGACAGCCCTCACCCGACCATGCTCACACCCTGATCTTGGACTTGCAGCCTCCAGAATTGTGGGCAATAAATTTCTTCTGTTTTAAAGCCACCCAGTCCATGGTATTCTCTTATAGCAGCCTGAGCGCACTAGGACAGGACAGGTTGCTTACAGCACTTGACCTTCACTATTATAAGTCAAAATGAGAGGCAAACACCCCCAGCATTTTGTTGGGAGGATTTCATGAGGTCAGGTACACAAAGTGCCTGAGATCTGCTTGGCATTCCAGAGGCACAAAGGAGCCCATAGATGGGTGTGTATTTTCCATGCTTTATTCCATATAATTTTTACAATGGCCCAATTTACCCGAGATACCAAATCTAGATTTAATATCTAACCTAATTACAACCTCAACATTCTCCAGAAATGTAATCTTAATCAACCAGTCTAGAATTTTCTGGTCAATACCAGTGAGATAATCTGTCACTTGGGCCCTCTCCATCCGCCCCCACCCATCCCCAGGAAGAAGAGGTGATCTGCATAATAAAACCATTGCTGTTCCTTCTCCCTAAAGAAGAAGATGGCCTGGAGCAAAACAATTCTTTTTTTCTTTTGCTTGTAACTTCTTTGCTTTACCCTCCTTCCTATAAAAACCTTCCACTTTGTATAACTCCTTGGAGTATCTCTCTGCTTGCTAGATGAGATGCTGCTTAATTCATGAATCACTTAATAAAGTCAATTAGATCTTCAAATTTACTTGGTTGAGTTTTGTTTTTTAACAATTTTTCTTTTTTTTGGTCTGCTTTGTCAGTTCACAAATAATAAATGCTTTCGATTCTTTTTTCTCACCTGACTGTCATATCTAATCACTCTCTAAGACCTGAGTATTATTTTTGTTTTGTTTTGAAATGACTCTTTTATCAATCCCTCCATTTCCATTCTCACTGCCAGCACCACAATTCTGACAATTATCACCATATAATAGAAATATGATGACATTCAAATCAACCTTTCGCTTCCATTTCCTCCTCTCTCCCCAAATTAGTTTCTCTAAATCACTTTGAGAGCAACCTTCACTGACTCAAAACCAAGTGAAGCATCAAAAATAATATACACCAATTCCATAGACCCTTGAATCATTTCCCAGGTGATGTGGATGGATTTTTCCTCCATGATTTCTCATGGATCAGAGTATAGGAGCCTTCTGTGATGTCTCGTCTATTAAGGTTTGTTTTAAGATCATTTACACTAGAACACTCCTGCATAAAATCTTTGAGGAGGAAGTAAGAGGACCTTGTTTGTCAATAAGATCTGGTTTGTCCTATTTACTATTATTATGATGATGGCTATGGTTATTATATTATGTAGGGGAGGAAGGACTCTTCCTCTAGCTTCTTCCTGCTGGTGTAAGAATTAAACTGAGATAAGACAGAATAATAGGAGAAAATCAAACAAAGTTTAACAAGATGTCAGCATGGGAGAAACCCAGGAAAACTGACTCCCTACAGCGGCTGAAGCCACCACCTCAAATGCCCTCTTCAGCTAAAGACAAAGGATGATGTTGGGGGGCGTGGTTTGGGACTTCAAAGGGGAGGAAGGTAATTTACATGTTTGATAAATAAGTGTTTGCTGGGCCATCTCTAGACAATGCTACCTGAGAGTTGATACAAACGGGCTTAGCAAGGCCCTTCCCAGTCTACCAATCCCCAGAGTTATCTATGGCAATGGGCTGTCCTGGGAGGCATTCTATCTTAAGTTCTTTTAGGCAGTTTTGGGGAAGCTCAAACTTTCTTTCAGAGTCTTTTGTCCTAAAAAAATAATCAAGCCAAAGAGACACATTTTGGGGTGGCCAATTCTGATGCCCCACAATTATTATTAAAGAATCAAATAAACCGAATACATTTTGATAGCTGACAGGTCAAATGACTTTGTAAAATTTAATTTCTATTTTTTACTCATGTGAGGTTAGACTACGTCAGAAGAAATATGAAAAAAGATTCTATGTATTGTTTAGTGGCAGTAAAAACAGAAACAAATGTTCCCCTACAAAGTTACCTTTCTCTCCAGCTTTCCCACTGCTTCCATTCCCCCAGGTTAAACAGCTGGGTGGGCTGACTGAGATTAGAACCCGGGCTTCCTTCAGTCACAGTCGTCACCAACAGATAGTAGATTTTTTGCTCATTTGACTGCCTCCACAGAGATCCTGCAGGTCAGTTATGGCTACAGTCAAATGAGCAGAAAAACTAATACCCACTAAACTGCAAGGTCTTTGAGAGCAGGAACAATGTATTAATCACATCTCTGTATATATTCCTAGCACAGGTATAAAATAATTGCTATGCTCATATGCAAAGAAGCTATGATTTGAAACCTGGCAGGAAGCATACTTGAAAGGACATCATGACTGGTGAAAAAAAGATTGGTTTAAAAATACATACCATATCTTTTTCAATTTACTTTGTTTTTATTTCTGAGCTTTTTGTCTTTTAGAAACTTCCTAATGAATCAATTTGAAAGGCAAATCAATTAACTTTCTCATTTCCCTTCATGTCTCTTACCTCTCAACAAACTCCCAAAAAGGAACACACTTTGTTTAAGGTGCATTATATACATGTTCTCAGTGGGCTTACAGATAAAGAAAAATAACCTCCCTACTGCCTTACATTTTCTAACATTTTCAGGTAATTATTTGAAACAGACCTTGCAAGGGCAGAATTCACTTCCTTGAATCTGTCTTTTGGGCAGAATCCAAAAGCAAAGGGACCAAAATAAGGAAATCAATTCCTGCCAAGGAGTGCCTGAAAAGCTCTGGCTAAATGAACTGATGTAATCTCAGTGTAGGACTCGCAGGCGGTAACACGGGGGAATTCTCATTACTCCCGAATCTTGAGGCGCGCGAAGGAGATGGAGCGAAGCATTCTCACTGTTTCAGCTGGTGGAAGTCAAAGATTACTGATAAGACAGTAAGACAGAGGCCGAAGGAGTGCTCCCCGGCTTCAGCTTGGGTGATGTGTCTTACACTGTTTCACCAGGCCCCAAGGGACAGGAATCCAAGGTACCACTATCAATCTTATTTGCCCCAAACAGATAGAGAAACACAGACAAGAAATTGGAGAGATTAGATAGATGGATTAAAAAAATGGAAACACACTACACATTGAAGCTTGTGACCTACGCCTCACATCCCTCAACATATTGCAGGAAAAATTCCAGTGTTTATCAGAATAGGTACAAGCATGCTACAGTCAGCTCACAAAAGAAAAGCCTTCTTTGCAGTTCCCAAGAATGGGAAGGGAGAATTTTGCAGAGGATGCAAGATTACTTTCACAATGTTAACCATCTTAGATAATATAAAAGGCAAGCGCATCTCTTGCCATTTCACTGTATTACTGCATATTGCACATTGTATATTGTTAGCTCACATTTGCAGAGGCAGATATATGTTAAAAAGGAAGAAAAAGATAATCATTGGGAACTATGAACCATTGTGTGTTCTGTACAACATCTGGAGCGCTGGTCTTAAAAAACTGTTCCGTTTTTTTAAACTTGCAAAATTTTATACAGATATATTTCATATAGCAATCTAGTAAATTATAAAATTATTCTGAAATCAGAAGTATGGGGAGTGGATCTGTGTCCTAAAACAACTGTGAAGAAAATAGCTAAACATGCTTCAGCTTAATTAAATTGATGATGTAGATTCGGTCTTTTCTAACGCGTTTGAGAACAATAGGATATATTCATTACTTTTCTCTTAAAAGGGAAGAGAAGCAATCTATGAAACACGCATTAAAGTTTTCTAATCAAAGTCAGAATTTGTTGTTAACTGGTAAGTAGTTTCAAAGAACTGAAAGAATGTTGATATTACACTCTCTACCTATTTAAAGGTTATGTAGATCAGAATAGGCTAGAGTATGCTGCAGTAAACAGCTCCCAGAGCTTAGTAGTTTAAAGTAAATAAAAGGTTTATTCCTCACTTATATTACAAGTCCATCACAGGCCGGCTAGAGGCTCTACTCTATGTCGTACTCACATTGGGGTCTCAGTTGATGGAGCAACTACTACCTGTAACATTGCTGGTTGCCATGGGAGAGAGAAATAAAGAGTTCTGGACAATCTCACACAAGCAATTACATGCTCCAGCCCAGGAGGGATAACCTCACTTCTGCCCACAATTCATTGTGTACTACTCACAAGGGACCAGCTAACCACAAGGGAGTCAGGAAGCATAAATACCAGAAGCAGCAGCCACCATTTATTAAGGGCCAACTAAGTGCAAAGTTTGGGGAGTCAATTTACTACTTTGCATAATTTTAATACATACTGTAATTCTTGCGGGTGGATTTTATTAAGGTTCAATTTGCTTACTAAATGAACCTGAGGCTTACACAATTTAGGAAACTTTCCAAAGCAAAAAAGCTACTACTGTCTGATAGTGGTCACCCTCCTTCTCTCCACACCATAGAGCTGATTATTCCACTAGGTCTCAGGTACTGTTTAATTCTTCACTTTAAAAGCAACAACAAAACGCATGCTGCATGCATAGAGCCATTTCGATTTGCTTTGTAATTTTATATAACAAAATGTCTGTGAAGCAAATTAATGGTATAGTGCTAAAAGACGGTTTTAATCATTTATTTACAGAAAAGGAAAGAGCAGACTTAACTTTAAAAAAATGCATATACTTTGTATTCATTAAGACTCAAAAATTTACTACAAATAGTTTGCAGAGCCACAGGGAGTATGATGAATTGACATGATATTTATATAGCGTCAAGAGCCTATAGGAAAAACGGAGACAGAGGGAGGACATTTTGGTGTAAATTATTCAATAGAAAAGGAAAGATGATACTTCACCCTCTGAATTTCCCCTTTTGTCTCTTTCTTTTGCTTGCTTAGTTCTCCTGGCCTCAGTGTTAACCTCAGAAAATAGTCCCTATCTGGTACCAACTGTTAAAGGGCTAGAGACCTCTGTTGAGCAGCATCTTCAAAATTGCCAAGTGTTCTAACTCCCTAATATTGGAAAACAGTAGACTGGAAAATTACAGGAGATTGGTTTCCACAGACCCTTGTTTACAACTGTAGCTGGTAACTAGACATCTTCAACTCATTGTATGGCAAGTGATTTCTCTGAAAATCTCCAGATCAAAAGAAAAACCCACCAAAAAACCAATAACCCGTGGAGCAAATTTTAAACCCTAATTATTCCTTCCTAAATTGCTGCATTTTACACAGACACTCAGCCAGAGTACCAGTCCAAGAGTCTAAACTATTTTCTAGATTTAACATGTATAATGAGCAGAGGAAATGATTTAAATGGTAATAAAATAACAAGGAATAACTATTTTTAAAAGCCTAATAATCAGTTAGTGTTTTTATAGCATCAAATGCATTCAGCTTCTTTGAACTGAAGTCTTTTCATCATAATGTACTAAATTAAATATCTGCTCCTTGTAGAATATGATTCTGCTAAACTAGATTAAAATCAAATCATGGACAAAATCAATTTTACTTACAATAATCCTAACCTACTGAGACGCCACTCTAGTAATCACGGTAAACGTCTCTCCTCCTCTTATTTTTTTCCAGGTTTGGACTTTCCCAAAAGGCATAATTTGTCGACCTTACACACTTTTTCATGTATTTCATTAGAGTACTGTGAAGAAAAACAAATGGCACACATTTCAACAATCCTTTAGGGTAGTCAAAGAGAAAAAGTACTTGTGTGTTTGCGAATATGTGTGTATGCCTGTGTAAAGAGATAGATGATAGATAGGTAGATATTGATACATACATCTGTAGAAATGGAATCTGAATGAACCTAAGAGATTACTTGATTTAAGAGAGAATGATAAATATTTAAGCTGTCTTGGGGAATTATGCTGACATTGGATCTTGGGATTACTTCGCACATAAAACTCAGAGGATTTGGTATCTTGTCAGGAAACTGGAATGAAGCACGCTTACATGATGTTAATCGTGCATTTAATCATTCTTTTATTGCAAGCCCACTGAATGGTGACAGATAAAAGAAAAAGAAAAACAAGCAAGTGCTCTCCCCACCCTACCCTCCGCAACTGAGCTTTATCAAAGGAGAACGTGAGTTTAGCTATGTTCATTTGAAGAAAAAAAAAGATTTTTTTATTCATCCAATTTTAAAATAATAGCTGAAAACAAGTAGTTATCTTTCACTTAAAGATATAATTATTCTTTCACAAATTCTATTCAGTTGTCTAAAATTATGTTCTCGTTTCAGATATGAACTGAACTTCAACTCCAATACAAACGAGTGAGAAAGACTTGACTTTGGAAGTTGCGTCATCACGTCACATATGTGTTAGGAATCTGTGACGGCTCAAAATTCCACTAAATGCCCCATAATGATACGGGGTAGATGGTACAACTTTAAAACAAAATTGCAGTTTTGAACTTCAAAAATTCCACCGGCAAATATTATCTACCACCACTGCTGCTTTAGTAATGAAGACGCCATGACTCAAATAATTGACAGGAAAATCATAAAGCCGTACGGCGGTTGGGGGCACAGCAGGTTATATCACCAAGTCCAGTATCCTTTCACTTGATATAAAAAGAATTTTGCTCTTGTCACCCTTTTGGTGGAACTTTATGCTCAAAAATTTTAAGACTTTGTATACAAAGCATATATTAATTTGAATATTTAGGCATCAAGTTGGGAAATAAAAATCAGCATGTATTTTGAAAGACTAAAATTTAGCAGGGTCATGGATAGAAAAAAGAGTCAGTCTCCTTGTTTTGCTGGTGAAAGTACAGACTGACACGCAGTTTCTGAAGGAGAACACGGCACTAGGAATTACACGTTACAATGCTTGTTTCCTGTCGCTGAGCACCTCTACCTTAAGAAAGTTATTTTAAAACATAAGACAATATGTATATGTAATTGATGTGACACTTACGGGTTGTTCCTCACAGCATTTTTTTAAAATAGAAATGATATATTTGTAGATTTTTAGCCTACCAATTCAGTGGAATACTTGTTAGTCATTTAAAAGCAGTCATTACAAATTTAGGTCACTCGATTTTAAAATTCACGGGAAAAGTACGCTTCAACTTACACCACATATGCAAAAGCACATGTGCTGCTGCTTTTTCTTATTGTTTTAGTATGAGTTAAATGACTGGAACAAATACTTAAACATCTTACGTGAAAACTTTCATAAAGAAAACTTTTTTATATTTGTCATATTATTTTGCAATTCTAGAGATTTTATCAGTGTTTTTCTTGTTGAAGGAATAACAGATGTGGTTAATATGAAATAAAATAAGCCACTCCTTCATTTTCTGCATTAGCACACACCTAGTAATTATTTTCCCCGTATGACCAACTTCAATATGCCCGCTTTTGCTGCAGTTTATTTGAGGTCATACAACATTTCTCTAATCAGATTTATAAGGATATGCACTTATAATGTCCCTTGATGGGGTCCAGAACATGCTACACCCAAAATATGGCACTTTGGCATGTTGATTTTTTATTTTTATTTTTTATTTTTCGCTGAGGAAGATTAGCCCTGAGCTAACATGTTGCCAATCTTCCTCCAGTTTGGGTTACTGCCATGGCATGGCTGACGAGTGGTGTGGGTCTGCAGCAGGACCTGGGCCTGTGAACCCAAGACACTGAAGAGGGGTGCACGGAACTTGACCATCAGGCCACAGGCTGGCCCTGGCTTACGGGATATTTTAAACTGAAGGAGTTTGAGAAGACAGGAAGCAGGAAGGTCCCTCTGCCCCTCCCCAGCCCTTCTCCCCTGAAATAGCTCATAAAACTCTCATGTGAAAGGTGCCCTCTCTAACCTGAAGAAAGGAGCATCTTAATCTCCGAGGACGGAGAATGCTGAGAAGAACCCGAACAAACAGGCCCTGCTCAGTTTCCACCAGTTCGCTACACCCACCTCATACTTCTTGACCTACTATGTCTCTCCATGACTGCCCCTCTGCATTAGCTCTAGCCTCAAAATGCTCAGGTCTGTGAAAGGATTTCAGTCTAAATGGAACTGGAGAAGATGAAATGGAGAATCTCACACAGGCGCCCTTAGGAAATGAGGTTTCAGAACTGAGACCAAATTCCTGTAAATGCCACACTTACAGAAAACCGGAACTTGTCTCCTGACCGATGAACCTCTGCTACGAATCTCTCAAGCCAGTGAACCTACTGCTTGGACTCAAGCTGGACCCCCTCCTTCTTTGCACTCCTTGTTCATAAATACAGCCTGCCCCAAATCGTCAAGGGTCTCTGAATTGCAATTCCTCTGCTATTCCCAAAGAAATTCGTAATTCCAGCTTGCCTCAGTTTACCTCTTTATTTAGACCGACAGGTCTAACTGTTTCTTGGGTCTTCATTTCCTTATGGAGGCTCTTGTAACATGTAAAACTTATGTTAAATAAATCTGTGTAATTTTCTCCTGTTAATCTTTGCCAGTTTACTTTTCAGATCCAGCTAAGAGAGTAGAGGAGAACTCTTTCCTCCCCTACACCCTTTACCATTATATTCAGAGCAGACACAACATATCCATAGTAAACGCATAAATCTATATCCTCAGTATCGTTGTTGCCTACTAATGGTGCTGAATTCTGCTTCTGAAAGTGATAAATGGCTAAGGCTGGAAAACTACCTGGGGCTGTCAGGCCTGCCAGGGTCCTTGGCCGCTTTTCTTCTTCTTCTTTTCTTTTCTTAGCCAAGGATACCAGACAAAATCTTTTCATTCATATTTCTAGTCATCCTACTTTACACTGCTCTTCAATTTAATTGTGGGAGAGGAATGTCTTTGTTAATGAGCAGTGAAACAAAATCGCAAGTTCTGTACCAGGACTGTTCCGGAGAACTATGTAAGACACATATGTAATTTAAAATATTTTAATAGTCCTATTTTAAAAGTAAAAAGAAATAGGGGAAGTTAATTTTAATAATGTATTTTAGTTTACCCGATGTATCCGAAATATCATTGCTTCCACATGCAATCAACATAAAATATTATTAATGAGATTTTTACAATTTTTTGTGGGTGTGTACTGTCTTCAGAGTGACTGTGCATTTCACACTTAGGACACATCTCAATTTGCACTACCCGGATTTCAAGTGCTCAGTTGCCACGTGTGGCTCATAGTTCCCCTATTGCACTGCACTGTCTTTACTGACTTGAAGGATCATCTCTCTTCCCAGAGTAGCTACTCTGTAGCCATGTGATTGGTTTTAGTTTTAACCTTGTTTTTGGAAAAGAATTTTAAAGAATAAAACAAAGGTCACCAGAGCTAAAAAACAGAACAAAAATCTGAATGGATTAACTTCTCAGGCAAGGGAACGCCTGGCGGTGGACAAGTGTGCTGTGTAGGTTACTGATTTAGGGAAAGAAGTCCAGGATTTTAAGTGCTGGACCTATATGTGGGGATTAGGGGAGAGGGTGGGTGGCAGTTTCATGCAGGATATGCTAATTAAAGATGGAAAGCTAGCACCCTGGATTGTATCGGGTACAAGATTTTTTTTGCAAGATTTAAATGTAAGGATCTCCTGGTCAGAAAAGATTTCAGTTAGTTCCAATAAAGGTGTGGCATCCTTAAGTCACTCAAAGTTCACAGTTCTTTGCTAGTTCCATTTGGTTAGAACCAGTTGTGGTGATAACAGCATCCAGTTTTGATAGCTCCTAGGCAAACACCACTATGAGCAAAGATAGAATTACCCAAGAAAGCAGAGTAAAATCAGCATACTAAGTACAAAACAATGTTAACTATTTTCTCATTTTACACAGCATTGGCACAAACAATAGTATTAAGAAAATCCACGTATATTTAATAAATACTACCTCATTTAAATTTTCTTTAAAAAATCCTTCAGGTGTTAGGTAGGAGGATATTCTAAAATACGGTTTTTATGTAAAGCTTATTCGTTAAAAGTTTATTTTTCCAAAAAGCAGTCGTGAATAAAAGTTAGCTTTGCGTGTCACATGGAACGTGCATTATGCTAAAGCCTGGATCACAAAGATGCCTAATATGTGGTCTCTTTTGAGATACAGAGGGAAAGAGAATGAATATTTATTGTGTTTAGAAAAGTAAGAGCTCCACATTTATTATATTTAATCACAAGGCCTTTAAGTTTTCGATATTATTATCCCCATTTTACACATGAGAAAATTGAAATTCAGACAAATTAAATAGCCTGTCCCTGTTTCTACAGGTAAGGGGCAAGATCAGCATTAGAACAGGTGTGTTTGATCCCAAACTCATTTCTTTTTTTTTTTTTTTGAGGAAGAGTAACCCTGAGCTGACTGCTGCCAATCCTCCTCTTTTTGCCTAGGAAGACTGGCCCTGAGTTAACATCTGTGCCCACTTCCTCTACTTAATATGTGGGACGCCTACTGCAGCATGGCTTGCCAAGTGGTGCCATGTCCACACCTGGGATCCGAACCAGCAAACCCCATGCCGCAGAAGTAGAACGTGTGCATTTAACCACTGCACCACCAGGCTGGCCCCCCAAACTCATTTCTGAACCTCATGTTGCTTACAGTTTAGAATCATCTAGCAAAAAATCGAAAGCAGAAAAAATAACGTTTTCTCAAATATCTCCTGGAGTAGCACACTGAGCTCATCAACAACTATACACGTAAAAACACTAAATACAACTATTTCAAATTATCCCAACATATGAAAATATGAAGTAAGGACTAATCCTATCAGAATATGTTCATGTCTTACTTTCTTGTCATTTTAGCCAAATAATTCAATCTATAATAGTAAGTCTTTGAATTTAAAACTTTCATCCTATCTAATTAGAAAGGTCTCCAAACAAAATTTAGCTGCATACTGTTAAAAACAAGAAAACAGACCTAAGATGGAGGCGTTCATGCTAAGCCCCACTTCACGAAACCCAGACTTCATTACAGTTTCGGCTCTCCCAGAAATGAAATCTTAAACCAGTCAATCATGAATTGCCACATCTGCACTAGTTAGGTACTCTGCCTGATAGACCCGTCATTCTCTAAAGGAAAGTAACTTTGCAGTAACCCAACGGGTTTGCTTTTTTTTTTTTTTGGCCTAGTGTAACTTCCTTCTTCCTGTTCTCTTCTGCCTGTAAAAGTCTTTCATTTTGTACAGCTCCTCAAAGCTCCTTTCTATCTGCTGGACTGGATGCTGCCCAATTCAAATTGATTTTTGCTCAAGTAAACTAAAAATTTTTAATATATCTCATTCTATCTTTTAACAGTTCTGGTGTCAGAGGAGGGAAACGAAGGAGATCCCATGGTCCCAAGGAGCATCGAGCAGACACAGGTATCTGGGGAACCCCACGAGCTCGTAGCTTTCTCTCCGCCTCTTGAGGTGGGAAGTCAGTCCCTCTCGAATCCTAGCTCTGCAACTTCTGTATTATGAGCTTTCAGACTTTATTTGAGCATTTCTTTTTCCCGACTGGGTCTGGGGTCAAACTGGTTCTGACTTAAAAACTAGGCTGGGTCTAAGGTCCGACTGGGTCTGACTGAAACTGGATTGGGTCCAGTATGAGGCCTCAGGTGAGTAAAATTTTGTCTTAAGATGGAACAAGCAGGTTAACCTCACCAAGGTAATCTTGGATTACAGTGATTGCAGTGGAGACCTTTTAACCTGGTTAAGCTTATCCATTTACGAGATGCCCTAGAGAAAAAGATGTCACAGGAAGCACTCACCGTAAAGGGTTGAGGGAAAATTATTTGTTCTCCTCCACAGTTTCTGGTGACCTGGATGAGACCAGCTGGGACACCCCACTCACACTATGGAGTGAGATGGATCCTGGGATGGATCACAGATGGATCCTGGGATGGATCACAGATGGATCCTGGGA